>NC_064925.1:30939183-31244849 GCF_023897955.1 Schistocerca gregaria
TGGATCAAAGCGTAGACAGTTTGAGACATTACTCCTATGGAGTCTTCCAGACATCGATCAAAGCCTAGACAGTTTGAGACATTACTCTCATGGAATCTTCCAAAAATCGATCAAAGCGTAGACAGTTTGAGACACTACTCCCATCGAGATGAGTGCGCATGGTGCCTGTTGTATTCAATCCCGATGCAATTTCTGTGTTTCATCAACACTCTGAAGGTCCACAGATTACACAATGACTCCAGATGTGCTTCGAGAAATGCTACTGGTCTTCCAGGGAACTATCAAAGCGTAGACAGATTGAGACATTCCTCCCATGGAGTCTTCCAGAAATGGATCAAAGCGTAGAAAGTTTGAGACAATACTCACATAAGGAAGAGTAAGAATGGTGCCCTTTGTATTAGATCCCGATGCAATTTCTGTGTTTCATCAACACTCGAAGTTCCACAGATTACAGAATGCCTCCAGATGAGCTTCGGAAGCTCCTACTGGTCTTCCAGGGAACAATCAAAGCGTAGACAGTTTGGGACATTACTCCCATGGAGTCTTCCAGAAATTGATCAAAGCATAGACAGATTGAGAAATTACTCCCATCGAGAAGAGTCCGCATGGTGCCTGTTGTTTTCAATCCCGATGCAATTTCTGTGTTTCATTATCACTCTGAAGGTCTACAGAATACAAAATGCCTCCAGATGTGCTTTGGAAACTACTACTGGTCTTCCAGGGAACGATCAAAGCGTAGACATTTTGAGACATTACTCCCATGGAGTCTTCCAGACATCGATCAAAGCCTAGACAGTTTGAGACATTACTCTCATGGAATCTTCCAAAAATCGATCAAAGCGTAGACAGTTTGAGACACTACTCCCATCGAGATGAGTCCGCATGGTGCCTGTTGTATTCAATCATGATGCAATTTCTGTGTTTCATCAACACTCTGAAGGTCCACAGATTACACAATGACTCCAGATGTGCTTCGAGAAATATTACTGGTCTTCCAGGGAACTATCAATGCGTAGACAGTTTGAGACATTACTCCCTTGGCGGCCTCCGGAAATCGATCAAAGCGTAGACAGTTTGAGACATTACTCCATTAAGGAAGAGTAAGAATGGTGCCCTCTGTATTCAATCCCGATGCAATTTTTGTGTTTCATCAACACACGAAGTTCCACAGATTACAGAATGCCTCCAGATGAGCTTCGGAAACTACTACTGGTCTTCCAGGGAACGATCAAAACGGAGACAGTTTGAGACAATACTCCCATGGAGTCTTCCAGAAATCGATCAAAGCATAGATAGTTTAAGACATTACTTCCATGGAGATGAGCCCGCTTGGTGCCTGTTGTATTCAAAACCGATTGAATTTCTGTGTTTCCAGGTCCACAGATTACCGAATGCCTCCAGATGTGCTTCGGAAACTACTACTGGTCTTCCAGGGAACGATCACAGCGTAGACAGTTTGAGACATTACTCCCATGGAGCCTTCCTTAATTCGATCAAAGAGTAGACAGTTTGAGACATTACTCCCATGGAAAAGAGTCCGCATGGTGCCTTGTGTATTCAATCCCGATGCAATTTCTGTGTTTCATTAACATTCTGATGGTCCACAGATTGCAGAATGGGTCCAGATGTGCTTCGTAAACTACTACTGGTCTTCCAGGGAACGATCAACGCGTAGACAGTTTGAGACATTACTCCCATGGAGTCGTCCAGAAATCGATTAAAGCGTAGACAGTTTGAGAAATTACTCCCATGTAGTCTTCCAGAAACCGATCAAAGCGTAGATAGTTTGAGACATTACTCCCATGGAAAAGAGTCCGCATGGTGCCTTGTGTATTCGATCCCGATGCAATTTCTGTGTTTCATTAACACTCTGAAGGTCCACAGATTGCAGAATGGGTCCAGATGTGCTTCGGGGACTACTACTGGTCTTCCAGGGAACGATCAAGGCTTAGACACCTTGAGACATTTCTCCCATGGAGAAGAGTCCGTATGGTGCCTGTTGTATTCAATTCTGATGCATTTTCTGTGTTTCATTAACACTCTGAAGGTCCACAGATTGCAGAATGCTTCCAGATGTGCTTCGGAAACTACTACAGGTCTTCCAGGGAACGATCAAGGCGTAGACAGTTTGAGACATTACTCCCATGGAGTCGTCCAGAAATCGATTAAAGCGTAGACACTTTGAGACATTATTCCCATAGAGAAGAGTCCGCATGGTGCCTGTTGTATTCAATCCCGATGCAATTTCTGTGTTTCATCAACACTCTGAAGGTCCACAGATTACAGAATGTCTCCAGATGTGCTTCGGGATCTACTACTGGTCCTCCAGGGAACTATCAAAGCGTAGACAGATTGAGACATTCCTCCCATGGAGTCTTCCAGAAATGGATCAAAGCGTAGACAGTTTGAGACATTACTCACATAAGGAAGAGTAAGAATGGTGCCCTTTGTATTCAATCCCGATGCAATTTCTGTGTTTCATCAAAAATCGAAGTTCCACAGATTACAGAATGCCTCCAGATGAGCTTCGGAAACTACTACTGGTCTTCCAGGGAACAATCGAAGCGTAGACAGTTTGAGACATTACTCCCATGGAGTCTTCCAGAAATCGATCAAAGCATAGACAGATTGAGACATTACTCCCATAGCGAATAGTCCGCATGGTGCCTGTTGAATTCAATCCCGATGCAATTTCTGTGTTTCATCAACACTCTGAAGGTCCACAGATTACAGAATGTCTCCAGATGTGATTCGGAAAGTACTACTGGGCTTGCAGGGAACGATCAAAGCGTAGACAGTTTGAGACATTTCTCCCATGGAGTCTTCCAGACATCGATCAAAGCCTAGACAGTTTGAGACATTACTCTCATGGAATCTTCCAAAAATCGATCAAAGCGTAGACAGTTTGAGACACTACTCCCATCGAGATGAGTCCGCATGGTGCCTGTTGTATTCAATCCCGATGCAATTTCTGTGTTTCATCAACACTCTGAAGGTCCACAGATTACACAATGACTCCAGATGTGCTTCGAGAAATACTACTGGTCTTCCAGGGAACTATCAATGCGTAGACAGTTTGTGACATTACTCCCTTGGCGGCCTCCGGAAATCGATCAAAGCGTAGACAGTTTGAGACATTACTCCCTTAAGGAAGAGTAAGAATGGTGCCCTCTGTATTCAATCCCGATGCAATTTTTGTGTTTCATCAACACACGAAGTTCCACAGATTACAGAATGCCTCCAGATGAGCTTCGGAAACTACTACTGGTCTTCCAGGGAACGATCAAAACGGAGACAGTTTGAGACAATACTCCCATGGAGTCTTCCAGAAATCGATCAAAGCATAGATAGTTTAAGACATTACTTCCATGGAGATGAGCCCGCTTGGTGCCTGTTGTATTCAAAACCGATTGAATTTCTGTGTTTCCAGGTCCACAGATTACCGAATGCCTCCAGATGTGCTTCGGAAACTACTACTGGTCTTCCAGGGAACGATCACAGCGTAGACAGTTTGAGACATTACTCCCATGGAGCCTTCCTCAATTCGATCAAAGAGTAGACAGTTTGAGACATTACTCCCATGGAAAAGAGTCCGCATGGTGCCTTGTGTATTCAATCCCGATGCAATTTCTGTGTTTCATTAACACCCTGAAGGTCCACAGATTGCAGAATGGGTCCAGATGTGCTTCGGGGACTACTACTGGTCTCCCAGTTAACGATCAAGGCTTAGACACTTTGAGACATTACTCCCATATAGAAGAGTCCGTATGGTGCCTGTTGTATTCAATCCTGATGCATTTTCTGTGTATCATTAACACTCTGAAGGTCCACAGAATGCAGAATGCCTCCAGATGTGCTTCGGAAACTACTACAGGTCTTCCAGGGAACGATCAAGGCGTAGACAGTTTGAGACATTACTCCCATGGAGTCGTCCAGAAATCGATTAAAGCGTAGACACTTTGAGACATTATTCCCATAGAGAAGAGTCCGCATGGTGCCTGTTGTATTCAATCCCGATGCAATTTCTGTGTTTCGTCAACACTCTGAAGGTCCACAGATTACAGAATGCATCCAGATGTGCTGCGGAAAGTACTACTGTGCTTGCAGGGAACGATCAAAGCGTAGACAGTTTGAGACATTTCTCCCATGGAGTCTTCCAGAAATTGATCAAAGCGTAGACTGTTTTAGAAATTACTCCTATGGAGAAGACGACGCATGGTGCCTGTTCTATTCAATTCTGATGCAATTTCTGTGCTTCATCAACACTCTGAAGGTCCACAGATTACAGAATGCCTCCAGATGTGCTTCGGATACAACCATTGGTCTTCCAGGGAATGATCAAAGCGTAGACAGTTTGAGACATTACTCCCATGGAGTCTTCCAGACATCGATCAAAGCCAAGACAGTTTGAGACATTACTCTCATGGAGTCTTCCAAAAATCGATCAAAGCATAGACAGTTTGAGACACTACTCCCATCGAGAAGAGTCTGCATGGTGCCTTTTGTATTCAATCCCGCTACAATTTCTGTGTTTCATCAACACTCTGAAGGTCCACAGATTACAGAATGCCTCCAGATGTGCTTCAGAAACTATTACTGGTCTTCCAGGGAACTATCAAAGCGTAGACAGTTTGAGACATTACTCCCACGGAGTCTTCCAGAAATCGATTAAAGTGTAGACAGTTTGAGACATTACTCCCATAAATAAGAGTAAGAATGGTGCCCTTTGTATTCAGTCCCGATGCAATTTCTGTGTTTCATCAAGACTCGAAGTTCCACAGATTACAGAATGCCTCCAGATGAGCTTCGGAAACTCCTACTGGTCTTCCAGGGAACAATCAAAGCGTAGACAGTTTGAGACATTACTCCCATGGAGTCTTCCAGAAATTGATCAAAGCATAGACAGATTGAGACATTACTCCCATCGAGAAGAGTCCGCATGGTGCCTGTTGTTTTCAATCCCGATGAAATAACTGTGTTTCATCAACACTCTGAAGCTCCACAGGTTACAGAATGCCTCCAGATGTGCTTCGGAAACTACTACTGGTCTCCCAGGGGACGATCACAGCGTCGACAGTTTGAGACATTACTCCCATGGAGCCTTCCTTAATTCGATCAAAGCGTAGACAGTTTGAGACATTACTCCCATGGAAAAGAGTCCGCATGGTGCTTTGTGTATTCAATCCCGATGCAATTTCTGTGTTTCATTAACATTCTGATGGTCCACAGATTGCAGAATGGGTCCAGATGTGCTTCGTAAACTACTACTGGTCTTCCAGGGAACGATCAACGCGTAGACAGTTTGAGAAATTACTCCCATGGAGTCGTCCAGAAATCGATTAAAGCGTAGACAGCTTGAGAAATTACTCCCATGTAGTCTTCCAGAAACCGATCAAAGCGTAGATAGTTTGAGACATTACTCCCATGGAAAAGAGTCCGCATGGTGCCTTGTGTATTCAATCCCGATGCAATTTCTGTGTTTCATTAACACCCTGAAGATCCACAGATTGCAGAATGGGTCCAGATGTGCTTCGGGGACTACTACTGGTCTTCCAGGGAACGATCAAGGCTTAGACACCTTGAGACATTACTCCCATGGAGAAGAGTCCGTATGGTGCCTGTTGTATTCAATTCTGATGCATTTTCTGTGTTTCATTAACACTCTGAAGGTCCACAGATTGCAGAATGCTTCCAGATGTGCTTCGGAAACTACTACAGGTCTTCCAGGGAACGTTCAAGACGTAGACAGTTTGAGACATAGCTCCCATGGAGTCGTCCAGAAATCGATTAAAGCGTAGACACTTTGAGACATTATTCCCATGGAGAAGAGTCCGCATGGTGCCTGTTGTATTCAATCCCGATGCAATTTCTGTGTTTCATAAACACTCTGAAGGTCCACAGATTACAGAATGTCTCCAGATGTGCTTCGGGATCTACTACTGGTCTTCCTGGGAACTATCAAAGCGTAGACAGTTTGAGACATTCCTCCCATGGAGTCTTCCAGAAATGGATCAAAGCGTAGACAGTTTGAGACATTACTCACATAAGGAAGAGTAAGAATGGTGCCCTTTGTATTCAATCCCGATGCAATTTCTGTGTTTCATCAAAAATCGAAGTTCCACAGATTACAGAATGCCTCCAGATGAGCTTCGGAAACTACTACTGGTCTTCCAGGGAACAATCGAAGCGTAGACAGTTTGAGACATTACTCCCATGGAGTCTTCCAGAAATCGATAAAAGCATAGAGAGATTGAGACATTACTCCCATAGTGAATAGTCCGCATGGTGCCTGTTGAATTCAATCCCGATGCAATTTCTTTGTTTCATTAACACTCTGTAGGTCTACAGAATACAAAATGCCTCCACATGTGCTTCGGAAACTACTACTGGTCTTCCAGGGAACGATCAAAGCGTAGACATTTTGAGACATTACTCCCATGGAGTCTTCCAGACATCGATCAAAGCCTAGACAGTTTGAGACATTACTCTCATGGAATCTTCCAAAAATCGATCAAAGCGTAGACAGTTTGAGACACTACTCCCATCGAGATGAGTCCGCATGGTGCCTGTTGTATTCAATCCCGATGCAATTTCTGTGTTTCATTAACACCCTGAAGGTCCACAGATTGCAGAATGAATCCAGATGTGCTTCGAGGACTACTACTGGTCTCCCAGGGAACGATCGAGGCTTAGACACTTTGAGACATTACTCCCATGGAGAAGAGTCCGTATGGTGCCTGTTGTATTCAATCCCGATGCATTTTCTGTGTTTCATTAACACTCTGAAGGTCCACAGAATGCAGAATTTCTCCAGATGTGCTTCGGAAACTACTACAGGTCTTCCAGGGAACGATCAAGGCGTAGACAGTTTGAGACATTACTCCCATGGAGTCGTCCAGAAATCGATTAAAGCGTAGACACTTTGAGACATTATTCCCATGGAGAAGAGTCCGCATGGTGCCTGTTGTATTCAATCCCGATTGAATTTCTGTGTTTCCAGGTCCACAGATTACCGAATGCCTCCAGATGTGCTTCGGAAACTACTACTAGTCTTCCAGGGAACGATCAAAGCTTAGCCAGTTTGAGAAATTACCCCATGTAGTCTTCCAGAAACCGATCAAAGCGTAGACAGTTTGAGACATTACTCCCATGGAAAAGAGTCCGCATGGTGCCTTGTGTATTCAATCCCGATGCAATTTCTGTGTTTCATTAACACCCTGAAGTTCCACAGATTGCAGAATGGGTCCAGATGTGCTTCAGGGACTACTACTGGTCTTCCAGGGAACGATCAAGGCTTAGACACTTTGAGACATTACTCCCATGGAGAAGAATCCGTATGGTGCCTGTTGTATTCAATCCCGATTGAATTTCTGTGTTTCCAGGTCCACTGATTACCGAATGCCTCCAGATGTGCTTCGGAAACTACTACTAGTCTTCCAGAAATCGATCAAAGCATAGACAGTTTAAAACATTACGCCCATGGAGAAGAGTCCGCATGGTGCCTGTTGTATTCAATCCCGATTGAATTTCTGCGTTTCATCACCACACTGAAGGTCCACAGATTACCGAATGCCTCCAGATGTGCTTTGGAAACTACCACTGGTCTTCCAGGGAATGATCAAAGCGTAGACAGTTTGAGACATTACACCCATAGAGTCATCCAGACATCGATCAAAGCCTAGACAGTTTGAGACATTACTCTCATGGAGTCTTCCAAAAATCGATCAAAGCGTAGACAGTTTGAGACATTACACCCATCGAGAAGAGTCCGCATGGTGCCTGTTGTATTCAATCCCGCTGCAATTTCTGTGTTTCATCAACACTCTGAAGGTGCACAGATTACAGAATGCCTCCAGATGTGCTTCGGGAACTACTACTGGTCTTCAGGGAACAATCGAAGCGTAGACAGTTTGAGACATTACTCCCATGGAGTCTTCCAGAAATCGATCAAAGCGTAGACAGTTTGAGACATTACTCCCATAAATAAGAGTAAGAATGGTGCCCATTGTATTCAATCCCGAGGCAATTTCTGTGTTTCATCATTACTCGAAGTTACACATATTACAGAATGCCTCAAGTTGAGCTTCGTAAACTACTACTGGTTTTCCAGGGAACAGTCGAAGCGTAGACAGTTTGAGGCATTACTCGCATGGAGTCTTCCAGAAATCGATCAAAGCATAGACAGATTGAGACATTACTCCCATAGACAATAGTCCGCATGGTGCCTGTTGTATTCAGTCCCGATGCAATTTCTGTGTTTCATTTACACTCTGAAGGTCTACTGAATACAAAATGCCTCCATATGTGCTTCGGAAACTACAACTGGTCTTCCAGGGAAGGATCAAAGCATAGACATTTTGAGACATTACTCCCATGGAGTCTTCGAGACATCGATCAAACCCTAGACAGTTTAAGACATTGCTTCCATGGAGAAGAGTAAGCATGGTGCCTGTTGTATTCAATCCCGATTGAATTTCTGTGTTTCCAGGTCCACAGATTACCGAATGCCTCCAGATGTGCTTCGGAAACTACTACTAGTCTTCCAGGGAACGATCAAAGCTTAGACAGTTTGAGAAATTACTCCCATGTAGTCTTCCAGAAACCGATCAAAGCGTAGACAGTTTGAGACATTACTCCCATGGAAAAGAGTCCGCATGGTGCCTTGTGTATTCAATCCCGATGCAATTTCTGTGTTTCATTAACACCCTGAAGTTCCACAGATTGCAGAATGGGTCCAGATGTGCTTCAGGGACTACTACTGGTCTTCCAGGGAACGATCAAGGCTTAGACACTTTGAGACATTACTCCCATGGAGAAGAATCCGTATGGTGCCTGTTGTATTCAATCCCGATGCATTTTCTGTGTTTCATTAACACTCTGAAGGTCCACAGATTGCAGAATGCCACCAGATGTGCTTCGGAAACTACTACAGGTCTTCCAGGGAACGATCAAAACGTAGACAGTTTGAGACATTACTCCCATGGAGTCTTCCAGAAATCGATCAAAGCATAGACAGTTTAAAACATTACTCCCATGGAGAAGAGTCCGCATGGTGCCTGTTGTATTCAATCCCGATTGAATTTCTGTGTTTCATCACCACACTGAAGGTCCACAGATTACCGAATGCCTCCACATGTGCTTCGGAAATTACTACTGGTCTTCCAGGGAACGATCAAAGCGTAGACAGTTTGAGACATTATTCCGATGGAGTCATCCAGAAATCGATCAAATCGTAGACAGTTTGAAACATTACTCCCATGGAAAGGAGTCCGCATGGAGAATGTTGTATTCAATCCCGATGCAACTACTGTGTTTCATCAACACTCTGAAGGTCCACAGACTACAGAATGCCTCCAGATGTGCTTTGGAAACTACCACTGGTCTTCCAGGGAATGATCAAAGCGTAGACAGTTTGAGACATTACACCCATGGAGTCTTCCAGACATCGATCAAAGCCTAGACAGTTTGAGACATTACTCTCATGGAGTCTTCCAAAAATCGATCAAAGCGTAGACAGTTTGAGACATTACACCCATCGAGAAGAGTCCGCATGGTGCCTGTTGTATTCAATCCCGCTGCAATTTCTGTGTTTCATTTACACTCTGAAGGTCTACAGAATACAAAATGCCTCCACATGTGCTTCGGAAACTACAACTGGTCTTCCAGGGAAGGATCAAAGCATAGACATTTTGAGACATTACTCCCATGGAGTCTTCCAGACATCGATCAAACCCTAGACAGTTTGACACATTACTCTCATGGAGTCTTCCAAAAATCGATCAAAGCGTAGACACTTTAAGCCACTGCTCCCATCGAGATGAGTCCGCATGGTGCCTGTTGTATTCAATCCAGATGCAATTTCTGTGTTTCATTAACACTCTGAAGGTCCACAGATTACAGAGTGCCTCCAGATGTGCTTCGAGAAATACTACTGGTCTTCCAGTGAACGTTCAAAACGTAGACAGTTTGAGACAATACTCCCATGGAGTCTTCCAGAAATCGATCAAAGCAAAGATAGTTTAAGACATTACTCCCATGGAGAACAGTCCGCATGGTGCCTGTTGTATTCAATCCCGATTGAATTTCTGTGTTTCATCACCACACTGAAGGTCCACAGATTACCGAATGCCTCTAGATGTGCTTCGGAAACTACTACTGGTCTTCTAGGGAACGATCAAAGCGTAGACAGTTTGAGAAATTACTCCCATGTAGCCTTCCAGAAACCGATCAAAGCGTAGCAGGTTTGAGACATTACTCCCATGGAAAAGAGTCCGCATGGTGCCTTGTGTATTCAATCCCGACGCAATTTCTGTGTTTCATTAACTCTCTGAAGGTCCACAGATTGCAGAATGGGTCCAGATGTGTTTCGGCGACTACTACTGGTCTTCAAGGGAACGATCAAGGCTTAGACACTTTGAGACATTACTCCCATGGAGAAGAGCCCGTATGGAGACAGTTGTATTCAATCCCGATGCATTTTCTGTGTTTCATTAACACTCTGAAGGTCCACAGATTGCAGAATGCCTCCAGATGTGCTTCGGAAACTACTACTGGTCTTCCAGGGAACGATCAAGCCGTAGACAGTTTGAGATATTACTCCCATGGAGTCGTCCAGAAATCGAATAAAGCGTAGTCACTTTGAGACATTATTCCCATGGAGAGGAGTCCGCATGGTGCCTGTTGTATTGAATCCCGATGCAATTTCTGTGTTTGATCAACACTCTGAAGGTCCACAGATTACAGAATGCCTCCAGATGTGCTTCGGAAACTACTACTGGTCTCCCAGGGAACGATCACAGCGTAGACAGTTTGAGACATTACTCCCATGGAGAAGAGTTTGCATGGTGCATTGTGTATTCAATCCCGATGCAATTTCTGTGTTTCATCAACACTCTGACGGTCCACAGATTACAGAATGTCTCCAGATGTGCTTCGGAAACTACTACTGGTATTCCAGGGAACGATCAAAGCGTAGACAGTTTGAGACATTACTCCCATGGAGTCTTCCAGAAATTGATCAAAGAGTAAACAGTTTGAGACATTACTCCCATGGAGAAAAGTCCGCATGGTGCCTGTTGTATTCAATCCCTATGCAATTTCTGTGTTTCACAAACATTCTGAAGGTCCACAGATTACAGAATACCTCCAGATGTGCTTCGGAAACTACCACTGGTCTTCCAGGGAACGATCAAAGCGTAGACAGTTTGAGACATTACTCCCATGGAGTCTTCCAGAAATCGATCAAAGCGTAGACAGTTTGAGACATTACTCCAATGGAGAAGAGTTCGCATGGTGCCTGTTGTATTCAATCGAGATGCAATTTCTGTGTTGAATCAATACTCTGAAGGTGCACAGATTACAGAATGCCTCCAGATGTGCTTCTGAAACTACTACTGGTCCTCCAGGGAACCATCAAATCGCAGACACTTTGAGACATTACTCCCATGGAGTCTTCCAGAAATCTATCAAAGCGTAGGCAGTTTGAGACATTACTCCCAAGGAGAAGAGTCCGCATGGTGCCTGCTTTATTCAATCCCGATGCAATTTCTGTGTTTCATCAACACTCTGAAAGTCCATAGGTTGCAGAATGCCTCCAGATGTGCTTCGGAAACTACTACTGGTCTTCCAGGGAATGATCAATGCGTATTCAGTTTGAGACATTACTCCCATGGAGTCTTCCAGAAATCGATCAAAGCGTAGCGAGTTTGAGACATTACTCCCATGGAGAAGAGTCCGCATGGTGCCTGTTGTATTCAATCCTGATGCAATTTCTGGGTTTCATCAACACTCTGAAGGTCCACAGATTACAGAATGCCTGCAGATGTGCTTCGGAAACTACTACTGGTCTTCCAGGGAACGATCAAAGCGTAGACAGTTTGAGACATTACTCCCATGGAGAAGAGTCCATATGGTGCCCGTTGTATTCAATCCCGATGCATTTTCTGTGTTTCATTAACACTCTGAAGGTCCACAGATTACAGAATGCCTCCAGATGTGCTTTGAGAAATACTACTGGTCCTCCAGGGAACGATCAAAGCGTAGACAGTTTGAGACAATACTCCCATGGAGTCTTCCAGAAATCGATCAAAGCATAGGTAGTTTAATACATTACTCCCATGGAGAACAGTCCACATGGTGCCTGTTGTATTCAATCCCGATTGAATTTCTGTGTTTCATCACCACACTGAAGGTCCACAGATTACCGAATGCCTCTAGATGTGCTTCGGAAACTACTACTGGTCTTCCAGGGAACGATCAAAGCGTAGACAGTTTGAGAAATTACTCCCATGTAGCCTTCCAGAAACCGATCAAAGCGTAGCCAGTTTGAGACATTACTCCCATGGAAAAGAGTCCGCATGGTGCCTTGTGTATTCAATCCCGATGCAATTTCTGTGTTTCATTAACACTCTGAAGGTCCACAGATTGCAGAATGGGTCCAGATGTGTTTCGGGGACTACTACTCGTCTTCAAGGGAACGATCAAGGCTTAGACACTTTGAGACATACTCCCATGGAGAAGAGCCCGTATGGAGCCAGTTGTATTCAATCCCGATGCATTTTCTGTGTTTCATTAACATTCTGTAGGTCCACAGATTGCAGAATGCCTCCAGATGTGCTTCGGAAACTACTACTGGTCTTCCAGGTAACGATCAAGCCGTAGACAGTTTGAGACATTACTCCCATGGAGTCGTCCAGAAATCGAATAAAGCGTAGTCACTTTGAGACATTATTCCCATGGAGAGGAGTCCGCATGGTGCCTGTTGTATTGAATCCCGATGCAATTTCTGTGTTTGATCAACACACTGAAGGTCCACAGATTACAGAATGCCTCCAGATGTGCTTCGGAAACTACTACTGGTCTCCCAGGGAACGATCACAGCGTAGACAGTTTGAGACATTACTCCCATGGAGAAGAGTTTGCATGGTGCATTGTGTATTCAATCCCGATGCAACTTCTGTGTTTCATCAACACTCTGACGGTCCACAGATTACAGAATGTCTCCAGATGTGCTTCGGAAACTACTACTGGTCTTCCAGGGAACGATCAAAGCGTAGACAGTTTGAGAAATTACTCCCATGTAGCCTTCCAGAAACCGATCAAAGCGTAGCCTGTTTGAGACATTACTCCCATGGAGAAGAGTCCGCATGGTGCCTGTTGTATTCAATCCCGATTGAATTTCTGTGTTTCATCACCACACTGAAGGTCCACAGATTACCGAATGCCTCTAGATGTGCTTCGGAAACTACTACTGGTCTTCCAGGGAACGATCAAAGCGTAGACAGTTTGAGAAATTACTCCCATGTAGCCTTCCAGAAACCGATCAAAGCGTAGCCTGTTTGAGACATTACTCCCATGGAAAAGAGTCCGCATGGTGCGTTGTGTATTCAATCCCGATGCAATTTCTGTGTTTCATTAACACTCTGAAGGTCCACAGATTGCAGAATGGGTCCAGATGTGTTTCGGGGACTACTACTGGTCTTCATCGAACGATCAAGGCTTAGACATTTTGAGACATTACTCCCATGGAGAAGAGCCCGTATGGAGCCAGTTGTATTCAATCCCGATGCATTTTCTGTGTTTCATTAACACTCTGAAAGTCCACAGATTGCAGAATGCCTCCAGATGTGCTTCGGAAACTACTACTGGTCTTCCAGGGAACGATCAAGCCGTAGACAGTTTGAGACATTACTCCCATGGAGTCGTCCAGAAATCGAATAAAGCGTAGTCACTTTGAGACATTATTCCCATGGAGAGGAGTCCGCATGGTGCCTGTTGTATTCAATCCTGATGCAATTTCTGTGTTTCATCAACACTCTGAAGGTCCACAGATTACAGAATGCCTGCAGATGTGCTTCGGAAACTACTACTGGTCTTCCAGGGAACGATCAAAACGTAGACAGTTTGAGACATTACTCCCATGGAGTCTTCCAGAAATCGATCAAGGCATAGACAGTTTAAAACATTACTCCCATGGAGAAGAGTCCGCATGGTGCCTGCTGTATTCAATCCCGATTGAATTTCTGTGTTTCATCACCACACTGAAGGTCCACAGATTACCGAATGCCTCCACATGTGCTTCGGAAATTACTACTGGTCTTCCAGGGAACGATCAAAGCGTAGACAGTTTGAGACATTATTCCGATGGAGTCATCCAGAAATCGATCAAATCGTAGGCAGTTTGAAACATTACTCCCATGGAAAAGAGTCCGCATGGAGAATGTTGTATTCAATCCCGATGCAACTACTGTGTTTCATCATCACTCTGAAGGTCCACAGACTACAGAATGCCTACAGATGTGCTTTGGAAACTACCACTGGTCTTCCAGGGAACGATCAAAGCGTAGACAGTTTGAGACATTACTCCCATGGAGTCTTCCAGAAATTGATCAAAGCGTAGACAGTTTGAGACATTACTCCCATGGAGAAGAGTCCGCATGGTGCCTGTTGTATTCAATCCCGATGCAATTTCTGTGTTTCACAAACATTCTGAAGGTCCATAGGTTACAGAATACCTCCAGATGTGCTTCGGAAACTACCACTGGTCTTCCAGGGAACGATCAAAGCGTAGACAGTTTGAGACATTACTCCCAAGGAGAAGAGTCCGCATGGTGCCTGCTTTATTCAATCCCGATGCAATTTCTGTGTTTCATCAACACTCTGAAAGTCCATAGGTTGCAGAATGCCTCCAGGTGTGCTTCGGAAACTACTACTGGTCTTCCAGGGAATGATCAATGCGTATTCAGTTTGAGACATTACTCCCATGGAGTCTTCCAGAAATCATTCAAAGCGTAGACAGTTTGTGACATTACTCCCATGGAGAAGAGTCCGCATGGTGCCTGTTGTATTCAATCCTGATGCAATTTCTGTGTTTCATAAACACTCTGAAGGTCCACAGATTACAGAATGCCTGCAGATGTGCTTCGGAAACTACTACTGGTCTTCCAGGGAACGATCAAAGCGTAGACAGTTTTAGACATTACTCCCATGGAGAAGAGTCCGTATGGCGCCCGTTGTATTCAATCCCGATGCATTTTCTGTGTTTCATTAACACTCTGAAGGTCCACAGATTACAGAATGCTTCCAGATGTGCTTCGAGAAATACTACTGGTCTTCCAGGGAACGATCAAAACGTAGACAGTTTGAGACAATACTCCCATGGAGTCTTCCAGAAATCGATCAAAGCATAGATAGTTTAAGACATTACTCCCATGGAGAACAGTCCGCATAGTGCCTGTTGTATTCAATCCCGATTGAGTTTCTGTGTTTCATCACCAAACTGAAGTTCCACAGATTACCGAATGCCTCTAGATGTGCTTCGGAAACTACTACTGGTCTTCCAGGGAACGATCAAAGCGCAGACAGTTTGAGAAATTACTCCCATGTAGCCTTCCAGAAACCGATCAAAGCGTAGCCAGTTTGAGACATTACTCCCATGGAAAAGAGTCCGCATGGTGCCTTGTGTATTCAATCCCGATGCAATTTCTGTGTTTCATTAACACTCTGAAGGTCCACAGATTGCAGAATGGGTCCAGGTGTGTTTCGGGGACTACTACTGGTCTTCAAGGGAACGATCAAGTCTTAGACACTTTGAGACATACTCCCATTGAGAAGAGCCCGTATGGAGCCAGTTGTATTCAATCCCGATGCATTTTCTGTGTTTCATTAACACTCTGAAGGTCCACAGATTGCAGAATACCTCCAGATGTGCATCGAAAACTACTACTGGTCTTCCAGGGAACGATCAAGCCGTAGACAGTTTGAGACATTACTCCCATGGAGTCGTCCAGAAATCGAATAAAGCGTAGTCACTTTGAGACATTATTCCCATGGAGAGGAGTCCGCATGGTGCCTGTTGTATTGAATCCCGATGCAATTTCTGTGTTTCATCAACACTCTGAAGGTCCACAGATTACAGAATGCCTCCAGATGTGCTTCGGAAACTACTACTGGTCTCCCAGGGAACGATCACAGCGTAGACAGTTTGAGACATTACTCCCATGGAGAAGAGTTTGCATGGTGCATTGTGTATTCAATCCCGATGCAATTTCTGTGTTTCATCAACACTCTGACGGTCCACAGATTACAGAATGTCTCCAGATGTGCTTCGGAAACTATTACTGGTCTTCCAGGGAACGATCAGAACGTAGACAGTTTGAGACATTACTCCCATGGAGTCTTCCAGAAATCGATCAAAGCATAGACAGTTTAAAACATTACTCCCATGGAGAAGAGTCCGCATGGTGCCTGTTGTATTCAATCCCGATTGAATTTCTGTGTTTCATCACCACACTGAAGGTCCACAGATTACCGAATGCCTCCACATTTGCTTCGGAAATTACTACTGGTCTTCCAGGGAACGATCAAAGCGTAGACAGTTTCAGACATTATTCCGATGGAGTCATCCAGAAATCGATCAAATCGTAGACAGTTTGACACATTACTCCCATGGAAAAGAGTCCGCATGGAGATTGTTGTATTCAATCCCGATGCAACTACTGTGTTTCATCAACACTCTGAAGGTCCACAGACTACAGAATGCCTCCAGATATGCTTTGGAAACTACCACTGGTCTTCCAGGGAACGATCAAAGCGTAGACAGTTTGAGACATTACTGCCATGGAGTCTTCCACAAATTGATCAAAGAGTAGACAGTTTGAGACATTACTGCCATGGAGAAGAGTCCGCATGGTGCCTGTTGTATTCTATCCCGATGCAATTTCTGTGTTTCACAAACATTCTGAAGGTCCACAGATTACAGAATACCTCCAGATGTGCTTCAGAAACTACCACTGGTCTTCCAGGGAACGATCAAAGCGTAGACAGTTTGAGACATTACTCCCATGGAGTCTTCCAGAAATCGATCAAAGCGTAGACTGTTTGAGACATTACTCCAATGGAGAAGAGTTCGCATGGTGCCTGTTGTATTCAATCGAGATGCAATTTCTGTGTTGAATCAACACTGTGAAGGTGCACAGATTACAGAATGTCTCCAGATGTGCTTCGGAAACTACTACTGGTCTTCCAGGGAACCATCAAATCGCAGACACTTTGAGACATTACTCCCATGGAGTCTTCCAGAAATCTATCAAAGCGTAGGCAGTTTGAGACATTACTCCCAAGGAGAAGAGTCCGCATGGTGCCTGCTTTATTCAATCCCGATGCAATTTCTGTGTTTCATCAACACTCTGAAAGTCCAAAGGTTGCAGAATGCCTCCAGATGTGCTTCGGAAACTACTACTGGTCTTCCAGGGAATGATCAATGCGTATTCAGTTTGAGACATTACTCCCATGGAGTCTTCCAGAAATTGATCAAAGAGTAGACAGTTTGAGACATTTCTCCCATGGAGAAGAGTCCGCATGGTGCCTTTTGTATTCAATACCGATGCACTTTCTGTGTTTCACAAACATTCTGAATGTCCACAGATTACAGAATGCCTCCAGATGTGCTTCGGAAACTACCACTGGTCTTCCAGGGAACGATCAAAGCGTAGACAGTTTGAGACATTACTCCCATGGAGTCTTGCAGAAATCGATCAAAGCGTAGACAGTTCGAGACTCTACTCCCATGGTGAAGAGCCCCCATGGTGCCTGTTGTATTCAATCCCGATGCAATTCCTGTGTTTCATTAACACTCTGAAGGTCTACAGGTTAAAAAGTGCCTCCAGATGTGCTTCGGAAACTACTACTGGTCTTCCAGGGAACGATCAAAGCGTAGACAGTTTGAGACATTACTCCCATGTAGAAGAGACCGCATGGTGCCTGTTCTATTCAATCCCGATGCAATTTCTGTGCTTCATCAACACTCTAAAGCTCCCTAGGTTACAGAATGCCTCCAGATGTGCTTCGGAAGTTACTACTGGTCTTCCAGGGAACGATCACAGCGGAGACAGTTTGAGACTTTACTCCCATGGAGTCTTCCAGAAATCGATCAAATCGTAGACAGTTTGAAACATTACTCGCATGGAAAAGAGTCCGCATGGAGAATGTTGTATTCAATCCCGATGCAACTTCTGTGTTTCATCAACACTCTGAAGGTCCACAGACAACAGAATGCCTCCAGATGTGCTTCGGAAACTACCACTGGTCTTCCAGGGAACGATCAAAGCGTAGACATTTTGAGACATTACTCTCATGGAGTCTTGCAGACATCGATCAAAGCCTAGACAGTTTGAGACATTACTCTCATAGAGTCTTCTAAAAATCGATCAAAGCGTAGACAGTTTGAGACATTACTCGCATGGAGAAGAGAACGCATGGTGCCTGTTGTATTCAATCCCGATGCAATTTCTGTGTTTCATTAACACTCTGAAGGTCTACAGGTTACGAAATGTCTCCAGATGTGCTTCGGAAACTACTACTTGTCTTCCAGGGAACGATCAAAGCGTAGACAGTTTGAGACATTACTCCCATGGAGAAGAGTCCGCATGGTGCCTGTTTATTCAATCCCGATGCAATTTCTCTGTTCCACAGACATTCTGAAGGTCCACAAATTACAGAATGCCTCCAGATGTGCTTCGGAAACCACTACTGGTCTTCCAGGGAACGATCAAAGCGTAGACAGTTTGAGACCTTACTCCCATGGAGTCTTCCAGAAATTGATCAAAGCGTAGACAGTTTGAGACATTACTCGCATGGAGAAGAGAACGCATGGTGCCTGTTGTATTCAATCCCGATGCAATTTCAGTGTTTCATTAACACTCTGAAGGTCCATAGACTACAGAATGCCTCCAGATGTGCTTAATAAACTATTACTGGTCTACCAGGGTACGATCAAAGCGTAGACAGTTTGAGACATTACTCTCATGGACTCTTCCAGAAATCGATCAAAGCGTAGACACTTTGAGACATTACTCCCATGGAGAAGAGTTCGCATGGTAACTGTTGTATTCAATCGAGATGCAATTTCTGTGTTGAATCAACACTCTGAAGTTGCACAGATTACAGAATGCCTCCAGATGTGCTTCAGAAACTACAACTGGTCTTCCAGGGAACCATCAAAGCGCAGACACTTTGAGACATTACCCCCATGGAGTCTTCCAGAAATCGATCAAAGCGTAGGCAGTTTGAGACATTACTCCCATGGAGAAGAGTCCGCGTGACGCCTGTTGTATTGAATCCCGATGCAATTTCTGTGTTTCATCAACACTCTGAAGGTCCACAGATTACAGAATGCCTCCAGATGTGCTTCGGAAGCTACTACTGGTCTCCCAGGGAACGATCACAGCGTAGACAGTTTGAGACATTACTCCCATGGAGAAGAGTTTGCATGGTGCATTGTGTATTCAATCCCGATGCAATTTCTGTGTTTCATCAACACTCTGACGGTCCACAGATTACAGAATGTCTCCAGATGTGCTTCGGAAACTATTACTGGTCTTCCAGGGAACGATCAAAACGTAGACAGTTTGAGACATTACTCCCATGGAGTCTTCCAGAAATCGATCAAAGCATAGACAGTTTAAAACATTACTCCCATGGAGAGGAGTCCGCATGGTGCCTGTTGTATTCAATCCCGATTGAATTTCTGTGTTTCATCACCACACTGAAGGTCCACAGATTACCGAATGCCTCCAGATATGCTTTGGAAACTACCACTGGTCTTCCAGGGAACGATCAAAGCGTAGACAGTTTGAGACATTACTCCCATGGAGTCTTCCACAAATTGATCAAAGAGTAGACAGTTTGAGACATTACTGCCATAGAGAAGAGTCCGCATGGTGCCTGTTGTATTCAATCCCGATGCAATTTCTGTGTTTCACAAACATTCTGAAGGTCCACAGATTACAGAATAGCTCCAGATGTGCTTCGGAAACTACCACTGGTCTTCCAGGGAACGATCAAAGCGTAGACAGTTTGAGACATTACTCCCATGGAGTGTTCCAGAAATCGATCAAAGCATAGACAGTTTGAGACGTTACTAACATGGAGAAGAGTCCGCATGGTGCCTTGTTTATTCACTCCCGATGCAATTTCTGTGTTTCATCAACACTCTGAAGGTCCACAGATTACAGAATGCCTCCAGATGTGCTTCGGAAAGTACTATTGTTCTTCCAGGGAACGATCAAAGTGTAGACAGTTTGAGACATTACTCCCATGGAGTCTTCTGGAAATCGATCAAAGCGTAGAAAGTTTGAGACATTATTCCCATGGAGAAGAGTCCGAATGGTGCCCTTTGTATTCAATCCCGATGCAATTTCTGTGTTTCATCAATACACTGAAGTTCCACAGATTAGAGAATGCCTCCAGATGTGCTTCGGAAACTACTACTGGTCTTCCAGGGAACAATCAAAGCGTAGACAGTTTGAGACATTACTCCCATGGAGTGTTCCAGAAATCGATCAAAGCATAGACAGTTTGAGACATTACTCCCATGGAGAAGAGTCCGAATGGTGCCCTTTGTATTCAATCCCGAAACAATTTCTGTGTTTCATCAACACTCTGAAGGTCCACAGATTACACAATGCCTCCAGATGTGCTTCGGAAACTACTACTGGTCTTCCAGTGAACGATCAAAGCGTAGACAGTTTGAGACATTACTCCCATGGAGAATTGTTTGCATGGTGCATTGTGTATTCAATCCCGATGCAATTTCTGTGTTTCATCAACACTCTGACGGTCCACAGATTACAGAATGTCTCCAGATGTGCTTCGGCAACTACTACTGGTCTTCCAGGGAACGATCAAAACGTAGACAGTTCGACACATTACTCCCATGGAGTCTTCTAGAAATCGATCAAAGCATAGACAGTTTAAATCATTACTCCCATGGAGAAGAGTCCGCATGGTGCCTGTTGTATTCAATCCCGATTGAATTTCTGTGTTTCATCACCACACTGAAGGTCCACCTATTACAGAATGCCTCCAGATGTACTTCGGAAGCTACTACTGGTCTTCCAAGGAACGATCAAAGTGTAGACAGTTTGAGACATTACTCCCATGGAGTCTTCTGGAAATCGATCAAAGCGTAGTCGGTTTGAGACATTACTCCCATGGAGAAGAGTCCGAATGGTGCCCTTTGTATTCAATCCCGATGCAATTTCTGTTTTTCATCAATACTCTGAAGTTCCACAGATTAGAGAATGCCTCCAGATGTGCTTCGGAAACTACTACTGGTCTTCCAGGGAACAATCAAAGCGTAGACAGTTTGAGACATTACTCCCATGGAGTCTTCCAGAAATCGATCAAAGCGTAGACAGGTTGAAATATTACTCCAATGGAGAAGAGTCCTAATGGTGCCTGTTGCATTCATGGACGATGCAATTTCTGTGTTTCATCAACACTCTGAAGTTCCACAGATTAGAGAATGCCTCCAGATGTGCTTCGGAAGCAACTACTGGTCTTCCAGGGAACAATCAAAGCGTAGACAGTTTGAGACATTACTCCCATGGAGTGTTCCAGAAATCGATCAAAGCATAGACAGTTTGAGACGTTACTAACATGGAGAAGAGTCCGCATGTTGCCTTGTTTATTCACTCCCGATGCAATTTCTGTGTTTCATCAACACTCTGAAGGTCCACAGATTACAGAATGCCTCCAGATGTGCTTCGGAAAGTACTATTGTTCTTCCAGGGAACGATCAAAGTGTAGACAGTTTGAGACATTACTCCCATGGAGTCTTCTGGAAATCGATCAAAGCGTAGACAGTTTGAGACATTATTCCCATGGAGAAGAGTCCGAATGGTGCCCTTTGTATTCAATCCCGATGCAATTTCTGTGTTTCATCAATACTCTGAAGTTCCACAGATTAGAGAATGCCTCCAGATGTGCTTCGGAAACTACTACTGGTCTTCCAGGGAACAATCAAAGCGTAGACAGTTTGAGACATTACTCCCATGGAGTGTTCCAGAAATCGATCAAAGCATAGACAGTTTGAGACATTACTCCCATGGAGAAGAGTCCGAATGGTGCCCTTTGTATTCAATCCCGAAACAATTTCTGTGTTTCATCAACACTCTGAAGGTCCACAGATTACACAATGCCTCCAGATGTGCTTCGGAAACTACTACTGGTCTTCCAGTGAACGATCAAATCGTAGACAGTTTGAGACATTACTCCCATGGAGAATTGTTTGCATGGTGCATTGTGTATTCAATCCCGATGCAATTTCTGTGTTTCATCAACACTCTGACGGTCCACAGATTACAGAATGTCTCCAGATGTGCTTCGGCAACTACTACTGGTCTTCCAGGGAACGATCAAAACGTAGACAGTTCGACACATTACTCCCATGGAGTCTTCTAGAAATCGATCAAAGCATAGACAGTTTAAATCATTACTCCCATGGAGAAGAGTCCGCATGGTGCCTGTTGTATTCAATCCCGATTGAATTTCTGTGTTTCATCACCACACTGAAGGTCCACCTATTACAGAATGCCTCCAGATGTACTTCGGAAGCTACTACTGGTCTTCCAAGGAACGATCAAAGTGTAGACAGTTTGAGACATTACTCCCATGGAGTCTTCTGGAAATCGATCAAAGCGTAGTCGGTTTGAGACATTACTCCCATGGAGAAGAGTCCGAATGGTGCCCTTTGTATTCAATCCCGATGCAATTTCTGTTTTTCATCAATACTCTGAAGTTCCACAGTTTAGAGAATGCCTCCAGATGTGCTTCGGAAACTACTACTGGTCTTCCAGGGAACAATCAAAGCGTAGACAGTTTGAGACATTACTCCCATGGAGTGTTCCAGAAATCGATCAAAGCATAGACAGTTTGAGACATTACTCCCATGGAGAAGAGTCCGAATGGTGCCCTTTGTATTCAATCCCGATGCAATTTCTGTGTTTCATCAACACTCTGAAGGTGCACAGATTACAGAATGCCTCCAGATGTGCTTCGGAAACTACTACTGGTCTTCCAGGGAACCATCAAATCGCAGACACTTTGAGCCATTACTCCCATGGAGTCTTCCAGAAATCTATCAAAGCGTAGGCAGTTTGAGACATTACTCCCAAGGAGAAGAATCCGCATGGTGCCTGCTTTATTCAATCCCGATGCAATTTCTGTGTTTCATCAACACTCTGAAAGTCCAAAGGTTGCAGAATGCCTCCAGATGTGCTTCGGAAACTACTAATGGTCTTCCAGGGAATGATCAATGCGTATTCAGTTTGAGACATTACTCCCATGGAGTCTTCCAGAAATTGATCAAAGAGTAGACAGTTTGAGACATTTCTCCCATGGAGAAGAGTCCGCATGGTGCCTTTTGTATTCAATACCGATGCACTTTCTGTGTTTCACAAACATTCTGAATGTCCACAGATTATAGAATGCCTCCAGATGTGCTTCGGAAACTACCACTGGTCTTCCAGGGAACGATCCAAGCGTAGACAGTTTGAGACATTACTCCCATGGAGTCTTGCAGAAATCGATCAAAGCGTAGACAGTTCGAGACTCTACTCCCATGGTGAAGAGACCCCATGGTGCCTGTTGTATTCAATCCCGATGCAATTCCTGTGTTTCATTAACACTCTGAAGGTCTACAGGTTACAAAATGCCTCCAGATGTGCTTCGGAAACTACTACTGGTCTTCCAGGGAACGATCAAAGCGTAGACAGTTTGAGACATTACTCCCATGTAGAAGAGACCGCATGGTGCCCGTTCTATTCAATCCCGATGCAATTTCTGTGCTTCATCAACACTCTGAAGGTCCCTAGGTTACAGAATGCCTCCAGATGTGCTTCGGAAACTACTACTGGTCTTCCAGGGAACGATCACAGCGGAGACAGTTTGAGACCTTACTCCCATGGAGTCTTCCAGAAATCGATCAAATCGTAGACAGTTTGAAACATTACTCCCATGGAAAAGAGTCCGCATGGAGAATGTTGTATTCAATCCCGATGCAACTTCTGTGTTTCATCAACACTCTGAAGGTCCACAGACTACAGAATGCCTCCAGATGTACTTCGGAAACTACCACTGGTCTTCCAGGGAACGATCAAAGCGTAGACATTTTGAGACATTACTCTCATGGAGTCTTGCAGACATCGATCAAAGCCTAGACAGTTTGAGACATTACTCTCATAGAGTCTTCCAAATATCGATCAAAGCGTAGACAGTTTGAGACATTACTCGCATGGAGAAGAGAACGCATGGTGCCTGTTGTATTCAATCCCGATGCAATTTCAGTGTTTCATTAACACTCTGAAGGTCCACAGGCTACAGAATGCCTCCAGATGTGCTTAATAAACTATTACTGGTCTACCAGGGTACGATCAAAGCGTAGACAGTTTGAGACATTACTCTCATGGACTCTTCCAGAAATCGATCAAAGCGTAGACACTTTGAGACATTACTCCCATGGAGAAGAGTTCGCATGGTAACTGTTGTATTCAATCGAGATGCAATTTCTGTGTTGAATCAACACTCTGAAGTTGCACAGATTACAGAATGCCTCCAAATGTGCTTCAGAAACTACAACTGGTCTTCCAGGGAACCATCAAAGCGCAGACACTTTGAGACATTACCCCCATGGGGTCTTCCAGAAATCGATCAAAGCGTAGGCAGTTTGAGACATTACTCCCATGGGGAAGAGTCCGCGTGACGCCTGTTGTATTCAATCCTGATTCAATTTCTGTGTTTCATCAACACTCTGAAGGTCCACAGATTACAGAATGCCTCCAGATGTGCTCCGGAAACTACTCTGGTCTTCCGGGGAACGATCAAAGCGTAGACAGTTTGAGACATTTCTCCCAACGAGTCTTCCACAAATCGACAAAGCATAGACAGTTTGAGACACTACTCCCATCGAGATGAGTTCGCATGGTGCCTGTTGTATTCAATCCCGATGCAATTTTGTTTCATCACCACTCTGAAAGTCCACAGATTACAGAATGCCTCCAGATGTGCTTCGGAACCTACTACCGGTCTTCCAGGAACGATCAAAGCGTAGATAGTTTGAGACATTACTCCCATGGAGTGTTCCAGAAATCGATCAAAGCATAGACAGTTTGAGACATTACTCCCATGGAGAAGAGTCCGAATGGTGCCCTTTGTATTCAATCCCGATGCAATTTCTGTGTTTCATCAACACTCTGAAGGTCCACAGATTACACAATGCCTCCAGATGTGCTTCGGAAACTACTACTGGTCTTCCAGTGAACGATCAAAGCGTAGACAGTTTGAGACATTACTCCCATGGAGAATTGTTTGCATGGTGCATTGTGTATTCAATCCCGATACAATTTCTGTGTTTCATCAACACTCTGAAGGTCCTCAGATTACAGAATGCCTCCAGATGTGCTTCGGAAGCTAATACTAGTCTTCCAGGGAACAATCACAGCTTAGACAGTTTGAGACTTTACTCCCATTGGGTCTTCCAGAAATCGATCAAAGCGTAGACAGTTTGAGACATTACTGCCATGGAAAAGATTTCGCATGGTGCATGTTGTATTCAATCACGATGCAATTTCTGTGTTTCATCAACACTCTGAAGGTACATAGATTGCAGTATGCCTCCAGATGTGCTTCGGAAACTACTATTGGTTTTCCAGGGAACGCACAAAGCGTAGACAATTTGAGACATTACTCCCATGGAGTCTTCCAGAAATCGATCAAAGCGTAGACAGGTTGAAATATTACTCCAATGGAGAAGAGTCCTAATGGTGCCTGTTGCATTCATTGACGATGCAATTTCTGTGTTTCATCAACACTCTGAAGTTCCACAGATTAGAGAATGCCTCCAGATGTGCTTCGGAAGCTACTACTGGTCTTCCAGGGAACAATCAAAGCGTAGACAGTTTGAGACATTACTCCCATGGAGTGTTCCAGAAATCGATCAAAGCATAGACAGTTTGAGACGTTACTAACATGGAGAAGAGTCCGCATGGTGCCTTGTTTATTCACTCCCGATGCAATTTCTGTGTTTCATCAACACTCTGAAGGTCCACAGATTACAGAATGCCTCCAGATGTGCTTCGGAAAGTACTATTGTTCTTCCAGGGAACGATCAAAGTGTAGACAGTTTGAGACATTACTCCCATGGAGGCTTCTGGAAATCGATCAAAGCGTAGACAGTTTGAGACATTATTCCCATGGAGAAGAGTCCGAATGGTGCCCTTTGTATTCAATCCCGATGCAATTTCTGTGTTTCATCAATACTCTGAAGTTCCACAGATTAGAGAATGCCTCCAGATGTGCTTCGGAAACTACTACTGGTCTTCCAGGGAACAATCAAAGCGTAGACAGTTTGAGACATTACTCCCATGGAGTGTTCCAGAAATCGATCAAAGCATAGACAGTTTGAGACATTACTCCCATGGAGAAGAGTCCGAATGGTGCCCTTTGTATTCAATCCCGATGCAATTTCTGTGTTTCATCAACACTCTGAAGGTCCACAGATTACACAATGCCTCCAGATGTGCTTCGGAAACTACTACTGGTCTTCCAGTGAACGATCAAAGCGTAGACAGTTTGAGACATTACTCCCATGGAGAATTGTTTGCATGGTGCATTGTGTATTCAATCCCGATGCAATTTCTGTGTTTCATCAACACTCTGACGGTCCACAGATTACAGAATGTCTCCAGATGTGCTTCGGCAACTACTACTGGTCTTCCAGGGAACGATCAAAACGTAGACAGTTCGACACATTACTCCCATGGAGTCTTCTAGAAATCGATCAAAGCATAGACAGTTTAAATCATTACTCCCATGGAGAAGAGTCCGCATGGTGCCTGTTGTATTCAATCCCGATTGAATTTCTGTGTTTCATCACCACACTGAAGGTCCACCTATTACAGAATGCCTCCAGATGTGCTTCGGAAGCTACTACTGGTCTTCCAAGGAACGATCAAAGTGTAGACAGTTTGAAACATTACTCCCATGGAAAAGAGTCCGCATGCAGAATGTTGCATTCAATCCCGATGCAACTTCTGTGTTTCATCAACACTCTGAAGGTCCACAGACTACAGAATGCCTCCAGATGTGCTTCGGAAACTACTTTTGGTCTTCCAGGGAACGATCAAAGCGTAGACAGTTTGAGACGTTACTACCATGGAGAAGAGTCCGTATGTTGCCCGTTGTATTCAATCCCGATGCATTTTCTGTGTTTCATTAACACTCTGAAGGTCCACAGATTGCAGAATGCCTCCAGATGTGCTTCGGAAACTACTACTGGTCTTCCAGGGAACGATCAAAGCGTAGACAGTTTGAGACATTACTCCCATGGAGTCTTCCAGAATTCGATCAAAGCGTAGACAGTTTGAGACATTACTCCCATGGAGAAGAGTTCGCGTGGTGCCTGTTGTATTCAATCGAGATGCAATTTCTGTGTTGAATCAACACTCTGAAGGTGCACAGATTACAGAATGGCTTCAGATGTGCTTCGGAAACTACTACTGGTCTTCCAGGGAACCATCAAATCGCAGACACTTTGAGACATTACTCCCATGGAGTCTTCCAGAAATCTATCAAAGCGTAGACAGTTTGAGACATTACTCCCAAGGAGAAGAGTCCGCATGGTGCCTGCTTTATTCAATCCCGATGCCATTTCTGTGTTTCATCAACACTCTGGAAGTCCACAGGTTACACAATGCCGCCAGATGTGCTTGGGAAACTACTACTGGTCTTCCAGGGAATGATCAATGCGTATTCAGTTTGAGACATTACTCCCATGGAGTCTTTCAGAATTCGATCAAAGCGTAGACAGTTTGAGATATTACTCCCATGGAGAAGAGACCGCATGGTTCCTGTTATATTCAATCCCGATGCAATTTCTGTGCTTCATCAACACTCTGAAGGTCCCTAGGTTACAGAATGCCTCCAGATGTGCTTCGGAAACTACTACTGGTCTTCCAGGGAACGATCACAGCGGAGACAGTTTGAGACCTTACTCCCATGGAGTCTTCCAGAAATCGATCAAATCGTAGACAGTTTGAAACATTACTCCCATGGAAAAGAGTCCGCATGGAGAATGTTGTATTCAATCCCGATGCAACTTCTGTGTTTCATCAACACTCTGAAGGTCCACAGACTACAGAATGCCTCCAGATGTGCTTCGGAAACTACCACTGGTCTTCCAGGGAACGATCAAAGCGTAGACATTTTGAGACATTACTCTCATGGAGTCTTGCAGACATCGATCAAAGCCTAGACAGTTTGAGACATTACTCTCATAGAGTCTTCCAAATATCGATCAAAGCGTAGACAGTTTGAGACATTACTCGCATGGAGAAGAGAACGCATGGTGCCTGTTGTATTCAATCCCGATGCAATTTCAGTGTTTCATTAACACTCTGAAGGTCCACAGGCTACAGAATGCCTCCAGATGTGCTTAATAAACTATTACTGGTCTACCAGGGTACGATCAAAGCGTAGACAGTTTGAGACATTACTCTCATGGACTCTTCCAGAAATCGATCAAAGCGTAGACACTTTGAGACATTACTCCCATGGAGAAGAGTTCGCATGGTAACTGTTGTATTCAATCGAGATGCAATTTCTGTGTTGAATCAACACTCTGAAGTTGCACAGATTACAGAATGCCTCCAGATGTGCTTCAGAAACTACAACTGGTCTTCCAGGGAACCATCAAAGCGCAGACACTTTGAGACATTACCCCCATGGGGTCTTCCAGAAATCGATCAAAGCGTAGGCAGTTTGAGACATTACTCCCATGGGGAAGAGTCCGCGTGACGCCTGTTGTATTCAATCCTGATTCAATTTCTGTGTTTCATCAACACTCTGAAGGTCCACAGATTACAGAATGCCTCCAGATGTGCTCCGGAAACTACTCTGGTCTTCCGGGGAACGATCAAAGCGTAGACAGTTTGAGACATTTCTCCCAACGAGTCTTCCACAAATCGACAAAGCATAGACAGTTTGAGACACTACACCCATCGAGATGAGTTCGCATGGTGCCTTTTGTATTCAATCCCGATGCAATTTTGTTTCATCACCACTCTGAAAGTCCACAGATTACAGAATGCCTCCAGATGTGCTTCGGAACCTACTACCGGTCTTCCAGGAACGATCAAAGCGTAGATAGTTTGAGACATTACTCCCATGGAGTGTTCCAGAAATCGATCAAAGCATAGACAGTTTGAGACATTACTCCCATGGAGAAGAGTCCGAATGGTGCCCTTTGTATTCAATCCCGATGCAATTTCTGTGTTTCATCAACACTCTGAAGGTCCACAGATTACACAATGCCTCCAGATGTGCTTCGGAAACTACTACTGGTCTTCCAGTGAACGATCAAAGCGTAGACAGTTTGAGACATTACTCCCATGGAGAATTGTTTGCATGGTGCATTGTGTATTCAATCCCGATACAATTTCTGTGTTTCATCAACACTCTGAAGGTCCTCAGATTACAGAATGCCTCCAGATGTGCTTCGGAAGCTAATACTAGTCTTCCAGGGAACAATCAAAGCTTAGACAGTTTGAGACTTTACTAACATTGGGTCTTCCAGAAATCGATCAAAGCGTAGACAGTTTGAGACATTACTGCCATGGAAAAGATTTCGCATGGTGCATGTTGTATTCAATCACGATGCAATTTCTGTGTTTCATCAACACTCTGAAGGTACATAGATTGCAGTATGCCTCCAGATGTGCTTCGGAAACTACTATTGGTTTTCCAGGGAACGCACAAAGCGTAGACAATTTGAGACATTACTCCCATGGAGTCTTCCAGAAATCGATCAAAGCGTAGACAGGTTGAAATATTACTCCAATGGAGAAGAGTCCTAATGGTGCCTGTTGCATTCATTGACGATGCAATTTCTGTGTTTCATCAACACTCTGAAGTTCCACAGATTAGAGAATGCCTCCAGATGTGCTTCGGAAGCTACTACTGGTCTTCCAGGGAACAATCAAAGCGTAGACAGTTTGAGACATTACTCCCATGGAGTGTTCCAGAAATCGAAAAAAGCATAGACAGTTTGAGACGTTACTAACATGGAGAAGAGTCCGCATGGTGCCTTGTTTATTCACTCCCGATGCAATTTCTGTGTTTCATCAACACTCTGAAGGTCCACAGATTACAGAATGCCTCCAGATGTGCTTCGGAAAGTACTATTGTTCTTCCAGGGAACGATCAAAGTGTAGACAGTTTGAGACATTACTCCCATGGAGTCTTCTTGAAATCGATCAAAGCGTAGAAAGTTTGAGACATTATTCCCATGGAGAAGAGTCCGAATGGTGCCCTTTGTATTCAATCCCGATGCAATTTCTGTGTTTCATCAATACTCTGAAGTTCCACAGATTAGAGAATGCCTCCAGATGTGCTTCGGAAACTACTACTGGTCTTCCAGGGAACAATCAAAGCGTAGACAGTTTGAGACATTACTCCCATGGAGTGTTCCAGAAATCGATCAAAGCATAGACAGTTTGAGACATTACTCCCATGGAGAAGAGTCCGAATGGTGCCCTTTGTATTCAATCCCGATGCAATTTCTGTGTTTCATCAACACTCTGAAGGTCCACAGATTACACAATGCCCTCAGATGTGCTTCGGAAACTACTACTGGTCTTCCAGTGAACGATCAAAGCGTAGACAGTTTGAGACATTACTCCCATGGAGAATTGTTTGCATGGTGCATTGTGTATTCAATCCCGATGCAATTTCTGTGTTTCATCAACACTCTGACGGTCCACAGATTACAGAATGTCTCCATATGTGCTTCGGCAACTACTACTGGTCTTCCAGGGAACGATCAAAACGTAGACAGTTCGACACATTACTCCCATGGAGTCTTCTAGAAATCGATCAAAGCATAGACAGTTTAAATCATTACTCCCATGGAGAGAGTCCGCATGGTGCCTGTTGTATTCAATCCCGATTGAATTTCTGTGTTTCATCACCACACTGAAGGTCCACCTATTACAGAATGCCTCCAGATGTGCTTCGGAAGCTACTACTGGTCTTCCAAGGAACGATCAAAGTGTAGACAGTTTGAGACATTACTCCCATGGAGTCTTCTGGAAATCGATCAAAGCGTAGTCGGTTTGAGACATTACTCCCATGGAGAAGAGTCCGAATGGTGCCCTTTGAATTCAATCCCGATGCAATTTCTGTTTTTCATCAATACTCTGAAGTTCCACAGATTAGAGAATGCCTCCAGATGTGCTTCGGAAACTACTACTGGTCTTCCAGGGAACAATCAAAGCGTAGACAGTTTGAGACATTACTCCCATGGAGTGTTCCAGAAATCGATCAAAGCATAGACAGTTTGAGACATTACTCCCATGGAGAAGAGTCCGAATGGTGCCCTTTGTATTCAATCCCGATGCAATTTCTGTGTTTCATCAACACTCTGAAGGTCCACAGATTACACAATGCCTCCAGATGTGCTTCGGAAACTACTACTGGTCTTCCAGTGAACGATCAAAGCGTAGACAGTTTGAGACATTACTCCCATGGAGAAGAGTTAGCATGGTGCATTGTGTATTCAATCCCGATGCAATTTCTGTGTTTCATCAACACTCTGACGGTCCACAGATTACAGAATGTCTCCAGATGTGCTTCGGCAACTACTACTGGTCTTCCAGGGAACGATCAAAACGTAGACAGTTTGACACATTACTCCCATGGAGTCTTCTAGAAATCGATCAAAGCATAGACAGTTTAAATCATTACTCCCATGGAGAAGAGTCCGCATGGTGCCTGTTGTATTCAATCCCGATTGAATTTCTGTGTTTCATCACCACACTGAAGGTCCACAGATTACCGAATGCGTCCACATGTGCATCGGAAATTACTACTGGTCTTCCAGGGAACGATCAAAGCGTAGACAGTTTGAGACATTATTCCGATGGAGTCATCCAGAAATCGATCAAATCGTAGACAGTTTGAAACATTACTCCCATGGAAAATAGTCCGCATGCAGAATGTTGCATTCAATCCCGATGCAACTTCTGTGTTTCATCAACACTCTGAAGGTCCACAGACTACAGAATGCCTCCAGATGTGCTTCGGAAACTACTTTTGGTCTTCCAGGGAACGATCAAAGCGTAGACAGTTTGAGACGTTACTACCATGGAGAAGAGTCCGTATGTTGCCCGTTGTATTCAATCCCGATGCATTTTCTGTGTTTCATTAACACTCTGAAGGTCCACAGATTGCAGAATGCCTCCAGATGTGCTTCGGAAACTACTACTGGTCTTCCAGGGAACGATCAAAGCGTAGACAGTTTGAGACATTACTCCCATGGACTCTTCCAGAATTCGATCAAAGCGTAGACAGTTTGAGACATTACTCCCATGGAGAAGAGTTCGCATGGTAACTGTTGTATTCAATCGAGATGCAATTTCTGTGTTGAATCAACACTCTGAAGGTGCACAGATTACAGAATGGCTTCAGATGTGCTTCGGAAACTACTACTGGTCTTCCAGGGAACCATCAAATCGCAGACACTTTGAGACATTACTCCCATGGAGTCTTCCAGAAATCTATCAAAGCGTAGACAGTTTGAGACATTACTCCCAAGGAGAAGAGTCCGCATGGTGCCTGCTTTATTCAATCCCGATGCCATTTCTGTGTTTCATCAACACTCTGGAAGTCCACAGGTTACACAATGCCGCCAGATGTGCTTGGGAAACTACTACTGGTCTTCCAGGGAATGATCAATGCGTATTCAGTTTGAGACATTACTCCCATGGAGTCTTTCAGAAATCGATCAAAGCGTAGACAGTTTGAGATATTACTCCCATGGAGAAGAGACCGCATGGTTCCTGTTATATTCAATCCCGATGCAATTTCTGTGCTTCATCAACACTCTGAAGGTCCCTAGGTTACAGAATGCCTCCAGATGTGCTTCGGAAACTACTACTGGTCTTCCAGGGAACGATCACAGCGTAGACAGTTTGAGACCTTACTCCCAAGGAGTCTTCCAGAAATTGATCAAAGCGTAGACAGTTCGAGACACTACTCCCATGTAGAAGAGCCCGCATAGTGCCTGTTGTGTTCAATCGCGATGCAATTTCTGTGTTTCATTAACACTCTAATGGTCTACAGATTTCAAAATGCTTAAAGATGTGCTTCGGAAACTACTACTGGTCTTCAAGGGAACGATCAAAGCGTAGACATTTTCCATTACTCTCATGGAGTCTTCCAGACATCGATCAAAGCCTAGACAGTTTGAGACATTACTCTCATAGAGTCTTCCAAAAATCGATCAAAGCGTAGCCAGTTTGAGACATTACTCCCATAAGGAAGAGTAAGAATGGTGCCCTTTGTATTCAATCAAGATGGAATTTCTGTGTTTCATCAACACTCTGAAGTTTCACAGATTTCAGAATTCCTCCAGATGAGCTTCAGAAACTACTACTGGTATCCAGGGAACAATCAAAGCATAGACAGTTTGAGACATTACTCTCATAGAGTCTTCCAGAAATCGATGAAAGCATAGACAGATTGGGACATTAATACCATCGAGAAGAGTCCGCATGGTGCCTGTTGTTTTCAATCCCGATGCAATTACTGTGTTTCATCAACACTCTGAATGTCCACAGATTACAGAATGCTTCCTGATGTACTTCGGAAACTGCTACTGGTCTTCTAGGGAACGATCAAAGCGTAGACAGTTTCAGAAATTACTCCCATGTAGTCTTCCAGAAACCAATCAAAGCGTAGACAGTTTGAGATATTACTCCCATGGAGAAGAGTCCGCATGGTGCCCGTTGTATTCAATCCCCATGCAATTTCTGTGTTTCACCAACACTCTGAAGGTCCACAGATTACAGAATGCCTCCAGATGTGCTTCCTAAACTATTACTTTTCTACCAGGGTACGATCAAAGCGTAGACAGTTTGAGACTTTACTCCCATGGAGAAGAGTTCGCATGGTAACTGTTGTATTCAATCGAGATGCAATTTCTCTGTTGAATCAACACTCTGAAGGTGCAGAGATTACAGAATGCCTCCAGATGTGCTTCGCAAGCTACTACTGGTCTTCCAGGGAACCATCAAAGCGCAGACACTTTGAGACATTACACCCATGGAGTCTTCCAGAAATCGATCAAAGCGTAGACAGTTTGAGACATAACTCCCATGGAGAAGAGTCCGCATGGTGCCTGTTGTATTCAATCCCGATGCAATTTTGTTTCATCACCACTCTGAAAGTCCACAGATTACAGAATGCCTCCAGATGTGCTTCGGAAACTACTACCGGTCTTCCAGGAACGATCAAAGCGTAGATAGTTTGAGACATTACTCCAATGGAGACTTACAGAAATCGATCAAAGCAGAGACAATTAGAGACATTACTCCCATGGAGAAGAGTTTGCATGGTGCCTTGTGCATTCAATCCCGATGCAATTTCTGTGTTTCATCAACACTCTGAAGGTCCACAGATTACAGAATGCATCCAGATGTGCTTCGGAAGCTAATACTAGTCTTCCAGGGAACAATCAAAGCGTAGACAGTTTGAGACTTTACTCCCATTGGGTCTTCCAGAAATCGATCAATGCGTAGACAGTTTGAGACATTACTCCCATGGAAAAGATTTCGCATGGTGCATGTTGTATTCAATCACGATGCAATTTCTGTGTTTCATAAACACTCTGAAGGTTCATAGATTGCAGTATGCCTCCAGATGTGCTTCGGAAACTACTATTGGTTTTCCAGAGAACGCTCAAAGCGTAGACAATTTGAGACATTACTCCCATGGAGTCTTCCAGAAATCGATCAAAGCGTAGACAGTTTGAAATATTACTCCAATGGAGAAGAGTCCTAATGGTGCCTGTTGTTTTCAATGACGATGCAATTTCTGTGTTTCATCAACACTCCAAATGTCCACAGATTACAGATAGCCTCCAGATGTGTTTCGGAAACTACTACTGGTCTTCCAGGAAACGATGAAAGCGTAGACAGTTTTAGACATTACTCCCATGGAGTCCTCCAGAAATCGATCAAAGCGTAAACAGTTTGAAACATTACTCCCATGGAGAAGAGTCGGCATGGTGCCTGTTGTATTCAATCCCGATGCAATTTTCTTTCATCAACACTCTGTAGGGTAGGTCCAAGGATTACAGAATGCCTCCAGATGTGCTTCGGAAACTACTACTGGTCTTCCGGGGAACGATCAAAGCTTAGACAGTTTGAGACATTACTTGCATGGAGACTTCCAGAAACCGATAAAGCGTAGACAATTTGAGACGTTACTAACATGGAGAAGAGTCCGCATGGTGCCTTGTGTATTCACTCCCGATGCAATTTGTAAGTTTCATCAACACTCTGATGGTCCACAGATTAAAGAATGTCTCCAGATGTGCTTCGGAAAGTACTATTGTTCTTCCAGGGAACGATCAAAGTGTAGACAGTTTGAGACATTACTCCCATGGAGTCTTCTGGAAATCGATCAAAGCGTAGACAGTTTGAGACATTACTCCCATGGAGAAGAGTCCGAATGGTGCCCTTTGTATTCAATCCCGATGGAATTTCTGTGTTTCATCAACACTCTGAAGTTACACAGATTACAGAAAGCCTCCAGATGTGCTTCGGAAAGTACTATTGCTCTTCCAGGGAACGATCAAAGCGTAGACAGTTTGAGACATTACTTGCATGGAGACTTCCAGAAACCGATAAAGCGTAGACAATTTGAGACGTTACTAACATGGAGAAGAGTCCGCATGGTGCCTTGTGTATTCACTCCCGATGCAATTTCTGTGTTTCATCAACACACTGAAGGTCCACAGATTACAGAAAGCCTCCAGATGTGCTTCGGAAAGTACTCTTGTTCTTCCAGGGAACGATCAAAGCGTAGACAGTTTGACACATTACTTCCATGGAGTCTTCCAGAAACCGATCAAAGCGTAGACAATTTGAGACGTTACTAACATGGAGAAGAGTCCGCATGGTGCCTTGTGTATTCACTCCCGATGCAATTTCTGTGTTTCATCAACACTCTGAAGGTCCACAGATTGCAGAATGCCTCCAGATGTGCTTCGGAAACTACTACTGGTCTTCCAGGGAACGATCAAAGCGTAGACAGTATGAGACATTACTCCCATGGAGTCTTCCAGAAATCGATCAAAGCGTAGACAGTTTGAGATAATACTCCCATGGAGAAGAGACCGCATGGTTCCTGTTATATTCAATCCCGATGCAATTTCTGTGCTTCATCAACACTCTGAAGGTCCCTAGGTTACAGAATGCCTCCAGATGTGCTTCGGAAACTACTACTGGTCTTCCAGGGAACGATCACAGCGTAGACAGTTTGAGACCTTACTCCCAAGGAGTCTTCCAGAAATTGATCAAAGTGTAGACAGTTTGAGACATTACTCCCATGGAGAAGAGTCCGCATCGTGCTGTTGTATTCAATCCCGAGGCAATTTCTGTGTTCCACAAACATTCTGAAGGTCCACCTATTACAGAATGCCTCCAGATGTGCTTCGGAAACTACTACTGGTCTTCCAAGGAACGATCAAAGCGTAGACAGTTTGAGACATTACTCCCATGGAGTCTTCCAGAAATCGATCAAAGCGTAGACAGTTCGAGGCACTACTCCCATGTAGAAGAGCCCGCATGGTGCCTGTTGTGTTCAATCGCGATGCAATTTCTGTGTTTCATTAACACTCTAATGGTCTACAGATTTCAAAATGCTTAAAGATGTGCTTCGGAAACTACTACTGGTCTTCAAGGGAACGATCAAAGCGTAGACATTTTCCATTACTCTCATGGAGTCTTCCAGACATCGATCAAAGCCTAGACAGTTTGAGACATTACTCTCATAGATTCTTCCAAAAATCGATCAAAGCGTAGCCAGTTTGAGACATTACTCCCATAAGGAAGAGTAAGAATGGTGCCCTTTGTATTCAATCAAGATGGAATTTCTGTGTTTCATCAACACTCTGAAGTTTCACAGATTTCAGAATTCCTCCAGATGAGCTTCAGAAACTACTACTGGTATCCAGGGAACAATCAAAGCATAGACAGTTTGAGACATTACTCTCATAGAGTCTTCCAGAAATCGATGAAAGCATAGACAGATTGGGACATTACTACCATCGAGAAAAGTCCGCACGGTGCCTGTTGTTTTCAATCCCGATGCAATTACTGTGTTTCATCAACACTCTGAATGTCCACAGATTACAGAATGCCTCCTGATGTACTTCGGAAACTGCTACTGGTCTTCTAGGGAAAGATCAAAGCGTAGACAGTTTCACACATTACTCCCATGGAGTCTTCCAGAAATCGATCATAGCGTAGACAGTTTGAGACATTACTCCTGTGGAGAAGAGTCCGCATAGTGCCTGTTGTATTCAATCCCAATGTAATTTCAGTGTTTCATTAACACTCTGAAGGTCCACAGATTACAGAATGCCTCCAGATGTGCTTCGGAAACTACTACTGGTCTCTCAGGGAACGATCAAATCGTAGACAGTTTGAGACATTACTCCCATGGAGATTTCCTGAAATCGATCAAAGCGTAGACAGTTTGAGACATTACTGCCATGGAGAAGAGTTTGCATGGTGCATTCTGTATTCAATCCCGCTGCAATTTCTGTGTTTCATCAACACTCAGAACATCCACAGGTTACTGAATGCCTCCAAATGTGCTTCGGAAATAACTACTGGTCTTCCAGGGAACGATCAAAGCGTAGACAGTTTCAGAAATTACTCCCATGTAGTATTCCAGAAACCGATCAAAGCGTAGACAGTTTGAGATATTACTCCCATGGAGAAAAGTCCGCATGGTGCCCGTTGTATTCAATCCCCATGCAATTTCTGTGTTTCACCAACACTCTGAAGGTCCACAGATTACAGAATGCCTCCAGATGTGCTTCCTAAACTATTACTTTTCTACCAGGGAACGATCAAAGCGTAGACAGTTTCAGAAATTACTCCCATGTAGTATTCCAGAAATCGATCAAAGCGTAGACAGTTTGAGGCATTACTCCCATGGAGAAGAGTTCGCATGGTAACTGTTGTATTCAATCGAGATGCAATTTCTGTGTTGAATCAACACTCTGAAGGTGCACAGATTACAGAATGCCTCCAGATGTGCTTCGGAAACTACTACTGGTCTTCCAAAGAACCATCAAAGCGCAGACACTTTGAGACATTACACCCATGGAGTCTTCCAGAAATCGATCAAAGCGTAGACAGTTTGAGACATAACTCCCATGGAGAAGAGTCCGCATGGTGCCTGTTGTATTCAATCCCGATGCAATTTTGTTTCATCAACACTCTGAAAGTCCACAGATTACAGAATGCCTCCAGATGTGCTTCGGAAACTACTACCGGTCTTCCAGGAACGATCAAAGCGTAGATAGTTTGAGACATTACTCCAATGGAGACTTACAGAAATCGATCAAAGCAGAGACAATTAGAGACATTACTCCCATGGAGAAGAGTTTGCATGGTGCCTAGTGCATTCAATCCCGATGCAATTTCTGTGTTTCATCAACACTCTGAAGGTCCACAGATTACAGAATGCATCCAGATGTGCTTCGGAAGCTAATACTAGTCTTCCAGGGAACAATCAAAGCGTAGACAATTTGAGACTTTACTCCCATTGGGTCTTCCAGAAATCGATCAATGCGTAGACAGTTTGAGACATTACTCCCATGGAAAGATTTCGCATGGTGCATGTTGTATTCAATCACGATGCAATTTCTGTGTTTCATCAACACTCTGAAGGTTCATAGATTGCAGTATGCCTCCAGATGTGCTTCGGAAACTACTATTGGTTTTCCAGAGAACGCTCAAAGCGTAGACAATTTGAGACATTACTCCCATGGAGTCTTCCAGAAATCGATCAAAGCGTAGACAGTTTGAAATATTACTCCAATGGAGAAGAGTCCTAATGGTGCCTGTTGTTTTCAATGACGATGCAATTTCTGTGTTTCATCAACACTCCAAATGTCCACAGATTACAGATAGCCTCCAGATGTGTTTCGGAAACTACTACTGGTCTTTCAGGGAACGATGAAAGCGTAGACAGTTTTAGACATTACTCCCTTGGAGTCCTCCAGAAATCGATCAAAGCGTAAACAGTATGAAACATTACTCCCATGGAGAAGAGTCGGCATGGTGCCTGTTGTATTCAATCCCGATGCAATTTTCTTTCATCAACACTCTGTAGGGTAGGTCCAAGGATTACAGAATGCCTCCAGATGTGCTTCGGAAACTACTACTGGTCTTCCGGGGAACGATCAAAGCTTAGACAGTTTGAGACATTACCCCCATGGCGTCTTCCAGAAACCGATCAAAGCGTAGACAATTTGAGACGTTACTAACATGGAGAAGAGTCCGCATGGTGCCTTGTGTATTCACTCCCGATGCAATTTCTGTGTTTCATCAACACACTGAAGGTCCACAGATTACAGAATGCCTCCAGATGTGCTTCGGAAAGTACTCTTGTTCTTCCAGGGAACGATCAAAGCGTAGACAGTTTGACACATTACTTCCATGGAGTCTTCCAGAAACCGATCAAAGCGTAGACAATTTGAGACGTTACTAACATGGAGAAGAGTCCGCATGGTGCCTTGTGTATTCACTCCCGATGCAATTTCTGTGTTTGATCAACACTCTGATGGTCCACAGATTACAGAATGTCTCCAGATGTGCTTCGGAAAGTACTATTGTTCTTCCAGGGAACGATCAAAGTGTCGACAGTTTGAGACATTACTCCCATGGAGTCTTCTGGAAATCGATCAAAGCGTAGACAGTTTGAGACATTACTCCCATGGAGAAGAGCCCGAATGGTGCCCTTTGTATTCAATCCCGATGCAATTTCTGTGTTTCATCAATAATCTGAAGTTCCACAGATTAGAGAATGCCTCCAGATGTGCTTCGGAAACTACTACTGGTCTTCCAGGGAACAATCAAAGCGTAGACAGTTTGAGACATTACTCCCATGGAGTGTTCCAGAAATCGATCAAAGCATAGACAGTTCGAGACATTACTCCCATGGAGAAGAGTCCGAATGGTGCCCTTTGTATTCAATCCCGATGCAATTTCTGTGTTTCATCAATACTCTGAAGTTCCACAGATTAGAGAATGCTTCCAGATGTGCTTCGGAAACTACTACTGGTCTTCCAGAAATCGATCAAAGCGTAGACAGTTTGAGACATTGCTCTCATAGAGAAGAGTCCGCATGGTGCCTGTTGTATTCAATCCCTATGCAACTTCTGCTTTTCATCAACACTCTGAAGGTCCGCAGAATAGAGAATGCCTCCAGATGTGCTTTGTAAACTACTACTGGTCTTCCAAGTAACGATCAAAGCGTAGACAGTTTGAGACATTACTTCCAAGGAGTCTTCCAGAAATCGATCAAAGGGTAGACTGTTTGAGACATTACTCCCATGGAGAAGAGACCGTATGGTGAATGTTCTATTCAATCCCGATGCAATTTCTGTGCTTCATCAACACTCTGAAGCTCCACAGATTACAGAGTTCCTCCAGATGTGCATCGGAAACTACTACTGGTCTTCCAGGGATCGATAAAAGCGTAGACAGTTTGAGACATTACTCCCATGGAGTCTTCCAGAAATTGATCAAAGCGTAGACAGTTTGAGACGTTACTCCGATGGAGAAGAGTCCGCATGGCGCCTGTTGTATTCAATCCCGATGCAATTTCTGTGTTTCACAAACACTCTGAAGGTCCACAAATTACAGAATGCCTCCAGATGTGCTTCTGAAACTACTACTGGTCTTCCAGGGAACGATCAATGCGTAGAGAGTTTGAGACATTACTCCCATGGAGTCTTCCAGAAATCGATCAAAGCGTAGACAGTGCGAGACACTACTCCCATGTAGAAGAGCCCGCATGGTGTCTGTTGTGTTCAATCCCGATGCAATTCCAGTGTTTCATCAACATTCAGAAGATCCACAGATTACTGAATGCCTCCAAATGTGCTTCGGAAACTACTACTGGTCTTCCGGGGAACGATCAAAGCTTAGACAGTTTGAGACATTACTCCCATGGAGTCTTCCAGAAACCGATCAAAGCGTAGACAATTTAAGACGTTACTAACATGGAGAAGAGTCCGCATGGTGCCTTGTGTATTCACTCCCGATGCAATTTCTGTGTTTCATCAACACACTGAAGGTCCACAGATTACAGAATGCCTCCAGATGTGCTTCGGAAAGTACTATTGTTCTTCCAGGGAACGATCAAAGCGTAGACAGTTTGAGACATTACATCCATGGAGTCTTCCAGAAACCGATAAAGCGTAGACAATTTGAGACGTTACTAACATGGAGAAGAGTCCGCATGGTGCCTTGTGTATTCACTCCCGATGCAATTTCTGTGTTTCATCAACACTCTGAAGGTCCACAGATTGCAGAATGCCTCCAGATGTGCTTCGGAAAGTACTATTGTTCTTCCAGGGAACGATCAAATTGTAGACAGTTTGAGACATTACTCCCATGGAGTCTTCCGGAAATCGATCAAAGCGTAGACAGTTTGAGACATTACTCCCATGGAGAAGAGTCCGCATGGTGTCTGTTGCACTCAATCCCGATGCAATTTCTTTGTTTCCTCAACACTCTGAATGTCCACAGATTACAGAATGCCTCCAGATGTGCTTCGGAAACTACTACTGGTCTTCCAGGGAACGATCAAAGAGTAGACAGTTTGCGACATTACTCCCATGGAGTCTTCCAGAAATCGATCAAAGCGTAGACAGTTTGAGACATTACTCCCATGGAGAAGAGTTCGCATGGTAACTGTTGTATTCAATCGAGATGCAATTTCTGTGTTGAATCAACACTCTGAAGGTGCACAGATTACAGAATGCCTCCAGATGTGCTTCGGAAACTACTACTGGTCTTCCAGGGAACCATCAAAGCGCAGACACTTTGAGACATTACACCCATGGAGTCTTCCAGAAATCGATCAAAGCGTAGACAGTTTGAGACATAACTCCCATGGAGAAGAGTCCGCATGGTGCCTGTTGTATTCAATCCCGATGCAATTTTGTTTCATCACCACTCTGAAAGTCCACAGATTACAGAATGCCTCCAGATGTGCTTCGGAAACTACTACCGGTCTTCCAGGAACGATCAAAGCGTAGATAGTTTGAGACATTACTCCAATTGAGACTTACAGAAATCGATCAAAGCAGAGACAATTAGAGACATTACTCCCATGGAGAAGAGTTTGCATGGTGCCTTGTGCATTCAATCCCGATGCAATTTCTGTGTTTCATCAACACTCTGAAGGTCCACAGATTACAGAATGCATCCAGATGTGCTTCGGAAGCTAATACTAGTCTTCCAGGGAACAATCAAAGCGTAGACAGTTTGAGACTTTACTCCCATTGGGTCTTCCAGAAATCGATCAATGCGTAGACAGTTTGAGACATTACTCCCATGGAAAGATTTCGCATGGTGCATGTTGTATTCAATCACGATGCAATTTCTGTGTTTCATCAACACTCTGAAGGTTCATAGATTGCAGTATGCCTCCAGCTGTGCTTCGGAAACTACTATTGGTTTTCCAGAGAACGCTCAAAGCGTAGACAATTTGAGACATTACTCCCATGGAGTCTTCCAGAAATCGATCAAAGCGTAGACAGTTTGAAATATTACTCCAATGGAGAAGAGTCCTAATGGTGCCTGTTGTTTTCAATGACGATGCCATTTTTCTGTGTTTCATCAACACTCCAAATGTCCACAGATTACAGATAGCCTCCAGATGTGTTTCGGAAACTACTACTGGTCATTCAGGGAACGATGAAAGCGTAGACAATTTTAGACATTACTCCCATGGAGTCCTCCAGAAATCGATCAAAGCGTAAACAGTTTGAAACATTACTCCCATGGAGAAGAGTCGGCATGGTGCCTGTTGTATTCAATCCCGATGCAATTTTCTTTCATCAACACTCTGTAGGGTAGGTCCAAGGATTACAGAATGCCTCCAGATGTGCTTCGGAAACTACTACTGGTCTTCCGGGGAACGATCAAAGCTTAGACAGTTTGAGACATTACCCCCATGGAGTCTTCCAGAAACCGATCAAAGCGTAGACAATTTGAGACGTTACTAACATGGAGAAGAGTCCGCATGGTGCCTTGTGTATGCACTCCCGATGCAATTTCTGTGTTTCATCAACACACTGAAGGTCCACAGATTACAGAATGCCTCCAGATGTGCTTCGGAAAGTACTCTTGTTCTTCCAGGGAACGATCAAAGCGTAGACAGTTTGACACATTACTTCCATGGAGTCTTCCAGAAACCAATCAAGGCGTAAACAATTTGAGACGTTACTAACATGGAGAAGAGTCCGCATGGTGCCTTGTGTATTCACTCCCGATGCAATTTCTGTGTTTCATCAACACTCTGATGGTCCACAGATTACAGAATGTCTCCAGATGTGCTTCGGAAGGTACTATTGTTCTTCCAGGGAACGATCAAAGTGTAGACAGTTTGAGACATTACTCCCATGGAGTCTTCTGGAAATCGATCAAAGCGTAGACAGTTTGAGACATTACTCCCATGGAGAAGAGTCCGAATGGTGCCCTTTGTATTCAATCCCCATGCAATTTCTGTGTTTCATCAATACTCTGAAGTTCCACAGATTAGAGAATGCCTCCAGATGTGCTTCGGAAACTACTACTGGTCTTCCAGGGAACAATCAAAGCGTAGACAGTTTGAGACATTACTCCCATGGAGTGTTCCAGAAATCGATCAAAGCATAGACAGTTCGAGACATTACCCCCATGGAGTCTTCCAGAAACCGATCAAAGCGTAGACAATTTGAGACGTTACTAACATGGAGAAGAGTCCGCATGGTGCCTTGTGTATGCACTCCCGATGCAATTTCTGTGTTTCATCAACACACTGAAGGTCCACAGATTACAGAATGCCTCCAGATGTGCTTCGGAAAGTACTCTTGTTCTTCCAGGGAACGATCAAAGCGTAGACAGTTTGACACATTACTTCCATGGAGTCTTCCAGAAACCAATCAAGGCGTAAACAATTTGAGACGTTACTAACATGGAGAAGAGTCCGCATGGTGCCTTGTGTATTCACTCCCGATGCAATTTCTGTGTTTCATCAACACTCTGATGGTCCACAGATTACAGAATGTCTCCAGATGTGCTTCGGAAGGTACTATTGTTCTTCCAGGGAACGATCAGAGTGTAGACAGTTTGAGACATTACTCCCATGGAGTCTTCTGGAAATCGACCAAAGCGTAGACACTTTGAGACATTACTCCCATGGAGAAGAGTCCGAATGGTGCCCTTTGTATTCAATCCCGATGCAATTTCTGTGTTTCATCAATACTCTGAAGTTCCACAGATTAGAGAATGCTTCCAGATATGCATCGGAAACTACTACTGGTCTTCCAGAAATCGATCAAAGCGTAGACAGTTTGAGACATTGCTCTCATAGAGAAGAGTCCGCATGGTGCCTGTTGTATTCAATCCCTATGCAACTTCTGCTTTTCATCAACACTCTGAAGGTCCGCAGAATAGAGAATGCCTCCAGATGTGCTTTGTAAACTACTACTGGTCTTCCAAGTAACAATCAAAGCGTAGACAGTTTGAGACATTACTCCCAAGGAGTCTTCCAGAAATCGATCAAAGGGTAGACTGTTTGAGACATTACTCCCATGGAGAAGAGACCGTATGGTGAATGTTCTATTCAATCCCGATGCAATTTCTGTGCTTCATCAACACTCTGAAGCTCCACAGATTACAGAGTTCCTCCAGATGTGCATCGGAAACTACTACTGGTCTTCCAGGGAACGATAAAAGCGTAGACAGTTTGAGACATTACTCCCATGGAGTCTTCCAGAAATTGATCAAAGCGTAGACAGTTTGAGACGTTACTCCGATGGAGAAGAGTCCGCATGGTGTCTGTTGTGTTCAATCCCGATGCAATTCCAGTGTTTCATCAACATTCAGAAGATCCACAGATTACTGAATGCCTCCAAATGTGCTTCGGAAACTACTACTGGTCTTCCGGGGAACGATCAAAGCTTAGACAGTTTGAGACATTACTCCCATGGAGTCTTCCAGAAACCGATCAAAGCGTAGACAATTTAAGACGTTACTAACATGGAGAAGAGTCCGCATGGTGCCTTGTGTATTCACTCCCGATGCAATTTCTGTGTTTCATCAACACACTGAAGGTCCACAGATTACAGAATGCCTCCAGATGTGCTTCGGAAAGTACTATTGTGCTTCAAAGGAACGATCAAAGCGTAGACAGTTTGAGACATTACTTCCATGGAGTCTTTCAGAAACCGATAAAGCGTAGACAATTTGAGACGTTACTAACATGGAGAAGAGTCCGCATGGTGCCTTGTGTATTCACTCCCGATGCAATTTCTGTGTTTCATCAACTCTCTGAAGGTCCACAGATTGCAGAATGCCTCCAGATGTGCTTCGGAAAGTACTATTGTTCTTCCAGGGAACGATCAAATTGTAGACAGTTTGAGACATTACTCCCATGGAGTCTTCCGGAAATCGATCAAGGCGTAGACAGTTTGAGACATTACTCCCATGGAGAAGAGTCCGCATGGTGTCTGTTGCACTCAATCCCGATGCAATTTCTTTGTTTCCTCAGCACTCTGAAGGTCCACAGATTACAGAATGCCTCCAGATGTGCTTCGGAAACTACTACTGGTCTTCCAGGGAACGATCAAAGAGTAGACAGTTTGCGACATTACTCCCATGGAGTCTTCCAGAAATCGATCAAAGCGTAGACAGTTTGAGACATTACTCCCATGGAGAAGAGTCCGAATGGTGCCCTTTGTATTCAATCCCGATTCAATTTCTGTGTTTCATCAATACTCTGAATTTCCACAGATTAGAGAATGCCTCCAGATGTGCTTCGGAAACTACTACTGGTCTTCCAGGGAACAATCAAAGCGTAGACAGTTTGAGACATTACTCCCATGGAGTGTTCCAGAAATCGATCAAAGCATAGACAGTTTGAGACATTACTCCCATGGAGAAGAGTCCGAATGGTGCCCTTCGTATTCAATCCCGATGGAATTTCTGTGTTTCATCACCACTCTGAAAGTCCACAGATTACAGAATGCCTCCAGATGTGCTTCGGAAACCTGTACTGGTCTTCCAGGGAACGATCAATGCGTAGACAGTTTGAGACATTACTCCCATGGAGTCTTCCAGAAATCGATCAAAGCATAGAGAGTTTGAGACATTACTCCCATGGAGAGGAGTCCGAATGGTGCCTGTTGTATTCAATCCCTATGCAACTTCTGCTTTTCAATAACACTCTGAAGGTCCGCAGAATACAGAATGCCTCCAGATGTGCTTCGGAAACTACTACTGGTCTTCCAGTGAACGATCAAAGCGTAGACAGTTTGAGACATTACTCCCAGAGAGAAGAGTTTGCATGGTGCATTGTGTATTCAATCCCGATGCAATTTCTGTGTTGCATCAACACTCTGACGGTCCACAGATTACAGAATGTCTCCAGATGTGCTTCGGCAACTACTACTGGTCTTCCAGGGAACGATCAAAACGTAGACAGTTTGAGACATTACTCCCATGGAGTCTTCTAGAAATCGATCAAAGCATAGACAGTTAAAATCATTACTCCCATGGAGAAGAGTCCGCATGGTGCCTGTTGTATTCAATCCCGATTGAATTTCTGTGTTTCATCACCACACTGAAGGTCCATAGATTACCGAATGCCTCCACATGTGCTTCGGAAATTACTACTGGTCTTCCAGGGAACGATCAAAGCGTAGACAGTCTGAGACATTATTCCGATGGAGTCATCCAGAAATCGATCAAATCGTTGACAGTTTGAAACATTACTCCCATGGAAAGGAGTCCGCATGGAGAATGTTGTATTCAATCCCGATGCAACTTCTGTGTTTCATCAACACTCTGAAGGTCCACAGACTACAGAATGCCTCCAGATGTGCTTCGGAAACTACCACTGGTCTTCCAGGGAACGATCAAAGCGTAGACAGTTTGAAACATTACTCCCATGGAGTCTTCCAGAAATTGATCAAAGAGTAGACAGTTTGAGACATTACTCCCATGGAGAACAGTCCGCATGTTGCTGTTGTATTCAATCCCGATGCAATTTCTGTGTTTCACAAACATTCTGAAGGTCCACAGATTACAGAATGCCTCCAGATGTGCTTCGGAAACTACCACTGGTCTTCCAGGGAACGATCAAAGCGTAGACAGTTTGAGACATTACTCCCATGGAGTCTTCCAGAAATCGATCAAAGCGTAGACAGTTCGAGACACAACTCCAATGGTGAAGAGCCCGCATGGTGCCTGTTGTATTCAATCCCGATGCAATTTCTGTGTTTCATTAACACTCTGAAGGTCTACAGGTTACAAAATGCCTCCAGATGTGCTTCGGAAACTACTACTGGTCTTCCAGGGAACGATCAAAGCGTAGACAGTTTGAGACGTTACTACCATGGAGAAGAGTCCGTATGGTGCCCGTTGTATTCAATCCCGATGCATTTTCTGTGTTTCATTAACACTCTGAAGGTCCACAGATTGCATAATGCCTCCAGATGTGCTTCGGAAACTACTACTGGTCTTCCAGGGAACGATCAAATCGTAGAGAGTTTGAGACATTACTCCCATGGAGTCTTCCAGAAATCGATCGAAGCGTAGACAGTTTGAGACATTACTCCCATGGAGAAGAGTTCGCGTGGTGCCTGTTGTATTCAATCGAGATGCAGTTTCTGTGTTGATTCAAAACTCTGAAGGTGCACAGATTACAGAATGCCTCCAGATGTGCTTCGGAAACTAGTACTGGTCTTCCAGGGAACCATCAAATCGCAGACACTTTGAGACATTACTCCCATGGAGTCTTCCAGAAATCTATCAAAGCGTAGACAGTTTGAGACATTACTCCCAAGGAGAAGAGTCCGCATGGTGCCTGCTTTATTCAATCCCGATGCAATTTCTGTGTTTCATCAACACTCTGGAAGTCCACAGGTTACAGAATACCTCCAGATGTGCTTGGGAAACTACTACTGGTCTTCCAGGGAATGATCAATGCGTATTCAGTTTGTGACATTACTCCCATGGAGTCTTCCAGAAATCGATCAAAGCGTAGACAGTTTGAGATATTACTCCCATGGAGAAGAGACCGCATGGTGCCTGTTCTATTCAATCCCGATGCAATTTCTGTGCTTCATCAACACTCTGAAGGTCCATAGGTTACAGAATGCCTCCAGATGTGCTTCCGAAACTACTACTGATCTTCCAGGGAACGATCACAGCGTAGACAGTTTGAGACCTTACTCCCAAGGAGTCTTCCAGAAATTGATCAAAGCGTAGACAGTTCGAGACACTACTCCCATGTAGAAGAGCCCGCTTGGTGCCTGTTGTGTTCAATCGCGATGCAATTTCTGTGTTTCATTAACACTCTAAAGGTTTACAGATTTCAAAATACTTCCAGATGTGCTTCGGAAACTACTACTGGTCTTCAAGGGAATGATCAAAGAGTAGACATTTTGAGACATTACTCTCATGGAGTCTTCCAGACATCGATCAAAGCCTAGACAGTTTGAGACATTACTCTCATAGAGTCTTCCAAAAATCGATCAAAGCGTAGACAGTTTGAGACATTACTCCCATAAGGAAGAGTAAGAATGGAGCCCTTTGTATTCAATCCCGATGGAATTTCTGTGTTTCATCAACACTCTGAAGTTCCACAGATTACAGAATGCCTCCAGATGTGCTTCGGAAACTAGTACTGGTCTTCCAGGGAACGATCAAAGCGTAGACAGTTTGAGACATTACTGAAATGGAGTCTTTCAGAAATCGATAGAAAAGCATAGAGAGATTGAGACATTACTCCCATGGAGAAGAGTCCGAATGGTGCCCTTTGTATTCAATCCCGATGCAATTTCTGTGTTTCATCAAAACAATGAAGTTACACAGATTACAGAATGCTTCCAGATGTGCTTCGGAAACTACTACTGGTCTTCCAAGTAACGATCAAAGCGTAGACAGTTTGAGACATTACTCCCAAGGAGTCTTCCAGAAATCGATCAAAGCGTAGACTGTTTGACACATTACTCTTATGGAGTAGAGACCGCATGGTGCCTGTTCTATTCAATCCCGATGCAATTTCTGTGCTTCATCAACACCCTGAAGGTCCACAGATTACAGAGTGCCTCCAGATGTACTTCGGAAACTACTAATGGTCTTCCAGGGAACGATAAAAGCGTAGACAGTTTGAGACATTACTCCCATGGAGTCTTCCAGAAATCGATCAAAGCGTAGACAGTTCGAGACACCACTCCCATGTAGAAGAGTCCGCATGGTGCCTGTTGTATTCAATCACGATGCAATTTCTGTGTTTCATCAACACAATGAAGGTCCACAAATTACAGAATTTCTCCAGATGTGCTTGGGAAACTACTACTGGTCTTCCAGGAACGATCAAAGCGTAGACAGTCTGAAACATTACTCCCATGTAGTCTTCCAGAATTCGATCATAGCGTACACAGTTTGAGACATTACTCTCATGGAGAAGAGTCCCTATGGAGCTTTGTGTATTCAATCCCGATGCAATTTCTGGTTTTCATCAACACTCTGAAGGTCCACAGATTACTGAATGCCTCCAAATGTGCTTCGGAAACTACTACAGGTCTTCCAGGGAACGAACAAAGCGTAAACAGTTTGAGACATTACTCCCATGGAGTCTTCCAGAAATCGATCAAAGCGTAGACATTAGGGGAATTACTCCCATGGAGAAGAGTCCGCATGGTGCCTGTTGTATTCAATCCCGATGCAATTTTGTTTCATCAACACTCTGATGGTCCATGGATTACAGAATGCCTCCAAAAGTGCTTCGGAAACTACTACTGGTCTTCCAGGGAACGATCAAAGCGTAGACTGTTTGAGACATTACTCCCATGCAGTCATCTAGAAAGCGATCAAAGCGTAGACAGTTGAGACATAACTCACATGGAAAAGAGTCCGCATGGTGCCTGTTGTATTCAATCATGATGCAATTTCTTTGTTTCATCAACACAATGAAGGTCCACAGATTACAAAATTTCTCCAGATATCCTTGGGAAACTACTACTGGTCGTCCAGGAACGATCAAAGCGTAGATAGTTTGAGACATTACTCCAATGGAGTCTTCCAGAAATCGATCAAAGCGTAGACAGTTTGAGACATTTCTCCCACCGAGAAGAGACCGCATTGTGCGTGTTGTACTCTATCCCGCTATAATGTCTGTGTGTCATCAACACTCCGAAGGTCCACAGATTACAGAATGCCTCCAGAAGTGCTTCGGAAACTACTACTGGTCTTCCAGGGAACGATAAAAGCCTAGACAGTTTGAGACATTACTCCCATGGAGTCTTCCAGAAATTGATCAAAGCGTAGACAGTTTGAGACGTTACTTCGATGGAGAAGAGTCCGCATGGTGCCTGTTGTATTCTATCCTGATGCAATTTCTGTGTTTCACAAACATACTGAAGGTCCACAAATTACAGAATGCCTCCAGATGTGCTTCTGAAACTACTACTGGTCTTCCAGGGAACGATCAATGCGTAGAGAGTTTGAGACATTACTCCCATGGAGTCTTCCAGAAATCGATCAAAGCGTAGACAGTTCGAGATACTACTCCCATGTAGAAGAGCCCGCGTGGTGTCTGTTGTGTTCAATCCCGATGCAATTCCAGTGTTTCATCAACATTCAGAAGATCCACAGATTACTGAATGCTTCCAAATGTCCTTCGGAAACTACTACTGGTCTTCCGGGGAACGATCAAAGCTTAGACAGTTTGAGACATTACTCCCATGGAGTCTTCCAGAAACCGATCAAAGCGTAGACAATTTAAGACGTTACTAACATGGAGAAGAGTCCGCATGGTGCATTGTGTATTCACTCCCGATGCAATTTCTGTGTTTCATCAACACACTGAAAGTCCACAGAATGCAGAATGCCTCCAGATGTGCTTCGGAAAGTACTATTGTTCTTCCAGGGAACGATCAAAGCGTAGACAGTTTGAGACATTACTTCCATGGAGTCTTCCAGAAACCGATAAAGCGTAGACAATTTGAGACGTTACTAACATGGAGAAGAGTCCGCATGGTGCCTTGTGTATTCACTCCCGATGCAATTTCTGTGTTTCATCAACACTCTGAAGGTCCACATATTACAGAATGCCTCCAGATGTGCTTCGGAAAGTACTATTGTTCTTCCAGGGAACGATCAAATTGTAGACAGTTTGAGACATTACTCCCATGGAGTCTTCCGGAAATCGATCAAAGCGTAGACAGTTTGAGACATTACTCCCATGGAGAAGTGTCCGCATGGTGTCTGTTGCACTCAATCCCGATGCAATTTCTTTGTTTCCTCAACACTCTGAAGGTATACAGATTACAGAATGCCTCCAAATGTGCTTCGGAAACTACTACTGGTCTTCCAGGGACCGATCAAAGCGTAGACAGTTTGAGACATTACTCCCGTGGAGTCTTCCAGAAATCGATCAAAGCGTAGACAGTTTGAGACATTACTCCCATGGAGAAGAGTCCGAATGGTGCCCTTTGTATTCAATCCCGATGCAATTTCTGTGTTTCATCAATACTCTGAAGTTCCACAGATTAGAGAATACCTCCAGATGTGCTTCGGAAACTACTACTGGTCTTCCAGGGAACAATCAAAGCGTAGACAGTTTGAGACATTACTCCCATGGAGTGTTCCAGATATCGATCAAAGCATAGACAGTTTGAGACATTACTCCCATGGAGAAGAGTCCGAATGGTGCACTTTGTATTCAATCCCGATGGAATTTCTGTGTTTCATCAACACTCTGAAGTTCCACAGATTACAGAATGCCTCCAGATGTGCTTCGGAAACTAGTACTGGTCTTCCAGGGAACGATCAAAGCGTAGACAGTTTGAGACATTACTCAAATGGAGTCTTCCAGAAATCGATAAAAAAGCATAGAGAGATTGAGGCATTACTCCCATGGAGAAGAGTCCGAATGGTGCCCTTTGTATTTAATCCCGATGCAATTTCTGTGTTTCATCAACACAATGAAGTTACACAGATTGCAGAATGCTTCCAGATGTGCTTCGGAAACTACTACTGGTCTTCCAGAAATCGATCAAAGCGTAGACAGTTTGAGACATTGCTCTCATGGAGAAGAGTCCGCATGGTGCCTGTTGTATTCAATCCCTGTGCAACTTCTGCTTTTCATCAACACTCTGAAGGTCCGCAGAATACAGAATGCCTCCAAATGTGCTTTGTAAACTACTACTGGTCTTCCAAGTAACGATCAAAGCGTAGACAGTTTGAGACATTACTCCCAAGGAGTCTTCCAGAAATCGATCAAAGCGTAGACTGTTTGAGACATTACTCCCATGGAGAAGAGACAGCATGGTGCCTGTTCTATTCAATCCCGATGCAAATTCTGTGCTTCATCAACACCCTGAAGGTCCACAGATTACAGAGTGCCTCCAGATGTACTTCGGAAACTACTACTGGTCTTCCAGGGAACGATCAAAGCGTAGACTGTTTGAGACATTACTCCCATGCAGTCATTTAGAAAGCGATCAAAGCGTAGACAGTTGAGACATAACTCCCATGGAAAAGAGTCCGCATGGTGCCTGTTGTATTCAATCATGATGCAATTTCTGTGTTTCATCAACACAATGAAGGTCCACAGATTACAGAATTTCTCCAGATGTCCTTGGGAAACTACTACTGGTCTTCCAGGAACGATCAAAGCGTAGATAGTTTGAGACATTACTCCAATGGAGTCTTCCAGAAATCGATCAAAGCGTAGACAGTTTGAGACATTTCTCCCACCGAGAAGAGACCGCATTGTGCGTGTTGTACTCTATCCCGCTATAATGTCTGTGTGTCATCAACACTCCGAAGGTCCACAGATTACAGAATGCCTCCAGAAGTGCTTCGGAAACTACTACTGGTCTTCCAGGGACCGATCAGAGCGTAGGCAGTTTGAGACATTACTCCCTAGGAGTCTTCCAGAAATCGATCAAATCGTATACAATTTAAAATATTACTCCAATGGAGAAGAGTCCTATTGGTGCCTGTTGTATTCAATGACGATGCAATTTCTGTGTTTCATCAACACTCCGAAAGTCCACATATTACAGAAAGCCTCCAGATGTGTTTCGGAAATTACTACTGGTCTTCCAGGGAACGATCAAAGCGTAGACAGTTTTAGACATTACTCCCATGGAGTCCTCCAGAAATCGATCAAAGCGTAGACAGTTTGAGACATTACTCCCATGGAGAAGAGTTCGCATGGTAACTGTTGTATTCAATCGAGATGCAATTTCTGTGTTGAATCAACACTCTGAAGGTGCAAAGATTACAGAATGCCTCCAGATGTGCTTCGGAAACTACTACTGGTATTCCAGGGAACCATCAAAGCGCAGACACTTTGAGACATTACCCCCATGGAGTCTTCCAGAAATCGATCAAAGCGTAGACAGTTTGAGACATTACTCCCATGGAGAAGAGTCCGCGTGGCGCCTGTTGTATTCAATCCTGATTCAATTTCTGTGTTTCATCAACACTCTGAAGGTCCACAGATTACAGAATGCCTCCAGATGTGCTTCGGAAACTACTACTGGTCTTCCGGGGAACGATCAAAGCTTTGACAGTTTGAGACATTACTCCCATGGAGTCTTCCAGAAACCGATCAAATCGTAGACAATTTGAGACGTTACTAACATGGATAAGAGTCCGCATGGTGCCTTGTGTATTCACTACCGATGCAATTTCTGTGTTTCATCAACACACTGAAGGTCCACAGATTACAGAATGCCTCCAGATGTGCTTCGGAAAGTTCTATTGTTCTTCCAGGGAACGATCAAAGTGTAGACAGTTTGAGACATTACTCCCATGGAGTCTTCTGGAAATCGATCAAAGCGTATACAGTTTGAGACATTACTGCCATGGAGAAGAGTCCGAATGGTGCCCTTTGTATTCAATCCCGATGCAATTTCTGTGTTTCATCAACACTCTGAAGTTACACAGTTTACAGAATGCTTCCAGATGTGCTTCGGAAACTACTACTGGTCTTCCAGAAATCGATCAAAGCGTAGACAGTTTGAGACATTGCTCTCATGGAGAAGAGTCCGCATGGTTCCTGTTGTATTCAATCCCTATGCAACTTCTGCTTTTCATCAACACTCTGAAGGTCCGCAGAATACAGAATGCCTCCAGATGTGCTTTGTAAACTACTACTGGTCTTCCAAGTAACGATCAAAGCGTAGACAGTTTGAGACATTACTCCCATGGAGTCTTCCAGAAATCGATCAAAGCGTAGACAGTTCGAGACACCACTCCCATGTAGAAGAGTCCGCATGGTGCCTGTTGTATTCAATCACGATGCAATTTCTGTGTTTCATCAACACAATGAAGGTCCACAAATTACAGAATTTCTCCAGATGTGCTTGGGAAACTACTACTGGTCTTCCAGGAACGATCAAAGCGTAGACAGTCTGAAACATTACTCCCATGTAGTCTTCCAGAATTCGATCATAGCGTACACAGTTTGAGACATTACTCTCATGGAGAAGAGTCCCTATGGAGCTTTGTGTATTCAATCCCGATGCAATTTCTGGTTTTCATCAACACTCTGAAGGTCCACAGATTACTGAATGCCTCCAAATGTGCTTCGGAAACTACTACAGGTCTTCCAGGGAACGAACAAAGCGTAAACAGTTTGAGACATTACTCCCATGGAGTCTTCCAGAAATCGATCAAAGCGTAGACATTAGGGGAATTACTCCCATGGAGAAGAGTCCGCATGGTGCCTGTTGTATTCAATCCCGATGCAATTTTGTTTCATCAACACTCTGATGGTCCATGGATTACAGAATGCCTCCAAAAGTGCTTCGGAAACTACTACTGGTCTTCCAGGGAACGATCAAAGCGTAGACTGTTTGAGACATTACTCCCATGCAGTCATCTAGAAAGCGATCAAAGCGTAGACAGTTGAGACATAACTCACATGGAAAAGAGTCCGCATGGTGCCTGTTGTATTCAATCATGATGCAATTTCTTTGTTTCATCAACACAATGAAGGTCCACAGATTACAGAATTTCTCCAGATGTCCTTGGGAAACTACTACTGGTCGTCCAGGAACGATCAAAGCGTAGATAGTTTGAGACATTACTCCAATGGAGTCTTCCAGAAATCGATCAAAGCGTAGACAGTTTGAGACATTTCTCCCACCGAGAAGAGACCGCATTGTGCGTGTTGTACTCTATCCCGCTATAATGTCTGTGTGTCATCAACACTCCGAAGGTCCACAGATTACAGAATGCCTCCAGAAGTGCTTCGGAAACTACTACTGGTCTTCCAGGGAACGATCAGAGCGTAGGCAGTTTGAGACATTACTCCCTAGGAGTCTTCCAGAAATCGATCAAATCGTATACAATTTAAAATATTACTCCAATGGAGAAGAGTCCTATTGGTGCCTGTTGTATTCAATGACGATGCAATTTCTGTGTTTCATCAACACTCCGAAAGTCCACACATTACAGAAAGCCTCCAGATGTGTTTCGGAAATTACTACTGGTCTTCCAGGGAACGATCAAAGCGTAGACAGTTTTAGACATTACTCCCATGGAGTCCTCCAGAAATCGATCAAAGCGTAGACAGTTTGAGACATTACTCCCATGGAGAAGAGTTCGCATGGTAACTGTTGTATTCAATCGAGATGCAATTTCTGTGTTGAATCAACACTCTGAAGGTGCAAAGATTACAGAATGCCTCCAGATGTGCTTCGGAAACTACTACTGGTATTCCAGGGAACCATCAAAGCGCAGACACTTTGAGACATTACCCCCATGGAGTCTTCCAGAAATCGATCAAAGCGTAGACAGTTTGAGACATTACTCCCATGGAGAAGAGTCCGCGTGGCGCCTGTTGTATTCAATCCTGATTCAATTTCTGTGTTTCATCAACACTCTGAAGGTCCACAGATTACAGAATGCCTCCAGATGTGCTTCGGAAACTACTACTGGTCTTCCGGGGAACGATCAAAGCTTTGACAGTTTGAGACATTACTCCCATGGAGTCTTCCAGAAACCGATCAAATCGTAGACAATTTGAGACGTTACTAACATGGATAAGAGTCCGCATGGTGCCTTGTGTATTCACTACCGATGCAATTTCTGTGTTTCATCAACACACTGAAGGTCCACAGATTACAGAATGCCTCTAGATGTGCTTCGGAAAGTTCTATTGTTCTTCCAGGGAACGATCAAAGTGTAGACAGTTTGAGACATTACTCCCATGGAGTCCTCTGGAAATCGATCAAAGCGTATACAGTTTGAGACATTACTGCCATGGAGAAGAGTCCGAATGGTGCCCTTTGTATTCAATCCCGATGCAATTTCTGTGTTTCATCAACACTCTGAAATTACACAGATTACAGAATGCTTCCAGATGTGCTTCGGAAACTACTACTGGTCTTCCAGAAATCGATCAAAGCGTAGACAGTTTGAGACATTGCTCTCATGGAGAAGAGTCCGCATGGTGCCTGTTGTATTCAATCCCTATGCAACTTCTGCTTTTCATCAACACTCTGAAGGTCCGCAGAATACAGAATGCCTCCAGATGTGCTTTGTAAACTACTACTGGTCTTCCAAGTAACGATCAAAGCGTAGACTGTTTGAGACATTACTCCCAAGGAGTCTTCCAGAAATCGATCAAAGCGTAGACTGTTTGAGACATTACTCCCATGGAGAAGAGACCGCATGGTGCCTGTTCTATTCAATCCTGATGCAATTTCTGTGCTTCATCAACACTCTGAAGCTCCACAGATTACAGAGTTCCAACAGATGTGCATCGGAAACTACTACTGGTCTTCCAGTGAACGATAAAAGCCTAGACAGTTTGAGACATTACTCCCATGGAGTCTTCCAGAAATTGATCAAAGCGTAGACAGTTTGAGACGTTACTTCGATGGAGAAGAGTCCGCATGGTGCCTGTTGTATTCTATCCTGATGCAATTTCTGTGTTTCACAAACATACTGAAGGTCCACAAATTACAGAATGCCTCCAGATGTGCTTCTGAAACTACTACTGGTCTTCCAGGGAACGATCAATGCGTAGAGAGTTTGAGACATTACTCCCATGGAGTCTTCCAGAAATCGATCAAAGCGTAGACAGTTCGAGATACTACTCCCATGTAGAAGAGCCCGCATGGTGTCTGTTGTGTTCAATCCCGATGCAATTCCAGTGTTTCATCAACATTCAGAAGATCCACAGATTACTGAATGCTTCCAAATGTCCTTCGGAAACTACTACTGGTCTTCCGGGGAACGGTCAAAGCTTAGACAGTTTGAGACATTACTCCCATGGAGTCTTCCAGAAACCGATCAAAGCGTAGACAATTTAAGACGTTACTAACATGGAGAAGAGTCCGCATGGTGCATTGTGTATTCACTCCCGATGCAATTTCTGTGTTTCATCAACACACTGAAAGTCCCCAGATTACAGAATGCCTCCAGATGTGCTTCGGAAAGTACTATTGTCCTTCCAGGGAACGATCAAAGCGTAGACAGTTTGAGACATTACTTCCATGGAGTCTTCCAGAAACCGATAAAGCGTAGACAATTTGAGACGTTACTAACATGGAGAAGAGTCCGCATGGTGCCTTGTGTATTCACTCCCGATGCAATTTCTGTGTTTCATCAACACTCTGAAGGTCCACATATTACAGAATGCCTCCAGATGTGCTTCGGAAAGTACTATTGTTCTTCCAGGGAACGATCAAATTGTAGACAGTTTGAGACATTACTCCCATGGAGTCTTCCGGAAATCGATCAAAGCGTAGACAGTTTGAGACATTACTCCCATGGAGAAGAGTCCGCATGGTGTCTGTTGCACTCAATCCCGATTCAATTTCTTTGTTTCCTCAACACTCTGAAGGTATACAGATTACAGAATGCCTCCAAATGTGCTTCGGAAACTACTACTGGTCTTCCAGGGACCGATCAAAGCGTAGACAGTTTGAGACATTACTCCCGTGGAGTCTTCCAGAAATCGATCAAAGCGTAGACAGTTTGAGACATTACTCCCATGGAGAAGAGTCCGAATGGTGCCCTTTGTATTCAATCCCGATGCAATTTCTGTGTTTCATCAATACTCTGAAGTTCCACAGATTAGAGAATACCTCCAGATGTGCTTCGGAAACTACTACTGGTCTTCCAGGGAACAATCAAAGCGTAGACAGTTTGAGACATTACTCCCATGGAGTGTTCCAGATATCGATCAAAGCATAGACAGTTTGAGACATTACTCCCATGGAGAAGAGTCCGAATGGTGCACTTTGTATTCAATCCCGATGGAATTTCTTTGTTTCATCAACACTCTGAAGTTCCACAGATTACAGAATGCCTCCAGATGTGCTTCGGAAACTAGTACTGGTCTTCCAGGGAACGATCAAAGCGTAGACAGTTTGAGACATTACTCATATGGAGTCTTCCAGAAATCGATAAAAAAGCATAGAGAGATTGAGACATTACTCCCATGGAGAAGAGTCCGAATGGTGCCCTTTGTATTTAATCCCGATGCAATTTCTGTGTTTCATCAACACAATGAAGTTACACAGATTGCAGAATGCTTCCAGATGTGCTTCGGAAACTACTACTGGTCTTCCAGAAATCGATCAAAGCGTAGACAGTTTGAGACATTGCTCTCATGGAGAAGAGTCCGCATGGTGCCTGTTGTATTCAATCCCTGTGCAACTTCTGCTTTTCATCAACACTCTGAAGGTCCGCAGAATACAGAATGCCTCCAAATGTGCTTTGTAAACTACTACTGGTCTTCCAAGTAACGATCAAAGCGTAGACAGTTTGAGACATTACTCCCAAGGAGTCTTCCAGAAATCGATCAAAGCGTAGACTGTTTGAGACATTACTCCCATGGAGAAGAGACAGCATGGTGCCTGTTCTATTCAATCCCGATGCAAATTCTGTGCTTCATCAACACCCTGAAGGTCCACAGATTACAGAGTGCCTCCAGATGTACTTCGGAAACTAATAATGGTCTTCCAGGGAACGATCTAAGCGTAGACAGTTTGAGACATTACTCCCATGGAGTCTTCCAGAAATCGATCAAAGCGTAGACAGTTCGAGACACTACTCCCATGTAGAAGAGTCCGCATGGTGCCTGTTGTATTCAATCATGATGCAATTTCTGTGTTTCATCAACACAATGAAGGTCCACAGATTACAGAATTACTCCAGATGTGCTTGGGAAACTACTACTGGTCTTCCAGGAACGATTAAAGCGTAGACAGTCTGAAACATTACTCCCATGTAGTCTTCCAGAATTCGATCATAGCGTACACAGTTTGAGACATTACTCTCATGGAGAAGAGTCCCTATGGAGCTTTGTGTATTCAATCCCGATGCAATTTCTGGTTTTCATCAACACTCTGAAGGTCCACAGATTACTGAATGCCTCCAAATGTGCTTCGGAAACTACTACTGGTCTTCCAGGGAACGAACAAAGCGTAGACAGTTTGAGACATTACTCCCATGGAGTCTTCCAGAAATCGATCAAAGCGTAGACATTAGGGGAATTACTCCCATGGAGAAGAGTCCGCATGGTGCCTGTTGTATTCAATCCCGATGCAATTTTGTTTCATCAACACTCTGATGGTCCATGGATTACAGAATGCCTCCAAAAGTGCTTCGGAAACTACTACTGGTCTTCCAGGGAACGATCAAAGCGTAGACTGTTTGAGACATTACTCCCATGCAGTCATTTAGAAAGCGATCAAAGCGTAGACAGTTGAGACATAACTCCCATGGAAAAGAGTCCGCATGGTGCCTGTTGTATTCTATCATGATGCAATTTCTGTGTTTCATCAACACAATGAAGGTCCACAGATTACAGAATTTCTCCAGATGTCCTTGGGAAACTACTACTGGTCTTCCAGGAACGATCAAAGCGTAGATAGTTTGAGACATTACTCCAATGGAGTCTTCCAGAAATCGATCAAAGCGTAGACAGTTTGAGAAATTACCCCCATGGAGAAGAGTCGGCATGGTGCCTGTTGCATTCAATCCCGATGGAATTTCTGTGTTTCAACAACACAATGAAGGTCCACAGATTACAGAATGCCTCCAGATGTGCTTTGAAAACTAATACTGGTCTACAGGGAAAGATCAAAGCGTACACAGTTTGAGACATTACTCGCATTGACTCTGCCAGAAATCAATAAAAGCGTAGACAGTTTGAGTCATAACTCCCATGGAAAAGAGTCCGAAAGGTGCCCTTTGTATTCAATCCCGATGCAATTTCTGTGTTTCATCAACACTCTGAGGTTACACAGATTACAGAAAGCTTCCAGATGTGCTTCGGAAACTACTACTGGTCTTAAAGAAATCGATCAAAGCGTAGACAGTTTGAGACATAGCTCTCATGGAGAAGAGTATGCATGGTGCCTGTTGTATTCAATCCCTATCCAACTTCTGCTTTTCATCAACACTCTGAATGTCCGCAGATTACAGAATGCCTCCAGATGTGCTTTGTAAACTACTACTGGTCTTCCAAGTAACGATCAAAGCGTAGACAGTTTGAGACATTACTCCCATGGAGTCTTCCAGAAATCGATCTGAGCGTAGACAGTTTGAGACATTACTCCCATGGAGAAGAGTCCGAATGGTGCCCTTTGTATTCAATCCCGATGCTATTTCTGTGTTTTATCAATACTCTGAAGTTCCAAAGATTAGAGAATGCCTCCAGATGTGCTTTGGAAACTACTACTGGTCTTCCAGGGAACAATCAAAGCGTAGACAGTTTGAGACATTACTCCCATGGAATCTTCCAGAAACCGATCAAAGCGTAGACAATTTGACACGTTACTAACATGGAGAAGAGTCCGCATGGTGCCTTGTGTATTCACTCCCGATGCAATTTCTGTGTTTCATCAACTCTCCGAAGGTCCACAGATTATAGAATGCCTCCAGATGTGCTTCGGAAAGTACTACTGTTTTTCCAGGGAACGATCAAAGCGTAGACAGTTTGAGACATTACTCCCATGGAGTCTTCCAGAAACCGATCAAATCGTAGACAATTTGAGACGTTACTAACATGGAGAAGAGTCCCCATGGTGCCTTGTGTATTCACTAACGATGCAATTTCTGTTTTTCATCAACACTCCAAAGGTCCAACAGATACAGAATGCCTCCAGATGTGCTTCGGAAAGTACTATTTTCTTCCAGGGAACGATCAAAGTGTAGACAGTTTGAGACATTACTCCCATGGAGTCTTCCAGAAATCGATCAAAGCGTAGACAGTTTGAGACATTACTCCCATGGAGAAGAGTCCGCATGGTGCATTGTGTATTCACTCCCGATGCAATTTCTGTGTTTCATCAACACACTGAAGGTCCACAGATTACAGAATGCCTCCAGATGTGCTTCGGAAACTACTACTGGTCTTCCAGGGAACGATCTAAGCGTAGACAGTTTGAGACATTACTCCCATGGAGTCTTCCAGAAATCGATCAAAGCGTAGACAGTTTGAGACATTACTCCCATGGAGAAGAGTCCGCATGGTGCCTGTTGTATTCAATCCCGATGTAATTTCTGTGTTTCACAAACATACTGAAGGTCCACAAATTACAGAATGCCTCCAGATGTGCTTCTGAAACTACTACTGGTCTTTCAGGGAACGATCAAAGCGTAGAGAGTTTGAGACATTACTCCCATGGAGTCTTCCAGAAACCGATCAAAGCGTAGACAGTTCGAGACACTACTCCCATGTAGAAGAGCCCGCATGGTGTCTGTTGTGTTCAATCCCGATGCAATTCCAGTGTTTCATCAACATTCAGAAGATCCACAGATTACTGAATGCCTCCAAATCTGCTTCGGAAACTACTACTGGTCTTCCGGGGAACGATCAAAGCTTAGACAGTTTGAGACATTACTCCCATGGAGAAGTGTCCGAATGGTGCCCTTTGAATTCAATCCCGATGCAATTTCTGTGTTTCATCAACACCCTGAAGTTACACAGATTACAGAATGCTTCCAGATGTGCTTCGGAAACTACTACTGGTCTTCCAGAAATCGATCAAAGCGTAGACAGTTTGAGACATTACTCCCATGGAGAAGAGTACGCATGGTGTCTGTTGCACTCAATCCCGATGCAATTTCTTTGTTTCCTCAACACTCTGAAGGTGCACAGATTACAGAATGCCTCCAGATGTGCTTCGGAAACAACTAATGGTCTTCCAGGGAACGATCAAAGCGTAGACAGTTTGAGACATTACTCCCATGGAGTCTTCCAGAAATCGATCAAAGCGTAGACAGTTTAAGACATACTCCCATGGAGAAGAGTCCGAATGGTGCCCTTTGTATTCAATCCCGATGCAATTTCTGTGTTTCATCAATACTCTGAAGTTCCACAGATTAGAGAATGCCTCCAGATGTGCTTCGGAAACTACTACTGGTCTTCCAGGGAACAATCAAAGCGTAGACAGTTTGAGACATTACTCCCATGGAGTGTTCCAGAAAGCGATCAAAGCATAGACAGTTTGAGACATTACTCCCCTGGAGAAGAGTCCGAATGGTGCCCTTTGTATTCAATCCCGATGCAATTTCTGTGTTTCATCAACACCCTGAAGTTCCACAGATTACAGAATGCCTCCAGATGTGCTTCGGAAACTAGTACTGGTCTCCCAGGGAACGATCAAAGCGTAGACAGTTTGAGACATTACTCCCATGGAGTCTTCCAGAAATCGATCAAAGCGTAGACAGTTCGGGACACTACTACCATGTAGAAGAGCCCGCATGGTGCCTGTTGTGTTCAATCCCGATGCAATTCCTGTGTTTCATCAACATTCAGAAGATCCACAGATTACTGAATGCCTCCAAATGTGCTTCGGAAACTACTACTTGTCTTCCAGAACACGATCAAAGCGTAGACAGTCTGAAACATCACTCCAATGTAGTCTTCCAGATATCGATCATAGCGTACACATTTTGAGACATTACTCCCATGGAGAAGAGTCCGCATGGTGCTTTGTGTACTCAATCCCGATGCAATTTCGGTTTTCATCAACACTCTGAAGGTCCACAGATTACTGAATGCCTCCAAATGTGCTTCGGAAACTACTACTGGTCTTCCAGGGAACGATCAAAGCGTAGACAGTTGGAGACATTACTCCCATGGAATCTTCCAGAAATGGATCAAAGCGTAGACATTAGGGGAATTACTCCCATGGAGAAGAATCCGCATGGTGCCTGTTGTATTCAATCCCGGTGCAATTTTGTTTCATCAACACTCTGATGGTCCATGGATTACAGAATGCCTCCAGATGTGCTTCGGAAACTACTACTGGACCACCAGGGAACGATCAAAGCGTAGACTGTTTGAGACATTACTCCCATGCAGTCATCCAGAAAGCGATCAAAGCGTAGACAGTTGAGACATTACTCCCATGGAAAAGAGCCCGCATGGTGCCCTTTGAATTCAATCCCGATGCAATTTCTGTGTTTCATCAATACTCTGAAGTTCCACAGATTAGAGAATGCCTCCAGATGTGCTTCGGAAACTACTACTGGTCTTCCAGGGAACAATCAAAGCGTAGACAGTTTGAGACATTACTCCCATGGAGTGTTCCAGAAAGCGATCAAAGCTGAGACATTACTCCCATGGAGAAGAGTCCGAATGGTGCCCTTTGTATTCAATCCCGATGCAATTTGTGTTTCATCAACACCCTGAAGTTACACAGATTACAGAATGCTTCCAGATGTGCTTCGGAAACTACTACTGGTCTTCCAGAAATCGATCAAAGCGTAGACAGTTCGAGACACTACTACCATGTAGAAGAGCCCGCATGGTGCCTGTTGTGTTCAATCCCGATGCAATTCCTGTGTTTCATCAACATTCAGAAGATCCACAGATTACTGAATGCCTCCAAATGTGCTTCGGAAACTACTACTTGTCTTCCAGAACACGATCAAAGCGTAGACAGTCTGAAACATCACTCCAATGTAGTCTTCCAGATATCGATCATAGCGTACACAGTTTGAGACATTACTCCCATGGAGAAGAGTCCGCATGGTGCTTTGTGTATTCAATCCCGATGCAATTTCGGTTTTCATAAACACTCTGAAGGTCCACAGATTACTGAATGCCTCCAAATGTGCTTCGGAAACTACTACTGGTCTTCCAGGGAACGATCAAAGCGTAGACAGTTGGAGACATTACTCCCATGGAGTCTTCCAGAAATCGATCAAAGCGTAGACATTAGGGGAATTACTCCCATGGAGAAGAGTCCGCATGGTGCCTGTTGTATTCAATCCCGGTGCAATTTTGTTTCATCAACACTCTGATGGTCCATGGATTACAGAATGCCTCCAGATGTGCTTCGGAAACTACTACTGGACCTCCAGGGAACGATCAAAGCGTAGACTGTTTGAGATATTACTCCCATGCAGTCATCCAGAAAGCGATCAAAGCGTAGACAGTTGAGACATTACTCCCATGGAAAAGAGTCCGCATGGTGCCTGTTATATTCAATCATGATGCAATTTCTGTGTTCATCAACACAATGAGGGTCCACAGATTACAGGATTTCTCCAGATGTGCTTTGGAAACTACTACTGGTCTTCCAGGAGCGATCAAAGCGTATATAGTTTGAGACATTACTCCAATGGAGTCTTCCAGAAATCGATCAAAGCGTAGACAGTTTGAAAAATTACTCCCATGGTGAAGAGTCGGCATGGTGCCTGTTGTATTCAATCCCGATGGAATTTCTGTGTTTCAACAACACAATGAAGGTCCACAGATTACAGAATGCCTCCAGATGTGCTTTGAAAACTAATACTGGTCTACGAGGGAAAGATCAAAGCGTACACAGTTTGAGACATTACTCGCATTGACTCTGCCAGAAATCAATAATAGCGTAGACAGTTTGAGACATAACTCCCATGGAGAAGAGTCCGCATGGTGCCTGTTGTATTCAATCCAGATGCAATTTTCTTTCATCAACACTCTGTAGGGTAGGTCCAAAGATTACAGAATGCCTCCAGATGTGCTTCGGAAACTACTACTGGTCTTCCAGGGAACGATCAAAGCGTAGACAGTTTGAGACATTACTCCCATGGAGTCTTCCAGAAATCGATCAAAGCGTAGACAGTTTGAGACATTACTCCCATGGAGAAGAGTCCGAATGGTGCCCTTTGTATTCAATCCCGATGCAATTTCTGTGTTTCATCAACACTCTGAAGTTACACAGATTACAGAATGCTTCCAGATGTGCTTCGGAAACTACTACTGGTCTTCCAGAAATCGATCAAAGCGTCGACAGTTTAAGACATAGCTCTCATGGAGAAGAGTCCGCATGGTGCCTGTTGTATTCAATCCCTATCCAACTTCTGCTTTTCATCAACACTCTGAATATCCGCAGATTACAGAATGCCTCCAGATGTGCTTTGTAAACTACTACTGGTCTTCCAAGTAACGATCAACGCGTAGACAGTTTGAGACATTACTCCCATGGAGTTTTCCAGAAATCGATCTAAGCGTAGACAGTTTGAGAAATTACTCCCATGGAGAAGAGTCCGCATGGTGCCTGTTGTATTCAATCCCGATGCAATTTCTGTGTTTCATCAACAATCTGAAGGTCCACAGATTACAGAATGCCTCCAGATGTGTTTCGGAAACTACTACTGTTCTTCCAGGTAACGATCAAAACGTAGTCAATTTTAGACATTACTCCCATGGAGTCCTCCAGAAATCGATCAAAGCGCAGACAGTTTGAAACTATACTCCCATTGAGAAGATTCGGCATGGTGCGTGTTGTGTTCAATCCCGATGCAATTTCTGTGTTTCATGAACACAATGAAGTTTCACAGATTACAGAATGCCTCCAGATGTGCTTTGAAAACTACTACTGGTCTTCGAGGGAAGGATCAAAGCGTACACATTTTGAGACATTACTCGCATGGAGTCTTCCAGAAATCGATCAAAGCATAGACAGTTTGAGACATTACTCCCATGGAGAAGAGTCCGAATGGTGCCCTTTGTATTCAATCCGGATGCAATTTCTGTGTTTCATCAACACGCTGAAGGGCCACAGATTACTGAATATCTCCAGATGTGCTTCGGAAACTACTTCTGGTCTTCCAGGGAACGATTAAAAAGCGTAGACAGTTTGAGACATTATTCCCATGGAGTCATCCAGAAATCGATCAAATCGTAGACAGTTTGAAACATTACTCCCATGGAAAAGAGTCCGGATGGTGAATGTTGTCGTCAATCCCGATGCAACTTCTGTGTTTCATCAACACTCTGAAGGTCCACAGATTACAGAATGCCCCCAGATGTGTACCGGAAACTGCTACTGGTCTTCCAGGGAACGATCAAAGCGTAGACAGTTTGAGACATTATTCCCATAGAGTCTTCCAGAAATCGATCAAAGCGTAGATAGTTTGAGACATTGCTCCCATGGAGTAGAGTCGGCATGGTGACTGTAGTATTCTATCCCGATGCAATATCTTTGTTTCATCAACACTCTGAAGGTCCACAGATTACAGAATGCCTCCAGATGTGCTTTGAAAACTAATACTGGTCTACGAGGGAAAGATCAAAGCGTACACAGTTTGAGACATTACTCGCATTGACTCTGCCAGAAATCAATAAAAGCGTAGACAGTTTGAGACATAACTCCCATGGAAAAGAGTCCGAAAGGTGCCCTTTGTATTCAATCCCAATGCAATTTCTGTGTTTCATCAACACTCTGAAGTTACACAGATTACAGAATGCTTCCAGATGTGCTTCGGAAACTACTACTGGTCTTCCAGAAATCGATCAAAGCGTAGACAGTTTGAGACATAGCTCTCATGGAGAAGAGTATGTATGGTGCCTGTTGTATTCAATCCCTATCCAACTTCTGCTTTTCATCAACACTCTGAATGTCCGCAGATTACAGAATGCCTCCAGATGTGCTTTGTAAACTACTACTGGTCTTCCAAGTAACGATCAAAGCGTAGACAGTTTGAGACATTACTCCCATGGAGTCTTCCAGAAATCGATCTGAGCGTAGACAGTTTGAGACATTACTCCCATGGAGAAGAGTTCGAATGGTGCCCTTTGTATTCAATCCCGATGCTATTTCTGTGTTTTATCAATACTCTGAAGTTCCAAAGATTAGAGAATGCCTCCAGATGTACCTTGGAAACTACTACTGGTCTTCCAGGGAACAATCAAAGCGTAGACAGTTTGAGACATTACTCCCATGGAGTCTTCCAGAAACCGATCAAAGCGTAGACAATTTGACACGTTACTAACTTGGAGAAGAGTCCGCATGTTGCCTTGTGTATTCACTCCCGATGCAATTTCTGTGTTTCATCAACACCATGAAGGTCCACAGATTATAGAATGCCTCCAGATGTGCTTCGGAAAGTACTACTGTTTTTCCAGGGAACGATCAAAGCGTAGACAGTTTGAGACATTACTCCCATGGAGTCTTCCAGAAACCGATCAAATCGTAGACAATTTGAGATGCTACTAACATGGAGAAGTGTCCCCATGGTGCCTTGTGTATTCACTAACGATGCAATTTCTGTTTTTCATCAACACTCCAAAGGTCCACAGATACACAATGCCTCCAGATGTGCTTCGGAAAGTACTATTTTCTTCCAGAGAACGATCAAAGTGTAGACAGTTTGAGACATTACTCCCATGGAGTCTTCCAGAAATCGATCAAAGCGTAGACAGTTTGAGACATTACTCCCATGGAGAAGAGTCCGCATGGTGTCTGTTGCACTCAATCCCGATGCAATTTCTGTGTTTCCTCAACACTCTGAAGGTCCACAGATTACAGAATGCCTCCAGATGTGCTTCGGAAACTACTACTGGTCTTCCAGGGAACGATCAAAGCGTAGACAGTTTGAGACATTACTCCCATGGAGTCTTCCAGAAATCGATCAAAGCGTAGACAGTTCGAGACACTACTCCCATGTAGAAGAGCCCGCATGGTGTCTGTTGTGTTCAATCCCGATGCAATTCCAGTGTTTCATCAACATTCAGAAGATCCACAGATTACTGAATGCCTCCAAATCTGCTTCGCAAACTACTACTGGTCTTCCGGGGAACGATCAAAGCTTAGACAGTTTGAGACATTACTCCCATGGAGTCTTCCAGAAACCGATCAAAGCGTAGACAATTTAAGACGTTACTAACATGGAGAAGAGTCCGAATGGTGCCCTTTGTATTCAATCCCGATGCAATTTCTGTGTTTCATCACACCCTGAAATTCCACAGATTACAGAATGCCTCCTGATGTGCTTCGGAAACTAGTACTGGTCTCCCAGGGACCGATCAAAGCGTAGACAGTTTGAGACATTACTCCCATGGAGTCTTCCAGAAATCGATCAAAGCATAGAGGGTTTGAGACATTACTCCCATGGAGAAGTGTCCGAATGGTGCCCTTTGTATTCAATCCCGATGCAATTTCTGTGTTTCATCAACACCCTGAAGTTACACAGATTACAGAATGCTTCCAGATGTGCTTCGGAAACTACTACTGGTCTTCCAGAAATCGATCAAAGCGTAGACAGTTTGAGACATTACTCCCATGGAGAAGAGTACGCATGGTGTCTGTTGCACTCAATCCCGATGCAATTTCTTTGTTTCCTCAACACTCTGAAGATCCACAGATTACAGAATGCCTCCAGATGTGCTTCGGAAACAACTACTGGTCTTCCAGGGAACGATCAAAGCGTAGACAGTTTGAGACATTACTCCCATGGAGTCTTCCAGAAATCGATCAAAGCGTAGACAGTTTAAGACATTACTCCCATGGAGAAGAGTCCGAATGGTGCCCTTTGTATTCAATCCCGATGCAATTTCTGTGTTTCATCAATACTCTGAAGTTCCACAGATTAGAGAGTGCCTCCAGATGTGCTTCGAAAACTACTACTGGTCTTCCAGGGAACAATCAAAGCGTAGACAGTTTGAGACATTACTCCCATGGAGTGTTCCAGAAAGCGATCAAAGCTGAGACATTACTCCCATGGAGAAGAGTCCGAATGGTGCCCTTTGTATTCAATCCCGATGCAATTTCTGTGTTTCATCAACACCCTGAAGTTCCACAGATTACAGAATGCCTCCAGATGTGCTTCGGAAACTAGTACTGGTCTCCCAGGGAACGATCAAAGCGTAGAGAGTTTGAGACATTACTCCCATGGAGTCTTCCAGAAATCGATCAAAGCGTAGACAGTTCGAGACACTACTACCATGTAGAAGAGCCCGCATGGTGCCTGTTGTGTTCAATCCCGATGCAATTCCTGTGTTTCATCAACATTCAGAAGATCCACAGATTACTGAATGCCTCCAAATGTGCTTCGGAAACTACTACTTGTCTTCCAGAACACGATCAAAGCGTAGACAGTCTGAAACATCACTCCAATGTAGTCTTCCAGATATCGATCATAGCGTACACAGTTTGAGACATTACTCCCATGGAGAAGAGTCCGCATGGTGCTTTGTGTACTCAATCCCGATGCAATTTCGGTTTTCATCAACACTCTGAAGGTCCACAGATTACTGAATGCCTCCAAATGTGCTTCGGAAACTACTACTGGTCTTCCAGGGAACGATCAAAGCGTAGACAGTTGGAGACATTACTCCCATGGAGTCTTCCAGAAATCGATCAAAGCGTAGACATTAGGGGAATTACTCCCATGGAGAAGAATCCGCATGGTGCCTGTTGTATTCAATCCCGGTGCAATTTTGTTTCATCAACACTCTGATGGTCCATGGATTACAGAATGCCTCCAGATGTGCTTCGGAAACTACTACTGGACCTCCAGGGAACGATCAAAGCGTAGACTGTTTGAGACATTACTCCCATGCAGTCATCCAGAAAGCGATCAAAGCGTAGACAGTTGAGACATTACTCCCATGGAAAAGAGTCCGCATGGTGCCTGTTGTATTCAATCATGATGCAATTTCTGTGTTCATCAACACAATGAGGGTCCACAGATTACAGGATTTCTCCAGATGTGCTTTGGAAACTACTACTGGTCTTCCAGGAGCGATCAAAGCGTATATAGTTTGAGACATTACTCCAATGGGGTCTTCCAGAAATCGATCAAAGCGTAGAGAGTTTGAAAAATTACTCCCATGGTGAAGAGTCGGCATGGTGCCTGTTGTATTCAATCCCGATAAAATTTCTGTGTTTCAACAACACAATGAAGGTCCACAGATTACAGAATGCCTCCAGATGTGCTTTGAAAACTAATACTGGTCTACGAGGGAAAGATCAAAGCGTACACAGTTTGAGACATTACTCGCATTGACTCTGCCTGAAATCAATAATAGCGTAGACAGTTTGAGACATAACTCCCATGGAGAAGAGTCCGCATGGTGCCTGTTGTATTCAATCCGGATGCAATTTTCTTTCATCAACACTCTGTAGGGTAGGTCCAAAGATTACAGAATGCCTCCAGATGTGCTTCGGAAACTACTACTGGTCTTCCAGGGAACGATCAAAGCGTAGACAGTTTGAGACATTATTCCCATGGAGTCTTCCAGAAATCGATCAAAGCGTAGACAGTTTGAGACATTACTCCCATGGAGAAGAGTCCGAATGGTGCCCTTTGTATTCAATCCCGATGCAATTTCTGTGTTTCATCAACACTCTGAAGTTACACAGATTACAGAATGCTTCCAGATGTGCTTCGGAAACTACTACTGGTCTTCCAGAAATCGATCAAAGCGTAGACAGTTTGAGACATAGCTCTCATGGAGAAGAGTCCGCATGGTGCCTGTTGTATTCAATCCCTATCCTACTTCTGCTTTTCATCAACACTCTGAATGTCCGCAGATTACAGAATGCCTCCAGATGTGCTTTGTAAACTACTACTGGTCTTCCAAGTAACGATCAACGCGTAGACAGTTTGAGACATTACTCCCATGGAGTTTTCCAGAAATCGATCTAAGCGTAGACAGTTTGAGAAATTACTCCCATGGAGAAGAGTCCGCATGGTGCCTGTTGTATTCAATCCCGATGCAATTTCTGTGTTTCATCAACAATCTGAAGGTCCACAGATTACAGAATGCCTCCAGATGTGTTTCGGAAACTACTACTGGTCTTCCAGGTAAAGATCAAAACGTAGTCAATTTTAGACATTACTCCCATGGAGTCCTCCAGAAATCGATCAAAGCGCAGACAGTTTGAAACTATACTCCCATTGAGAAGATTCGGCATGGTGCGTGTTGTGTTCAATCCCGATGCAATTTCTGTGTTTCATGAACACAATGAAGTTTCACAGATTACAGAATGCCTCCAGATGTGCTTTGAAAACTACTACTGGTCTTCGAGGGAAGGATCAAAGCGTACACATTTTGAGACATTACTCGCATGGAGAAGAGTCCGAATGGTGCCCTTTGTAATCAATCCGGATGCAATTTCTGTGTTTCATCAACACGCTGAAGGGCCACAGATAACTGAATATCACCAGATGTGCTTCGGAAACTACTTCTGGTCTTCCAGGGAACGATTAAAAAGCGTAGACAGTTTGAGACATTATTCCCATGGAGTCATCCAGAAATCGATCAAATCGTAGACAGTTTGAAACAATACTCCCATGGAAAAGAGTCCGGATGGTGAATGTTGTCGTCAATCCCGATGCAATTTCTGTGTTTCATCAACACTCTGAAGGTCCACAGATTACAGAATGCCCCCAGATGTGTACCGGAAACTGCTACTGGTCTTCCAGGGAACGATCAAAGCGTAGACAGTTTGAGACATTATTCCCATAGAGTCTTCCAGAAATCGATCAAAGCGTAGATAGTTTGAGACTTTGCTCCCATGGAGTAGAGTCCGCATGGTGACTGTTGTATACTATCCCGATGCAATATCTTTGTTTCATCAACACTCTGAAGGTCCACAGATTACACAATGCCTCACAGATGTGCTTCGGAAACTACTACTGGTCTTCCAGGGCACTATCAAATCGTAGACAGTTTGAGACATTACTCCCATGGAGAAGAGTCCGCATGGTGCCTGTTGTATTAAATGCCGATGATATTCCTGTGTTTCATCAACACTCAGATGGTCCACAGATTACAGAATGCCTCCAAATGTGCGTCGGAAACTACTACTTGTCTTCCAGGGAACGATCAAAGCGTACACAGTTTGAGACACTACACTCATATAGTCTTCCAGAAATCGATCAAAGCGTAGACAGATTGAGACATTACTCCCATGGAGAAGAGACCGCATGGTGCCTTTTATATTCAATCCCGATGAATTTCTATGCTTCATCAACATTCTGAAGCTCCACAGATTACAGAATTCCTCCTGATGTGTTTCGGAAACTACTACTGGTCTTCCAGGGAGCGATCAAAGCGTAGACAGTTTGAGACATTACTCCCATGGAGTCTTCCAGAAGTCGGTCAACGCGTAGACAGTTTGAGACGTTATTCTATCGAGAAGAGTTCGCATGGTGCCTGTTGTATTCAATCCCGATGCAATTTTGTTTCATCAACACTCTGATGGTCCAAGGATTACAAATTGCTTCCAGATGTGCTTCCGAAACTACTACTGGTCTTCCAGGGAAAAATCTAAGCGTAGACAGTTTGAGATATTACTCCCATTGAGTCTTCCAGAAATCGATCAAAGCGTATACCGTTTGAGACATTACTCCCATGGAGAAGAGTCGGCATGGTGCCTCTTGTATTCAACCCCGATGCAATTTCTGTGTTTCAACAACACTCTGAAGGTCGACAGATTACAGAATGCCTCCAGATGTGTTTCGGAAACTACTACTGTTCTTCCAGGGAACGATCAAAGCGTAGTCAATTTTAGACATTACTCCCATGGAGTCCTTCAGAAATCGATCAAACCGCAGACAGTTTGAAACATTACTCCCATTGAGAAGAGTCGGCATGGTGCGTGTTGTCTTCAATCCCGATGCAATTTCTGTGTTTCATAAACACAATGAAGGTCCACAGATTACGGAATGGCTCCAGATGTGCTTTGAAAACTTCTACTGGTCTTCGAGGGAACGATCAAAGCGTAATCAGTTTGAGACATTACTCCCATTGAGTCTTCCAGAAATCGATAAAAGCGTAGACAGTTTGAGACATAACTCCCATGGAGAAGATTCCGAATGGTGCCTGTTGTATTCAATTCCGATGCAATTTTGTTTCATCAACACTCTGAAGGTCTAAGGATTACAGAATGCCTCCAGATGTGCTTCTGAAACTACTACTGGTCTTCCAGGGAACGAACAAAGCGTAGACAGGTTGAGACATTACTCCCATTGAGTCTTCCAGAAATCGATCAAATCGTAGACTGTTTGAAAAATTACACCCATGGAGAAGAGTGCTCATGGTACCTGTTGTACTCAGTCCCGATGCAATTTCTGTGTTTCAATAACACTCTGAGGTTCACAGATTAAAGAATGCCTCGAGATGTGCTTCGGAAATTACTACTGGACTTCCAGGGAACGATCAAAGAGTAGACAGTTTGAGACATTACTCAAATAGAGTCTTCCAGAAATCGAGCAAAGCGTAGACAGTTTGAGACATTACTCCCATGGAGAAGAGTCCGCATGGTGGTGTTGTATTTAACCGCGATGCCATTTCTGTGTTACATCAACACTCTGAAGGTCCACAGATTACAGAATGCCTCCAGATGTGCTTTGCAAACTACTACTGGTCTTCCAGGGAACGATCAAATCGTAGACAGTTTGAGACATTACTCCCATGTAGTCTTCCAGAAATCGACCTAAGCGTAGACAGTTTGAGACATTACCCCCATTGAGAAGAGACCGCATGGTGCCTGTTATATTCAATCCCGATGCAATTTCTGTGCTTCATCAACACTCTGAAGGTCCGCAGATTACAGAATGGCTCCAGGTGCGTTAAGGAAGCTACTACTGGTCTTCCAGGGAACGATCACAGCGTAGACAGTTTGAGACATTACTCCCATGGAGTCCTTCAGAAATCGATAAAAGCGTAGACAGTTTGAAACATAACTCACATGGAGAAATGTCCGCATGGTGCCTGCTGTATTCAATCCCGATGCAATTCCTGTGTTTCATCAACACTCTGAGGTCCACAGATTACACAATGGCTCCAGATGTGCTTCGGAAACTACAACTGGTCTTCCAGGGAACGATCAAAGCGTACACATTTTGAGACATTACTCCATTGAGTCTTCCAAAAATCGATCAAAAGGTAGACAGTTTGAGACATTACTCCACGGAGAAGAATTTGCATGGGGCCTGTTGTATTCAATCCCGCTGCAATTTCTGTGTTTCATTAACACTCTGAAGGTCCACAGATTACAGAGTGCCTCCAGATAGGCTTCGGAAACTACTACTTGTCTTCCAGGGAACGATCAAAGCGTAGACATTTTGACACATTACTCCCATGGAGTTTTCCAGAAATCGTTCAATGCGTGGACAGTTTATGACAATACTCCCATGGAGTCTTCCAGAAATCGATCAAAGCGTAGACAGTTGGAGACATTACTCCCATGGAGAAGAGTCCGCATCGTGCCTGTTGTATTCAATCGCGATGCAATTTCTGTGTTTCATCAACACTCTGAAGGTCCACAGATTACAGAATGCCTCCAAATGTGGTTCGGAAACTACTACTGGTCTTCCAGGGAACGATTAAAGCGTAGACAGTTTGATACATTACTCCCATGGAAGCTTCCAGATATCGAGCAAAGCGTAGACAGTTTGAGACATTACTCCCATGGAGAAGAGTCAGCATGGTGCCTGTTGTATTTAATACGGATGCAATTTCTGTGTTTCATCCAACACTCTGAAGGTCTACAGATTACAGAATGGCTCCAGATGTGCCTCGGAACTACTACTGGTCTTCTAGGGAACGATCAAAGCGTAGACAGTTTGAGAGGTTACTCCCATGGAGTCTTATAGTTTTCGATCAAAGCGTAGACAGTTTGAGACATTGCTCCCATTGAGAAGAGTCCGCATGGTGCCTGTTGTATTCAATCCCGATGCAATTTCTGTGTTTCATCAACATTCTGAATGTCCTCAGATTACAGAATGATTCCAGATGTGCTTCGCAAACTACTACTGTTCTTCCAGGGAACGATCAAAGCGTAGACAGTTTGAGACATTACTCCCATGGAGTCTTCCAGAAGTCGATCAAAGCGTAGACACTTTGAGACATCACTCCCATGGATAACAGTCCGCATGGTGCCTGTTGTATTCAATCCCGATGCAATATCTTTGTTTCATCAACACTCTGAAGGTCCACAGATTACACAATGCCTCACAGATGTGCTTCGGAAACTACTACTGGTCTTCCAGGGCACTATCAAATCGTAGACAGTTTGAGACATTACTCCCATGGAGAAGAGTCCGCATGGTGCCTGTTGTATTAAATGCCGATGATATTCCTGTGTTTCATCAACACTCAGATGGTCCACAGATTACAGAATGCCTCCAAATGTGCGTCGGAAACTACTACTTGTCTTCCAGGGAACGATCAAAGCGTACACAGTTTGAGACACTACACTCATGTAGTCTTCCAGAAATCGATCAAAGCGTAGACAGATTGAGACATTACTCCCATGGAGAAGAGACCGCATGGTGCCTTTTATATTCAATCCCGATGAATTTCTATGCTTCATCAACATTCTGAAGCTCCACAGATTACAGAATTCCTCCTGATGTGTTTCGGAAACTACTACTGGTCTTCCAGGGAGCGATCAAAGCGTAGACAGTTTGAGACATTACTCCCATGGAGTCTTCCAGAAGTCGGTCAACGCGTAGACAGTTTGAGACGTTATTCTATCGAGAAGAGTTCGCATGGTGCCTGTTGTATTCAATCCCGATGCAATTTTGTTTCATCAACACTCTGATGGTCCAAGGATTACAAATTGCTTCCAGATGTGCTTCCGAAACTACTACTGGTCTTCCAGGGAAAAATCTAAGCGTAGACAGTTTGAGATATTACTCCCATTGAGTCTTCCAGAAATCGATCAAAGCGTATACCGTTTGAGACATTACTCCCATGGAGAAGAGTCGGCATGGTGCCTCTTGTATTCAACCCCGATGCAATTTCTGTGTTTCAACAACACTCTGAAGGTCGACAGATTACAGAATGCCTCCAGATGTGTTTCGGAAACTACTACTGTTCTTCCAGGGAACGATCAAAGCGTAGTCAATTTTAGACATTACTCCCATGGAGTCCTTCAGAAATCGATCAAACCGCAGACAGTTTGAAACATTACTCCCATTGAGAAGAGTCGGCATGGTGCGTGTTGTCTTCAATCCCGATGCAATTTCTGTGTTTCATAAACACAATGAAGGTCCACAGATTACGGAATGGCTCCAGATGTGCTTTGAAAACTTCTACTGGTCTTCGAGGGAACGATCAAAGCGTAATCAGTTTGAGACATTACTCCCATTGAGTCTTCCAGAAATCGATAAAAGCGTAGACAGTTTGAGACATAACTCCCATGGAGAAGATTCCTAATGGTGCCTGTTGTATTCAATTCCGATGCAATTTTGTTTCATCAACACTCTGAAGGTCTAAGGATTACAGAATGCCTCCAGATGTGCTTCTGAAACTACTACTGGTCTTCCAGGGAACGAACAAAGCGTAGACAGGTTGAGACATTACTCCCATTGAGTCTTCCAGAAATCGATCAAATCGTAGACTGTTTGAAAAATTACACCCATGGAGAAGAGTGCTCATGGTACCTGTTGTACTCAGTCCCGATGCAATTTCTGTGTTTCAATAACACTCTGAGGTTCACAGATTAAAGAATGCCTCGAGATGTGCTTCGGAAATTACTACTGGACTTCCAGGGAACGATCAAAGAGTAGACAGTTTGAGACATTACTCAAATAGAGTCTTCCAGAAATCGATCAAAAGGTAGACAGTTTGAGACATTACTCCACGGAGAAGAATTTGCATGGGGCCTGTTGTATTCAATCCCGCTGCAATTTCTGTGTTTCATTAACACTCTGAAGGTCCACAGATTACAGAGTGCCTCCAGATAGGCTTCGGAAACTACTACTTGTCTTCCAGGGAACGATCAAAGCGTAGACATTTTGACACATTACTCCCATGGAGTCTTCCAGAAATCGTTCAATGCGTGGACAGTTTATGACATTACTCCCATGGAGTCTTCCAGAAATCGATCAAAGCGTAGACAGTTGGAGACATTACTCCCATGGAGAAGAGTCCGCATCGTGCCTGTTGTATTCAATCGCGATGCAATTTCTGTGTTTCATCAACACTCTGAAGGTCCACAGATTACAGAATGCCTCCAAATGTGGTTCGGAAACTACTACTGGTCTTCCAGGGAACGATTAAAGCGTAGACAGTTTGATACATTACTCCCATGGAAGCTTCCAGATATCGAGCAAAGCGTAGACAGTTTGAGACGTTACTCCGATGGAGAAGAGTCCGCATGGTGCCTGTTGTAATGAATCACGATGCAATTTCTTTGTTTCATCAACAATCTGAAGGTCCACATATTACAGAATGCCTCCAGATGTGCTTTAGAAACTACTACTGGTCTTCCAGGGAACGATCAAAGCGTAAACTGTATGAGACATTACTCCAATGGAGTCTTCCAGAAATAGATCAAAGCGTAGACAGTTTGAGACATTACTCCCATGAGGAAGAGTCTGCATGGTGGTGTTGTATTCAACCCCGATGCAATTTCTGTGTTTCATCAACACTCTGAAGGTCCACAGATTACAGAATGCCTCCAGATGTGCTTCGGAAACTACTACTGGTCTTCCAGGGAACGATCAAAGCGTAGACGGCTTGAGACATTACTCCCATGTAGTCTTCCAGAAATCGATCTAAGCGTAGACAGTTTGAGACATTACTCCCATTGAGAATTGACCGCATGGTGTCTGTTATATTCAATCCCCAAGCAATTTCTGTGCTACATCAACACTCTAAAGGTCCGCAGATTACAGAATGCCTTCAGATGTGTTTCGGAAACTACTACTGGTCTTCCAGGGAACGATCAAAGCGTAGACAGTTTGAGACATTACTCCCATTGAGTCTTCCAGAAATCGATCAAAGCGTAGACAGTTTGAGACATTACTCCCATTGAGAAGAGTCCGTATGGTACCTGTTGTATACAGTTCCCATGCAATTTCTGTGTTTCACCAACACTCTGAGGGTCCACAGATTACAGAATGCCTCCAGATGTGCTTCGGAAAATACTACTGGTCTTCCAGGGAACGATCAAAGCGCAGACAGTTTGAGACATTACTCCCATGGAGTCTTCCAGTTATCGATCAAAGCGTAGACAGTTTGAGACATTGCTCCCATGGAGAAGAGTCAGCATGGTGCCTGTTGTATTTAATCCGGATGCAATTTCTGTGTTTCATCCAACACTCTGAAGGTCTACAGATTACAGAATGGCTCCAGATGTGCCTCGGAACTACTACTGGTCTTCTAGGGAACGATCAAAGCGTAGACAGTTTGAGACGTTACTCCCATGGAGTCTTATAGTTTTCGATCAAAGCGTAGACAGTTTGAGACATTGCTCCCATTGAGAAGAGTCCGCATGGTGCCTGTTGTATTCAATCCCGATGCAATTTCTGTGTTTCATCAACATTCTGAATGTCCTCAGATTACAGAATGATTCCAGATGTGCTTCGCAAACTACTACTGTTCTTCCAGGGAACGATCAAAGCGTAGACAGTTTGAGACATTACTCCCATGGAGTCTTCCAGAAGTCGATCAAAGCGTAGACACTTTGAGACATCACTCCCATGGATAACAGTCCGCATGGTGCCTGTTGTATTCAATCCCGATGCAATTTCTGTGTTTTATCAACACTCTAAAGGTCCACTGATTACAGAATGCGTACAGCTGTACTTCGGAAACTATTAGTTGTCTTCCAGGAAACGATCAAAGCGTAGACAGTTTGAGACATTCCTCCAATGGAGACTTACAGAAATCGATCAAAGCATACACAGTTAGAGACATTACTCCCATGGAGGAGAGACCACATGGTGCCTGTAGTATTCAATCTCTATGAAACGGTTGCACTATTCGTCTGCAAAGCTATGTCACGTGCTGCGGTATCCGGAGACTCTAAAAGCTCCATAGTAGAACTCAGAAGAAGTTTCTAAGATGATGTAGTAGATACTTAGAAGCAGTACAATTGAAGTTTTTGTTATCGATTATTGACTTTTACTCCGGCATTTGTGCCTTGGACATGAGCTAGGACATTAAGATTTTGCCTGAAGGGAGGACTAGCAGCCACGTTGCACGAGAAAATTCAAAAAGTGTTCATATGTAGTAATTGCTATTGAATCGACTTAATGCCAGATCGTCACATCGCCGCTCTTCTCTATGAAACGGCTACACTTTTCTTCAGCAAAGCTATGTCTCGTGCTATGGTATGCGGAGACACTAAAAGCACCATAGTAGAACTCAGAAGAAGAGTCTAAGTTGATGTAATAGCCCCTAAGAAGCAGTACAATTCAAGTTCTTGTTTTCGATTATTGACTTTTTGCTGGCATTGGTGCCTTGGACATGAGCTAGGAGCTTAAGATTCCGCTTCAAGGAAGGACTAGCAGCCACGTTGCACGGGAGAATGTGAAAAGTGTTCATATGTGGTAAAACCCTGAGAAATCCGCCCGTTTTCTTCATTTGCTATCGAATCGACTTAATGCCTGATAGTCTAATCGTCTGCTCTTCTCTAGGAAACGGTTACACTTTTCGTCTGCAAAGCTATGTCGCGTGCTGCTGTATGCGGAGACACTAAAGGCACCATAGTAGAACTCAGAAGAAGTGTCTAAGTTGATGTAATAGCCCCTAAGAAGCAGTACAATTCAAGTTCTTGTTATCGATTATTGACTTTTTGCTGGCTTTGGTGCCTTGGACATGAGCTAGGACCTTAAGATTTTGCCTGAAATGAGGACTAGCAGCCACGTTGCACGGGAGAATGTGTAAAGTGTTCGTATGTAGTAATAACCTGAGATATCCGACCGTTTTCGTCATTTCCTATCGATTCGACATAATGCTGGATCGTCACATCGTCCGCTCTTCTCTATGAAACGGTTACACTATTCGTCTGCACAGCTATGTCACGTGCTGCGGTATGAGGAAACACTAAAAGCACCACAGTAGAACTCAGATGAAGCACCTAAGTTGATGTAGTAGCCACTTAGAAACAGTAAAATTCACGTTTTTTATAGATTATTGACTTTTTCTCCGTCATTTGTGGGACATGAGCTAGGACCTTAAGATTTTGCCTGAAGGGAGGACTAGCAGCCACGTTTCACGAGAGAATGTAATAAGTGTTCATATGTGGTAAAACCCTGAGAAATCCGCCCGTTTTCTTCATTTGCTATCGAATCGACTTAATGCCAGATAGTCTAATCGTCTGCTCTTCTCTAGGAAACGGTTACACTTTTCGTCTGCAAAGCTATGTCGCGTGCTGCTGTATGCGGAGACACTAAAGGCACCATAGTAGAACTCAGAAGAAGCTTCTAAGTTGATGTAATAGCCACTAAGAAGCAGTACAATTCAAGTTTTTGCTATCGATTATTGACTTTTTAGCCGGCTTTGGTTCCTTGGTCATGAGCTAGATCTTAAGATTTTGCCTCAAGGGAGGACTAGCAGACACGTTGCACGGGAGGATGTGAAAAGAGTTCATGTGTAGTAAAAACCTGAGAAATCAGCTCGTTTTCATCATTTGCTATTGAATCGACTTAATTCGAGTTCGTCACATCGTCCGCTCTTCTCTATGAAACGGTTACTCTTTGCGTCTGCAAAGCTATGTCGCGTGCTGCGGTATGCGGAGACACTAAAAGCACCATAGCAGAACCCAGAAGAAGCTTCTAAGTAGATGTAATACCCACTAAGATGCAGTAAGATTCACGTTTTTGCTGTCGATTATTGACTTTTTAGTCGGCTTTGGTGCCTTGGACATGAGCAAGGACCTTAAAATTTTGCCTGAAGGGAGGACTAGCAGCCACGTTGCACGAGGGAATGTAAAAAGTGTTCATATGTAGTAAAAACATCAGAAATCCGCCCGTTTTCGTTATTTGCTATTGAATAGACTTAATGCCAGATCGTAACATCGCAGCTCGTCTCTATGAAACGGCTACACTTTTCGTCAGCAAAGCTATGTTGCGTGCTGCTGTATGCGGAGTCACTAAAAGCACCATAGTAGAACTCAGAAGAAGCTTCTAAGTTTATGTAATAGAATCTAAGAAGCAGTACAATTCAAGTTTTTGCTATCGATTATTGACTTTTTAGCCGGCTTTGGTGCCTTGGTCATGAGCTAGGAACTTAAGGTTTTGCCTCAAGAGAGGACTAGCAGCCACGTTGCACGGGAGAATGTGAAAAGTGTTGATATGTAGTAATAACCTGAGATATCCGACCGTTTTCGTCATTTCCTATCGAATCGACTTAATGCTAGATCGTCACATCGTCCGCTCTTCTCTATGAAACGGCTACACTTTTCGTCAGCAAAGCTATGTCGCTTGCTGTGGTATGCGGAGACACTAAACGCACCATAGCAGAACTCAGAAGAAGCTTCTAAGTTGCTGTAATGGCCACTAGGAAGCAGTACAATTCAAGTTTTTAATATCGATTATTGACTTTTTAGCTGGCTTTGGTGGCTTGGACATCAGCTAGGACCGTAAGATTTTGCCTGAAGGGAGGACTAGCAGCCACGTTGCACGGTAGAATGTGAAAAGTGTTCATATGTAGTAAAAACCTGAGAAATCCGGCCGTTTTCGTCATTTGCTATCGAATCGACTTAATGCCAGATCTTCATATCGTCCGCTCTTCTCTATGAAACGGTTACTCTTATCTTCTGCAAAGTTATGTCGCGTGCTGCGGTATTCGGAGACACTAAAAGCACCATAGTAGAACACAGAAGAAGCTATTAAGTTGATGTAATAGTCACTAAGAAGCAGTACAATTCAGGTTTTTGCTATCGATTATTGACTTTTTAGCCGGGTTTGGTGCCTAGGACATGAGCTAGGACCGTAAGATTTTGCCTGAAGGCAGGCCAGCAGCCACATTGCACGGTACAATGTGAATAGTGTTCCTATGTAGCAAAAACCTGAGAAATCCGCCCGTTTTCGTCGTTTGCTATCGAATCGTCTTAATGCCAGATCCTCAAATCGTCCGCACTTCTCTATGAAACGGTTACACTTTTCGTCTGCAAAGCTATTTCGCGTGCTGCTGTATGCGGAGATACCAAAAGCACCATAGTAGAACGCAGAAGAAGCTTGTAAGTTGATGTAATAGCCACTAAGAAGCAGTACAATTCAAGTTCTTGTTATCGATTATTGACTTTTTAGTTGGCTTTGGTGCCTCCGACATGAGGTAGGTCCTTAAAATTTTGCCTGAAGGGAGGACTAGCAGCCACGTTGCACGGTACAATGTGAAAAGAGTTCAAATACAGTAAAAACCTGAGAAATCCGCCCGTTTTCGTCATTTGCTATCGAATCGACTTAATGCCAGATCGTCATATCGTCCGCTCTTCTCTATGAAACTGTTACACTTTTCGTCTGCAAATCTATATCGCATGCTGCGGTACGCGGAGCCACTAAAAGCACCATAGTAGAACTCAGAAGAACCTTCTAAGTTGATGTAATAGTCACTAAGAAGCAGTGCAATTTAAGTTTTAGTTATCGATTATTGACTTTTTAGCCGGATTTGGTGCCTTGGACATGAGCTAGGACCTTAAGATTTTGCCTGAAGGGAGGACTAGCAGCCTCGTTGCACGAGAAAATGTAAAAAGTGTTCATATGTAGTAAAAACATGAAAAATCCGCCCGTTTTCATCATTTGCTATTGAATCGACTTAATGCCAGATCGTCACATCGCCGCTCTTCTCTATGAAACGGCTACACTTTTCGTCAGCAAAGCTATGTCGCGTGCTGTGGTATGCAGAGACACTAAACGCACCATAGCAGAGCTTTGAAGAACCTTCTAAGTTGATGTAATGGCCACTAGGAGGCAGTACAATTCAAGTTTTTGCTATCGATTATTGACTTCTTAGCCGGCTTTGGTGGCTTGGACATGAGCTAGGACCTTAAGATTTTGCCTGAAGGGAGGACTAGAAGCCACGTTGCTCAGGAGATAGTGCACAGTGTTTATATGTAATAAAAACCTGAGAAATCCCCCCGTTTTTGATATATGCTATCGATTAGACTTAATGCCAGATCGTCACATCGTCCGCTCTTCTCTATGACACGGTTACACTTTTCGTCTGCAAAGCTATGTCGCGTGCTGCGGTATGCGGAGACACTAAAAGAACCATAGTTGAATTGAGAAGAAACTTCTAAGTTGCAGTAATACCCACTAGGAAGCAGTACAATTCACGTTTTTACTATCGATTATTGACTTTTTAGCCGGCTTTGGTGCCTAGGACATGAGCTAGGACCGTACGATTTTGCCTGAAGGGAGGACCAGCAGCCACGTTGCGCGGTACAATGTGAAAAGTGTTCATTTGTAGTTAAAACATGATAAATCCGCCCGTTTTCGTCATTTGCTATCGAATCGACTTAATGCCAGATCGTCATATCGTCCGCTCTTCTCTATGAAACGGTTACTCTTTTCTTCTGTAAAGCTATGTCGCGTGCTGCGGTATGCGGAGACACTAAATGAACCATAGTATAATTGAGAAGAAGCTTCTAAGTTTCAGTAATACCCACTACGAAGCTGTACAATTCAAGTTTTTACTATCGATAATTGACTTTTTAGCCGGGTTTGGTGCCTAGGACATGAGCTAGGACCGTAAGATTTTGCCTGAAGGAAGGACCAGCAGCCACATTCCACGGTACAATGTGAAAAATGTTCATATGTAGTAAGAACCTGAGGAATCCGCCCGTTTTCGTCATTTGCTATCGAATCGTCTTAATGCCAGATCCTCAAATCGTCCGCTCTTCTCTATGAAACGGTTACACTTTTCGTCTGCAAAGCTATGTCGCATGCTGCGGTATGCGGAGCCACTAAAAGCACCATAGTAGAACTCAGAAGAAGCTTCTAACTTGATGTAATAGCCACTAAGAGGCAGTACAACTCAAGTTTTTCCTATCGATTATTGACTTTTTGCGCGACTTTGTTGCCTTGGACAGGCGTTAGAACCTTATGATTTTGCCTGAAGCTAGGACTAGCAGCCACATTGCACGGGAAAATGTGAGAAGTGTTCATATTTAATTAAAAACTTAGAAATCCGCCCGTTTTCGTCATTTACAGAATAGACTTAATGCCAGATCGTCACATCGTCCGCTCTTCTCTACGAAACGGTTACACTTTTCGTCTGCAAAGCTATGTCGGGTGCTGCGGTATGTGGAGACACTTAAAGAACCATAGTAGAATTCAGAAGAATCTTCTAAGTTGCAGTAATACCCACTACGAAGCAGTACAATTCAAGTTTTTACTATCGATTATTGACTTTTTAGCCGACTTTGGTGCCTTGGACATGAGCTAGGACCGTAAGATTTTGCCTGAAGGGAAGACCAGCAGCCACGTTGCACGCTAGAATGTGAAACGTCTCATATGTAGTAAAACCCTGAGAAATCCTGCCGTTTTCTACATTTCCTATCGAATCGACTTAATGCTAGATCGTCATATCGTTCGCTCTTCTGTATGAAACGGCTACTCTTTTCGTCTGCAAAGCTATGTCGCGTGCTGCGGTATGCGGAGACACTTAAAGAACCATAGTAGAATTCAGAAGAATCTTCTAAGTTGCAGTAATACCCACTACGAAGCAGTACAATTCAAGTTTTTACGATCGATTATTGACTTTTTAGCCGGCTTTGGTGACTTGGACATGAGCTAGGACCGTAAGATTTTGCCTGAAGGGAGGACCAGCAGCCACGTTGCACGGTAGAATGTGAAACGTCTCATATGTAGTAAAAACCGGAGAAATCCTGCCGTTTTCTACATTTCCTATCGAATCGACTTAATGCTAGATCGTCATATCGTCCGCTCTTCTGTATGAAACGGCTACACTTTTCGTCAGCAAAGCTATGTCGCGTGCTGTGGTATGCGGAGACACTAAAAGCACCATAGTAGTATTTAGTAGAAGCTTCTAAGTTGATGTAATAGCCACTAAGAAGCAGTACAATTCAAGTTTTTGTTATCGATTATTGATTTTTTAGACGGCTTTGGTGCCTTGGACATGAGCTAGGACCTTAAGATTTTGCCTGAAGGGAGGGCTAGCAGCCAAGTTGCACGGGAGATAGTAAACAGTGTTCATATGCAATAAAAACCTGTGAAATCCGCCCGTTTTCGAGATTTGCTATCGAATCGACTTAATGCCAGATCGCCACATCGTCCGCTCTTCTCTATGAAACGGTTACACTTTTCGTCTGCAAAGCTATGTCGGGTGCTGCGGTATGCGTAGACACTTAAAGAACCATAGTAGAATTCAGAAGAATCTTCTAAGTTGCAGTAATACCTACTACGAAGCAGTACAATTCAAGTTTTTACTATCGATTATTGACTTTTTAGCCGGCTTTGGCGACTTGGACATGAGCTAGGACCGTAAGATTTTGCCTGAAGGGAGGACCAGCAGCCACGTTGCACGCTAGAATGTGAAACGTCTCATATGCAGTAAAAACCTGAGAAATCCTGCCGTTTTCTACATTTCCTATCGAATCGACTTAATGCTAGATCGTCATATCGTCCGCTCTTCTGTATGAAACGGCTACTCTTTTCGTCTGCAAAGCTATGTCGCGTGCTGCGGTATGCGGAGACACTAAAACCACCATACTAGAACTCAGAAGATGCTTCTAAGTTGATGTAATAGTCACTAAGAAGCAGTAGAATTCAAGTTTTTGTTATCGATTATTGACTTTTTAGCCGGCTTTGGTGCCTTGGACATGAGCTAGGACCTTCAGATTTCGCCTGAAGGGAGGACTAGCAGCCACGTTGCACGAGAGAATGTAAAAAGTGTTCATATGTAGTAAAAACATGATAAATCCGCCCGTTTTCGTCATTTGCTATTGAATCGGTTTAATGCCAGATCGTCACATCGCTGCTCTTCTCTATGAAACGGCTACACTTTTCGTCAGCAAAGCTATGTCGTGTGCTGCGGTATGCGTAGACACTAAAAGCACAATAGTAGAACTCAGAAGAAGCTTCTAAGTTGATGTAATAGTCACTAAGAAGCAGTGCAATTCAAGTTTTAGTTATCGATTATTGACTTTTTAGCCGGCTTTGGCGCCTTGGACATGAGCTAGGACCGTAAGATTTTGCCTAAAGGGAGGACCAGCAGCCACGTTGCACGCTAGAATGTGATACGTCTCATATGTAGTACAAACCCGGAGAAATCCTGCCGTTTTCTACATTTCCTATCGAATCGACTTCATGCTAGATCGTCATATCGTCCGCTCTTCTGTATGAAACGGCTACACTTTTCGTCTGCAAAGCTATGTCGGGTGCTGCGGTATGCGGAGACTTAAAGAACCATAGTAGAATTCAGAAGAATCTTCTAAGTTGCAGTAATACCCACTACGAAGCAGTACAATTCAAGTTTTTACTATCGATTATTGACTTTTTAGCCGGCTTTGGTGCCTTGGGCATGAGCTAGGACCGTAAGATTTTGCGTGAAGGGAGGACCAGCAGCCACGTTGCACGCTAGAATGTGAAACGTCTCATATGTAGTAAAAACCTGAGAAATCCTGCCGTTTTCTACATTTCCTATCGAATCGACTTAATGCTAGATCGTCATATCGTTCGCTCTTCTATATGAAACGGCTACTCTATTCGTCTGCAAAGCTATGTCGCGTGCTGCGGTATGCGGAGACACTAAAAGAACCTTAGTAGAATGCAGAAGAAGCTTCTGAGTTGCAGTAATACCCACTACGAAGCAGTACAATTCAAGTTTTTACTATCGATTATTGACTTTTTAGCCGGCTTAGGTGCCTTGGACATGAGCTAGGAACGTAAGATTTTACCTGAATGGAGGACCAGAAGCCACGTTGACGGGAGAATGTGAAAAGTGTTCATATGTAGTAAAAACCTGAGAAATGCGGACACACTAAAAGCACCATAGTAGAACTCAGGAGAAGCTTCTAAGTTCATGTAATAGCCACTAAGAAGCAGTACGATTCAAGTTTTTGCTATCGATTATTGACTTTTTAGCCGGCTTTGGTGCCTTGGACATGAGCTAGGACCTTAAGATTTTGCCTGAAGCGAGGACTAGCAGCCACGTCGGACGGGAGATAGTGAACAGTGTTCATATGCAATAAAACCTGAGAAATCCGCCCGTTTTCGAAATTTGCTATCGAATAGACTTAATGCCAGATCGTCACATCGTCCGCTCTTCTCTATGAAACGGTTACACTTTTCGTCTGCAAAGCTATGTCGGGTGCTGCGGTATGCGGAGACACTTAAAGAACCATAGTAGAATTCAGAAGAATCTTATAAGTTGCAGTAATACCCACTACGAAGCAGTACAATTCAAGTTTTTACTATCGATTATTGACTTTTTAGCCGGCTTTGGTGCCTTGGACATGAGCTAGGACCTTCAGATTTTGCCTGAAGGGAGGACTAGCAGCCACGTTGCACGAGAGAATGTAAAAAGTGTTCATATGTAGTAAAAACCTGAGGAATCCGCCCGTTTTCGTCATTTGCTATCGAATCGACTTAATGCCAGATCGTCATATCGTCCGCTCTTCTCTATGAAACTGTTACACTTTTCGTCTGCAAAGCTATATCGCATGCTGCGGTATGCGGAGCCACTAAAAGCACCATAGTAGAACTCAGAAGAAGCTTCTAACTTGATGTAATAGCCACTAAGAGGCAGTACAACTCAAGTTTTTGCTATCGATTATTGACTTCTTGCGCGACTTTGTTGCCTTGGACAGGAGTTAGAACCTTAAGACTTTGTCTGAAGCTAGTACCAGCAGCCACGTTGCACGGGAAAATGTCAGAAGTGTTCATATGTAATTAAAAACTTAGAAATCCGCTCGTTTTTGTCATTTGCAGAATCGACTTAATGCCAGATCATCACATCGTCCGCTCTTCTGTATGAAACGGTTACACTTTTCGTCAGCAAGGCTATGTCGCGTGCTGCGGTATGCGGACACACTAAAAGCACCATAGTAGAACTCAGGAGACGATTCTAAGTTCATGTAATAGCCACTAAGAAGCAGTACGATTCAAGTTTTTGCTATCGATTATTGACTTTTTAGCCGGCTTTGGTGCCTTGGACATGAGATAGGACCTTCAGATTTTGCCTGAAGGGAGGACTAGCAGCCACGTTGCACGAGAGAATGTAACAAGTGTTCATATGTAGTAAAAACATGATAAATCCGCCCGTTTTCGTCATTTGCTATTGAATCGACTTAATGCCAGATCGTCACATCGCTGCTCTTCTCTATGAAACGGCTACACTTTTCGTCAGCAAAGCTATGTCGCGTGCTGTGGTATGCGGAGACAATAAAAGCACCATAGTAGAACTTAGAAGAAGTTTCTAAGTTGATGTAATAGCCACTAAGAAGCAGTACAATTCAAGTTTTTGTTATCGATTATTGATTTTTTAGACGGCTTTGGTGCCTTGGACATGAGCTAGGACCTTAAGATTTTGCCTGAAGGGAGGTCTAGCAGCCAAGTTGCACGGGAGATAGTAAACAGTGTTCATATGCAATAAAAACCTGTGACATCCGCCCGTTTTCGAGATTTGCTATCGAATCGACTTAATGACAGATCGTCACATCGTCCGCTCTTCTGTATGAAACGGCTACACTTTTCGTCAGCAAAGCTAAGTCGCGTGCTGCGGTATGCGTAGACACTAAAAGCACAATAGTAGTACTCAGAAGAAGCTTCTAAGTTGATGTAATAGTCACTAAGAAGCAGTAGAATTCAAGTTTTTGTTATCGATTATTGACTTTTTAGCCGGCTTTGGTGCCTTGGACATGAGCTAGGACCTTATGATTTTGCCTGAAATGAGGACTAGAAGCCAAGTTGCCCGAGAAAATGTGAAAAGTGTTCATATGTAGTAAAAACCTGTGAAATCCGCCCGTTTTCGAGATTTGCTATCGAATCGACTTAATGACAGATCGTCACATCGTCCGCTCTTCTGTATGAAACGGCTACACTTTTCGTCAGCAAAGCTAAGTCGCGTGCTGCGGTATGCGTAGACACTAAAAGCACAATAGTAGAACTCAGAAGAAGCTTCTAAGTTGATGTAATAGTCACTAAGAAGCAGTGCAATTCAAGTTTTAATTATCGATTATTGACTTTTTAGCCGGCTTTGGTGCCTTGGACATGAGCTAGGACCGTAAGATTTTACCTGAATGGAGGACCAGAAGCCACGTTGACGGGAGAATGTGAAAAGTGTTCATATGTAGTAAAAACCTGAGGAATCCGCCCGTTTTCGTCATTTGCTATCGAATCGACTTAATGCCAGATCGTCAAATCGTTCGCTCTTATCTATGAAACGGTTACACTTTTCGTCAGCAAAGCTATGTCGCGTGCTTCTGTATGCGGAGACACTAAAAGCACAATAGTAGAACTCAGAAGAAGATTCTAAGTTGATGTAACAGCCACTAAGAAGCAGTACAATTAAAGATTTTGTTATCGATTATTTACTTTTTAGCCGGCTTCGGTGCCTGGACATGAGCTAAGTCCTTACGTTTTTGCCTGAAGGGAGGACAAGCAGCCACGTTGCACGGTACAATGTGAAAAGTGTTCATATACTGTAAAAACTGAGAAATCCGCCCGTTTTCGTCATTTGCTATCGAATCGACTTAATGACAGATCGTCATATCGTCCGCTCTTCTCTATGAAACTGTTACACTTTTCGTCTGCAAAGTTATATCGCATGCTGCGGTATGCGGAGATACTAAAAGCACCATAGTAGAACTCAGAGGAAGCTTCTAAGTTGATGTAATAGTCACTGAGAAGCAGTACAATTCAAGTTTTTGTTATCGATTATTGACTTTTTAGCCGGCTTTGGTGACTTGAACATGAGCTAGGACCTTAAGATTTTGCCTGAAGAGAGGACTAGCAGCCACGTTGCACGAGAGAATTAAAAAGTGTTCGTATGTAGTAAAAACATGAAAAATCCGCCCGTTTTCGTCATTTGCTATTGAATCGACTTAATGCCAGATCGTCATATCGTCCGCTCTTCTCTATGAAACTGTTACACTTTTCGTCTGCAAAGCTATATCGCATGCTGCGGTATGCGGAGCCACTAAAAGCACCATAGTAGAACTCAGAAGAAGCTTCTAAGTTGATGTAATAGTCACTAAGAAGCAGTACAATTCAAGTTTTTGTTATCGATTATTGACTTTTTAGCCGGCTTTGGTGCCTTGGACATGAGCTAGGACCTTAAGATTTTGCCTGAAGGGAGTGCTAGCAGCCAAGTTGCACGGGAGATAGTAAACAGTGTTCATATGCAATAAAAACCTGTGAAATCCGCCCGTTTTCGAGATTTGCTATCGAATCGACTTAATGACAGATCGTCACATCGTCCGCTCTTCTCTATGAAACGGTTACACTTTTCGTCAGCAAAGCTAAGTCGCGTGCTGCGGTATGCGTAGACACTAAAAGCACATTAGTAGAACTCAGAAGAAGCTTCTAACTTGATGTAATAGTCACTAAGAGGCAGTACAACTCAAGTTTTTGCTATCGATTATTGACTTCTTGCGCGACTTTGTTGCCTTGGACAGGAGTTAGAACCTTAAGACTTTGTCTGAAGCTAGTACCAGCAGCCACGTTGCACGGGAAAATGTGAGAAGTGTTCATATGTAATTAAAAACTTAGAAATCCGCTCGTTTTTGTCATTTGCAGAATCGACTTAATGCCAGATCATCACATCGTCCGCTCTTCTGTATGAAACGGTTACACTTTTCGTCAGCAAGGCTATGTCGCGTGCTGCGGTATGCCGACACACTAAAAGCACCATAGTAGAACACAGGAGAAGCTTCTAAGTTCATGTAATAGCCACTAAGAAGCAGTAGGATTCAAGTTTTTGCTATCGATTATTGACTTTTTAGCCGGCTTTGGTGCCTTGGACATGAGCAAGGACCTTAAGATTTTGCCTGAAGCGAGGACTAGCAGCCACGTCGGACGGGAGATAGTGAACAGTGTTCATATGCAATAAAACCTGAGAAATCCGCCCGTTTTCGAAATTTGCTATCGAATAGACTTAATGCCAGATCGTCACATCGTCCGCTCTTCTCTATGAAACGGTTACACTTTTCGTTTGCAAAGCTATGTCGGGTGCTGCGGTATGCGGAGACACTAAAAGAACCTTAGTAGAATTCAGAAGAAGCTTCTGAGTTGCAGTAATACCCACTACGAAGCAGTACATTTCAAGTTTTTACTATCGATTATTGACTTTTTAGCCGGCCTTGGTGCCTTGGACATGAGCTAGGAACGTAAGATTTTACCTGAATGGAGGACCAGAAGCCACGTTGACGGGAGAATGTGAAAAGTGTTCATATGTAGTAAAAACCTGAGGAATCCGCCCGTTTTCGTCATTTGCTATCGAATCGACTTAATGCCAGATCGTCATATCGTCCGCTCTTCTGTATGAAACTGTTACACTTTTCGTCTGCAAAGCTATATCGCATGCTGCGGTATGCGGAGCCACTAAAAGCACCATAGTAGAACTCAGAAGAAGCTTCTAACTTGATGTAATAGCCACTAAGAGGCAGTACAACTCAAGTTTTTGCTATCGATTATTGACTTCTTGCGCGACTTTGTTGCCTTGCACAGGAGTTAGAACCTTAAGACTTTGTCTGAAGCTAGTACCAGCAGCCACGTTGCACGGGAAAATGTCAGAAGTGTTCATATGTAATTAAAAACTCAGAAATCCGCTCGTTTTTGTCATTTGCAGAATCGATTTAATGCCAGATCATCACATCGTCCGCTCTTCTGTGTGAAACGGTTACACTTTTCGTCAGCAAGGCTATGTCGCGTGCTGCGGTATGCGGACACACTAAAAGCACCATAGTAGAACTCAGGAGACGATTCTAAGTTCATGTAATAGCCACTAAGAAGCAGTACGATTCAAGTTTTTGCTATCGATTATTGACTTTTTAGCCGGCTTTGGTGCCTTGGACATGAGCTAGGACCTTCAGATTTTGCCTGAAGGGAGGACTAGCAGCCACGTTGCACGAGAGAATGTAACAAGTGTTCATATGTAGTAAAAACATGATAAATCCGCCCGTTTTCGTCATTTGCTATTGAATCGACTTAATGCCAGATCGTCACATCGCTGCTCTTCTCTATGAAACGGCTACACTTTTCGTCAGCAAAGCTATGTCGCGTGCTGTGGTATGCGGAGACACTAAAAGCACCATAGTAGAACTTAGAAGAACTTTCTAAGTTGATGTAATAGCCACTAAGAAGCAGTACAATTCAAGTTTTTGTTATCGATTATTGATTTTTTAGACGGCTTTGGTGCCTTGGACATGAGCTAGGACCTTAAGATTTTGCCTGAAGGGAGGGCTAGCAACCAAGTTGCACGGGAGATAGTAAACAGTGTTCATATGCAATAAAAACCTGTGACATCCGCCCGTTTTCGAGATTTGCTATCGAATCGACTTAATGACAGATCGTCACATCGTCCGCTCTTCTGTATGAAACGGCTACACTTTTCGTCAGCAAAGCTAAGTCGCGTGCTGCGGTATGCGTAGACACTAAAAGCACAATAGTAGTACTCAGAAGAAGCTTCTAAGTTGATGTAATAGTCACTAAGAAGCAGTAGAATTCAAGTTTTTGTTATCGATTATTGACTTTTTAGCCGGCTTTGGTGCCTTGGACATGAGCTAGGACCTTATGATTTTGCCTGAAATGAGGACTAGAAGCCAAGTTGCCCGAGAAAATGTGAAAAGTGTTCATATGTAGTAAAAACCTGTGAAATCCGCCCGTTTTCGAGATTTGCTATCGAATCGACTTAATGACAGATCGTCACATCGTCCGCTCTTCTGTATGAAACGGCTACACTTTTCGTCAGCAAAGCTAAGTCGCGTGCTGCGGTATGCGTAGACACTAAAAGCACAATAGTAGAACTCAGAAGAAGCTTCTAAGTTGATGTAATAGTCACTAAGAAGCAGTGCAATTCAAGTTTTAATTATCGATTATTGACTTTTTAGCCGGCTTTGGTGCCTTGGACATGAGCTAGGACCGTAAGATTTTACCTGAATGGAGGACCAGAAGCCACGTTGACGGGAGAATGTGAAAAGAGTTCATATGTAGTAAAAACCTGAGGAATCCGCCCGTTTTCGTCATTTGCTATCGAATCGACTTAATGCCAGATCGTCAAATCGTTCGCTCTTATCTATGAAACGGTTACACTTTTCGTCAGCAAAGCTATGTCGCGTGCTTCTGTATGCGGAGACACTAAAAGCAACATAGTAGAACTCAGAAGAAGATTCTAAGTTGATGTAACAGCCACTAAGAAGCAGTACAATTAAAGATTTTGTTATCGATTATTTACTTTTTAGCCGGCTTCGGTGCCTGGACATGAGCTATGTCCTTAAGTTTTTGCCTGAAGGGAGGACAAGCAGCCACGTTGCACGGTACAATGTGAAAAGTGTTCATATACTGTAAAAACCTGAGAAATCCGCCCGTTTTCGTCATTTGCTATCGAATCGACTTAATGACAGATCGTCATATCGTCCGCTCTTCTCTATGAAACTGTTACACTTTTCGTCTGCAAAGTTATATCGCATGCTGCGGTATGCGGAGCCACTAAAAGCACCATAGTAGAACTCAGAGGAAGCTTCTAAGTTGATGTAATAGTCACTGAGAAGCAGTACAATTCAAGTTTTTGTTATCGATTATTGACTTTTTAGCCGGCTTTGGTGCCTTGGACATGAGCTAGGACCTTAAGATTTTGCCTGAAGGGAGTGCTAGCAGCCAAGTTGCACGGGAGATAGTAAACAGTGTTCATATGCAATAAAAACCTGTGAAATCCGCCCGTTTTCGAGATTTGCTATCGAATCGACTTAATGACAGATCGTCACATCGTCCGCTCTTCTGTATGAAACGGTTACACTTTTCGTCAGCAAAGCTAAGTCGCGTGCTGCGGTATGCGTAGACACTAAAAGCACATTAGTAGAACTCAGAAGAAGCTTCTAACTTGATGTAATAGTCACTAAGAGGCAGTACAACTCAAGTTTTTGCTATCGATTATTGACTTCTTGCGCGACTTTGTTGCCTTGGACAGGAGTTAGAACCTTAAGACTTTGTCTGAAGCTAGTACCAGCAGCCACGTTGCACGGGAAAATGTCAGAAGTGTTCATATGTAATTAAAAACTTAGAAATCCGCTCGTTTTTGTCATTTGCAGAATCGACTTAATGCCAGATCATCACATCGTCCGCTCTTCTGTATGAAACGGTTACACTTTTCGTCAGCAAGGCTATGTCGCGTGCTGCGGTATGCCGACACACTAAAAGCACCATAGTAGAACTCAGGAGAAGCTTCTAAGTTCATGTAATAGCCACTAAGAAGCAGTAGGATTCAAGTTTTTGCTATCGATTATTGACTTTTTAGCCGGCTTTGGTGCCTTGGACATGAGCAAGGACCTTAAGATTTTGCCTGAAGCGAGGACTAGCAGCCACGTCGGACGGGAGATAGTGAACAGTGTTCATATGCAATAAAACCTGAGAAATCCGCCCGTTTTCGAAATTTGCTATCGAATAGACTTAATGCCAGATCGTCACATCGTCCGCTCTTCTCTATGAAACGGTTACACTTTTCGTTTGCAAAGCTATGTCGGGTGCTGCGGTATGCGGAGACACTAAAAGAACCTTAGTAGAATTCAGAAGAAGCTTCTGAGTTGCAGTAATACCCACTACGAAGCAGTACATTTCAAGTTTTTACTATCGATTATTGACTTTTTAGCCGGCCTTGGTGCCTTGGACATGAGCTAGGAACGTAAGATTTTACCTGAATGGAGGACCAGAAGCCACGTTGACGGGAGAATGTGAAAAGTGTTCATATGTAGTAAAAACCTGAGGAATCCGCCCGTTTTCGTCATTTGCTATCGAATCGACTTAATGCCAGATCGTCATATCGTCCGCTCTTCTGTATGAAACTGTTACACTTTTCGTCTGCAAAGCTATATCGCATGCTGCGGTATGCGGAGCCACTAAAAGCACCATAGTAGAACTCAGAAGAAGCTTCTAACTTGATGTAATAGCCACTAAGAGGCAGTACAACTCAAGTTTTTGCTATCGATTATTGACTTCTTGCGCGACTTTGTTGCCTTGCACAGGAGTTAGAACCTTAAGACTTTGTCTGAAGCTAGTACCAGCAGCCACGTTGCACGGGAAAATGTCAGAAGTGTTCATATGTAATTAAAAACTCAGAAATCCGCTCGTTTTTGTCATTTGCAGAATCGACTTAATGCCAGATCATCACATCGTCCGCTCTTCTGTGTGAAACGGTTACACTTTTCGTCAGCAAGGCTATGTCGCGTGCTGCGGTATGCGGACACACTAAAAGCACCATAGTAGAACTCAGGAGACGATTCTAAGTTCATGTAATAGCCACTAAGAAGCAGTACGATTCAAGTTTTTGCTATCGATTATTGACTTTTTAGCCGGCTTTGGTGCCTTGGACATGAGCTAGGACCTTCAGATTTTGCCTGAAGGGAGGACTAGCAGCCACGTTGCACGAGAGAATGTAACAAGTGTTCATATGTAGTAAAAACATGATAAATCCGCCCGTTTTCGTCATTTGCTATTGAATCGACTTAATGCCAGATCGTCACATCGCTGCTCTTCTCTATGAAACGGCTACACTTTTCGTCAGCAAAGCTATGTCGCGTGCTGTGGTATGCGGAGACACTAAAAGCACCATAGTAGAACTTAGAAGAACTTTCTAAGTTGATGTAATAGCCACTAAGAAGCAGTACAATTCAAGTTTTTGTTATCGATTATTGATTTTTTAGACGGCTTTGGTGCCTTGGACATGAGCTAGGACCTTAAGATTTTGCCTGAAGGGAGGGCTAGCAGCCAAGTTGCACGGGAGATAGTAAACAGTGTTCATATGCAATAAAAACCTGTGACATCCGCCCGTTTTCGAGATTTGCTATCGAATCGACTTAATGACAGATCGTCACATCGTCCGCTCTTCTGTATGAAACGGCTACACTTTTCGTCAGCAAAGCTAAGTCGCGTGCTGCGGTATGCGTAGACACTAAAAGCACAATAGTAGTACTCAGAAGAAGCTTCTAAGTTGATGTAATAGTCACTAAGAAGCAGTAGAATTCAAGTTTTTGTTATCGATTATTGACTTTTTAGCCGGCTTTGGTGCCTTGGACATGAGCTAGGACCTTATGATTTTGCCTGAAATGAGGACTAGAAGCCAAGTTGCCCGAGAAAATGTGAAAAGTGTTCATATGTAGTAAAAACCTGTGAAATCCGCCCGTTTTCGAGATTTGCTATCGAATCGACTTAATGACAGATCGTCACATCGTCCGCTCTTCTGTATGAAACGGCTACACTTTTCGTCAGCAAAGCTAAGTCGCGTGCTGCGGTATGCGTAGACACTAAAAGCACAATAGTAGAACTCAGAAGAAGCTTCTAAGTTGATGTAATAGTCACTAAGAAGCAGTGCAATTCAAGTTTTAATTATCGATTATTGACTTTTTAGCCGGCTTTGGTGCCTTGGACATGAGCTAGGACCGTAAGATTTTACCTGAATGGAGGACCAGAAGCCACGTTGACGGGAGAATGTGAAAAGAGTTCATATGTAGTAAAAACCTGAGGAATCCGCCCGTTTTCGTCATTTGCTATCGAATCGACTTAATGCCAGATCGTCAAATCGTTCGCTCTTATCTATGAAACGGTTACACTTTTCGTCAGCAAAGCTATGTCGCGTGCTTCTGTATGCGGAGACACTAAAAGCAACATAGTAGAACTCAGAAGAAGATTCTAAGTTGATGTAACAGCCACTAAGAAGCAGTACAATTAAAGATTTTGTTATCGATTATTTACTTTTTAGCCGGCTTCGGTGCCTGGACATGAGCTATGTCCTTAAGTTTTTGCCTGAAGGGAGGACAAGCAGCCACGTTGCACGGTACAATGTGAAAAGTGTTCATATACTGTAAAAACCTGAGAAATCCGCCCGTTTTCGTCATTTGCTATCGAATCGACTTAATGACAGATCGTCATATCGTCCGCTCTTCTCTATGAAACTGTTACACTTTTCGTCTGCAAAGTTATATCGCATGCTGCGGTATGCGGAGCCACTAAAAGCACCATAGTAGAACTCAGAGGAAGCTTCTAAGTTGATGTAATAGTCACTGAGAAGCAGTACAATTCAAGTTTTTGTTATCGATTATTGACTTTTTAGCCGGCTTTGGTGCCTTGGACATGAGCTAGGACCTTAAGATTTTGCCTGAAGGGAGTGCTAGCAGCCAAGTTGCACGGGAGATAGTAAACAGTGTTCATATGCAATAAAAACCTGTGAAATCCGCCCGTTTTCGAGATTTGCTATCGAATCGACTTAATGACAGATCGTCACATCGTCCGCTCTTCTGTATGAAACGGTTACACTTTTCGTCAGCAAAGCTAAGTCGCGTGCTGCGGTATGCGTAGACACTAAAAGCACATTAGTAGAACTCAGAAGAAGCTTCTAACTTGATGTAATAGTCACTAAGAGGCAGTACAACTCAAGTTTTTGCTATCGATTATTGACTTCTTGCGCGACTTTGTTGCCTTGGACAGGAGTTAGAACCTTAAGACTTTGTCTGAAGCTAGTACCAGCAGCCACGTTGCACGGGAAAATGTCAGAAGTGTTCATATGTAATTAAAAACTTAGAAATCCGCTCGTTTTTGTCATTTGCAGAATCGACTTAATGCCAGATCATCACATCGTCCGCTCTTCTGTATGAAACGGTTACACTTTTCGTCAGCAAGGCTATGTCGCGTGCTGCGGTATGCCGACACACTAAAAGCACCATAGTAGAACTCAGGAGAAGCTTCTAAGTTCATGTAATAGCCACTAAGAAGCAGTAGGATTCAAGTTTTTGCTATCGATTATTGACTTTTTAGCCGGCTTTGGTGCCTTGGACATGAGCAAGGACCTTAAGATTTTGCCTGAAGCGAGGACTAGCAGCCACGTCGGACGGGAGATAGTGAACAGTGTTCATATGCAATAAAACCTGAGAAATCCGCCAGTTTTCGAAATTTGCTATCGAATAGACTTAATGCCAGATCGTCACATCGTCCGCTCTTCTCTATGAAACGGTTACACTTTTCGTTTGCAAAGCTATGTCGGGTGCTGCGGTATGCGGAGACACTAAAAGAACCTTAGTAGAATTCAGAAGAAGCTTCTGAGTTGCAGTAATACCCACTACGAAGCAGTACATTTCAAGTTTTTACTATCGATTATTGACTTTTTAGCCGGCCTTGGTGCCTTGGACATGAGCTAGGAACGTAAGATTTTACCTGAATGGAGGACCAGAAGCCACGTTGACGGGAGAATGTGAAAAGTGTTCATATGTAGTAAAAACCTGAGGAATCCGCCCGTTTTCGTCATTTGCTATCGAATCGACTTAATGCCAGATCGTCATATCGTCCGCTCTTCTGTATGAAACTGTTACACTTTTCGTCTGCAAAGCTATATCGCATGCTGCGGTATGCGGAGCCACTAAAAGCACCATAGTAGAACTCAGAAGAAGCTTCTAACTTGATGTAATAGCCACTAAGAGGCAGTACAACTCAAGTTTTTGCTATCGATTATTGACTTCTTGCGCGACTTTGTTGCCTTGGACAGGAGTTAGAACCTTAAGACTTTGTCTGAAGCTAGTACCAGCAGCCACGTTGCACGGGAAAATGTCAGAAGTGTTCATATGTAATTAAAAACTCAGAAATCCGCTCGTTTTTGTCATTTGCAGAATCGACTTAATGCCAGATAATCACATCGTCCGCTCTTCTGTATGAAACGGTTACACTTTTCGTCAGCAAGGCTATGTCGCGTGCTGCGGTAACCCGACACACTAAAAGCACCATAGTAGAACTCAGGAGAAGCTTCTAAGTTCATGTAATAGCCACTAAGAAGCAGTAGGATTCAAGTTTTTGCTATCGATTATTGACTTTTTAGCCGGCTTTGGTGCCTTGGACATGAGCTAGGACCTTAAGATTTTGCCTGAAGCGAGGACTAGCAGCCACGTCGGACGGGAGATAGTGAACAGTGTTCATATGCAATAAAAACTGAGAAATCCGCCCGTTTTCGAAATTTGCTATCGAATAGACTTAATGACAGATCGTCACATCGTCCGCTCTTCTGTATGAAACGGTTACACTTTTCGTCAGCAAAGCTAAGTCACGTGCTGCGGTATGCGTAGACACTAAAAGCACAATAGTAGAACTCAGAAGAAGCTTCTAAGTTGATGTAATAGTCAGTAAGAAGCAGTGCAATTCAAGTTTTAGTTATCGATTATTGACTTTTTAGCCGGGTTTGGTGCCTTGGACCTGAGCTAGGACCTTATGATTTTGCCTGAAATGAGGACTAGAAGCCACGTTGCCCGAGAGAATGTGAAAAGTGTTCATATGTAGTAAAAACCGGAGAAATACGAATGTTTTCGTCATTTGCTATCGAATCGACTTAATGCCAGATCGTCACATCGTCCGCTGTTCTCTATGAAACGGTTACACTTTTCGTCTGCAAAGCTATGTCGCATGCTGCGGTATGCGGAGCCACTAAAAGCACCATAGTAGAACTCAGAAGAAGCTTCTAACTTGATGTAATAGCCACTAAGAGGCAGTACAACTCAAGTTTTTGCAATCGATTATTGACTTTTTGCGCGACTTTGTTGCCTTGGACAGGAGTTAGAACCTTAAGATTTTGTCTGAAGCTAGGACTAGCAGCCACGTTGCACGGGAAAATGTGAGAAGTGTTCATATGTAATTAAAAACTTAGAAATCCGCTCGTTTTTGTCATTTGCAGAATCGACTTAATGCCCGATCATCACATCGTCCGCTCTTCTGTATGAAACGGTTACACTCTTCGTCAGCAAAGCTATGTCGCGTGCTGCGGTATGCGGACACACTAGTAGCACAATAGTAGAACTCAGGAGAAGCTTCTAAGTTCATGTAATAGCCACTAAGAAGCAGTACGATTCAAGTTTTTGTTATCGATTATTGACTTTTTAGCCGGCTTTGGTGCCATGGACATGAGCAAGGACCTTAAGATTTTGCCTGAAGGGAGGACTGGAAGCCACGTCGGACGGGAGATAGTGAACAGTGTTCATATGCAATAAAACCTGAGAAATCCGCACGTTTTCGAAATTTGCTATCGAATAGACTTAATGCCAGATCGTCACATCGTCCGCTCTTCTCTATGAAACGGTTACATTTTTCTTCTGCAAAGCTATGTCGTGTGCTTCGGTATGCGGAGACACTTAAAGAACCATAGTAGAATTCAGAAGAATCTTCTAAGTTGCAGTAATACCCACTACGAAGCAGTACAATTCAAGTTTTTACTATCGATTATTGACTTTTTAGCCGGCTTTGGTGCCTTGGACATGAGCTAGGACCTTCAGATTTTGCCTGAAGGGACGAATAGCAGCCACGTTGCACGAGAGAATGTAAAAAGTGTTCATATGTAGTAAAAACATGATAAATCCGCCCGTTTTCGACATTTGCTATCGAATCGACTTAATGCCAGATCGTCACATCGTTGCTCTTCTCTATGAAACGGCTACACTTTTCGTCAGCAAAGCTATGTCGCGTGCTGTGGTATGCGGAGACACTAAATGCACCATAGTAGAACTTAGAAGAAGCTTCTAAGTTGATGTAGTAGCCACTAAGAAGCAGTACAATTCAAGTTTTTGTTATCGATTATTGATTTTTTAGACGGCTTCGGTGCCTTGGACATGAGCTAGGACCTTAAGATTTTGCCTGAAGGGAAGGCTAGCAGCCAAGTTGCACGGGAGATAGTAAACAGTGTTCATATGCAATAAAAACCTGTGACATCCGCCCGTTTTCGAGATTTCCTATCGAATCGACTTAATGACACATCGTCACATCGTCCGCTCTTCTGTATGAAACGGCTACACTTTTCGTCAGCAAAGCTAAGTCGCGTGCTGCGGTATGCGTAGACACTAAAAGCACAATAGTAGTACTCAGAAGAAGCATCTAAGATGATGTAATAGTCACTAAGAAGCAGTAGAATTCAAGTTTTTGTTATCGATTATTGACTTTTTAGCCGGCTTTGGTGCCTTGGACATGAGCTAGGACCTTATGATTTTGCCTGAAATGAGGACTAGAAGCCAAGTTGCCCGATAAAATGTGAAAAGTGTTCATATGTAGTAAAAACCTGTGAAATCCGCCCGTTTTCGAGATTTGCTATCGAATCGACTTAATGACAGATCGTCACATCGTCCGCTCTTCTCTATGAAACGGTTACACTTTTCGTCAGCAAAGCTAAGTCGCGTGCTGCGGTATGCGTAGACACTAAAAGCACAATAGTAGAACTCAGAAGAAGCTTCTAAGTTGATGTAATAGTCACTAAGAAGCAGTGCAATTCAAGTTTTAATTATCGATTATTGACTTTTTAGCCGGCTTTGGTGCCTTGGACATGAGCTAGGACCGTAAGATTTTACCTGAATGGAGGACCAGAAGCCACGTTGACGGGAGAATGTGAAAAGTGTTCATATGTAGTAAAAACCTGAGGAATCCGCCCGTTTTCGTCATTTGCTATCGAATCGACTTAATGCCAGATCGTCACATCGTCCGCTCTTCTCTATGAAACGGTTACACTTTTCGTCAGCAAGGCTATGTCGCGTGCTGCGGTATGCGGACACACTAAAAGCACCATACTAGAATTTAGGAGAAGATTCTAAGTTGATGTAATAGTCACTGAGAAGCAGTACAATTCAAGTTTTTGTTATCTATTATTGACTTTTTAGCCGGCTTTGGTGACTTGAACATGAGCTAGGACCTTAAGATTTTGCCTGAAGAGAGGACTAGCAGCCACGTTGCACGAGAGAATTAAAAAGTGTTCGTATGTAGTAATAACATGAAAAATCCGCCCGTTTTCGTCATTTGCTATTGAATCGACTTAATGCCAGATCGTCATATCGTCCGCTCTTCTCTATGAAACTGTTACACTTTTCGTCTGCAAAGCTATATCGCATGCTGCGGTATACGGAGACACTAAAACCACCATACTAGAACTCAGAAGAAGCTTCTAAGTTGATGTAATAGTCACTAAGAAGCAGTAGAATTCAAGTTTTTGTTATCGATTATTGACTTTTTAGCCGGCTTTGGTGCCTTGGACATGAGCTGGGACATTAAGATTTTGCCTGAAGGGAGGGCTAGCAGCCAAGTTGCACGGGAGATAGTAAACAGTGTTCATATGCAATAAAAACCTGTGAAATCCGCCCGTTTTCGAGATTTGCTATCGAATCGACTTAATGACAGATCGTCACATCGTCCGCTCTTCTCTATGAAACGGTTACACTTTTCGTCAGCAAAGCTAAGTCGCGTGCTGCGGTATGCGTAGACACTAAAAGCACAATAGTAGAACTCAGAAGAAGCTTCTAAGTTGATGCAATAGTCACTAAGAAGCAGTGCAATTCAAGTTTTAATTATCGATTATTGACTTTTTAGCCGGCTTTGGTGCCTTGGACATGAGCTAGGACCGTAAGATTTTGCCTGAAGGGAGGTCCAGCAGCCACGTTGCACGCTAGAATGTGAAACGTCTCATATGTAGTAAGAACCTGAGAAATCCTGCCGTTTTCTACATTTCCTATCGAATCGACTTAATGCTAGATCGTCATATCGTTCGCTCTTCTGTATGAAACGGCTACTCTTTTCGTCTGCAAAGCTATGTCGCGTGCTGCGGTATGCGGAGACACTAAAACCACCATACTAGAACTCAGAAGAAGCTTCTAAGTTGATGTAATAGTCACTAAGAAGCAGTAGAATTCAAGTTTTTGTTATCGATTATTGACTTTTTAGCCGGCTTTGGAGCCTTGGACATGAGCTAGGACCTTAAGATTTTGCCTGAAGGGAGGGCTAGCAGCCAAGTTGCACGGGAGATAGTAAACAGTGTTCATATGCAATAAAAACCTGTGAAATCCGCCCGTTTTCGAGATTTGCTATCGAATCGACTTAATGCCAGATCGCCACATCGTCCGCTCTTCTCTATGAAACGGTTACACTTTTCGTCTGCAAAGCTATGTCGGGTGCTGCGGTATGCGGAGACACTTAAAGAACCATAGTAGAATTCAGAAGAATCTTCTAAGTTGCAGTAATACCTACTACGAAGCAGTACAATTCAAGTTTTTACTATCGATTATTGACTTTTTAGCCGGCTTTGGCGACTTGGACATGAGCTAGGACCGTAAGATTTTGCCTGAAGGGAGGACCAGCAGCCACGTTGTACGCTAGAATGTGAAACGTCTCATATGTAGTAAGAACCTGAGAAATCCTGCCGTTTTCTACATTTCCTATCGAATCGACTTAATGCTAGATCGCGTCCGCTCTTATGTATGAAACGGCTACTCTTTTCGTCTGCAAAGCTATGTCGCGTGCTGCGGTATGCGGAGACACTAAAAGAACCATAGCAGAATTCAGAAGAATCTTCTAAGTTGCAGTAATACCCACTACGAAGCAGTACAATTCAGGTTTTTACTATCGATTATTGACTTTTTAGCCGGCTTTGGTGCCTTGGACATGAGCTAGGACCTTCAGATTTTGCCTGAAGGGAGGACTAGCAGCCACGTTGCACGAGAGAATGTAAAAAGTGTTCATATGTAGTAAAAACATGATAAATCCGCCCGTTTTCGTCATTTGCTTTTGAATCGACTTAATGCCAGATCGTCACATCGCTGCTCTTCTCTATGAAACGGCTACACTTTTCGTCAGCAAAGCTATGTCGCGTGCTGTGGTATGCGGAGACACTAAAAGCACCATAGCAGAACTTAGAAGAAGCTTCTAAGTTGATGTAATAGCCACTAAGAAGCAGTACAATTCAAGTTTTTGTTATCGATTATTGATTTTTTAGACGGCTTTGGTGCCTTGGACATGAGCTAGGACCTTAAGATTTTGCCTGAAGGGAGGGCTAGCAGCCAAGTTGCACGGGAGATAGTAAACAGTGTTCATATACAATAAAAACCTGAGAAATCCGCCCGTTTTCGAAATTTGCTATCGAATCGACTTAATGCCAGATCGTCACATCGTCCGCTCTTCTCTACGAAACGGTTACACTTTTCGTCTGCAAAGCTATGTCGGGTGCTGCGGTATGCGGAGACTCTTAAAGAACCATAGTAGAATTCAGAAGAATGTTCTAAGTTACAGTAATACCCACTACGAAGCAGTACAATTCAAGTTTTTACTATCGATTATTGACTTTTTAGCCGACTTGGTGCCTTGGTCATGAGCTAGGACCGTAAGATTTTGCCTGAAGGGAGGACCAGCAGCCACATTGCACGCTAGAATGTGAAACGTCTCATATGTAGTAAAAACCTGAGAAATCCTGCCGTTTTCTACATTTCCTATCGAATCGACTTAATGCTAGATCGTTATATCGTTCGCTCTTCTGTATGAAACGGCTACTCTTTTCGTCAGCAAAGCTATGTCGCGTGCTGCGGTATTCGGAGACACTAAAGCCACCATACTAGAACTCAGAAGAAGCTTCTAAGTTGATGTAATAGTCACTAAGAAGCAGTAGAATTCAAGTTTTTGTTATCGATTATTGACTTCTTAGCCGGCTTTGGTGGCTTGGACATGAGCTAGGACCTTAAGATTTTGCCTGAAGCTAGGACTAGCAGCCACGTTGCACGGTACAGTGTGAAAAGTGTTCATATACAGTAAAAACCTGAGAAATCCGCCCGTTTTTGTCATTTGCCATTGAATCGAATTAATGCCAGATCGTCACATCGATGCTCTTCTCAATGAAACGGCTACACTTTTCTTCAGCAAAGCTATGTCGCGTGCTGTGGTATGCGGGGACACTAAATGCACCATAGTAGAACTTAGAAGAAGCTTCTAAGTTGATGTTATAGTCACTAAGAAGCAGTAGAATTCAAGTTTTTGTTATCGATTATTGAATTTTTTAGACGGCTTTGGTGCCTTGGACATGAGCTAGGACCTTAAGATTTTGCCTGTAGGGAGGGCTAGCATCCAAGTTGCACGGGAGATAGTAGACAGTGTTCATATGCAATAAAAAAATGTGAAATCCGCCCGTTTTCGAGATTTGTTATCGAATCGACTTAATGCCAGATCGTCACATCGTCCGTTCTTCTGTATGAAACGGATACACTTTTCGTCAGCAAAGCTAAGTCGCGTGCTGCGGTATGCGTAGACACTAAAAGCACAATAGTAGAACTCAGAAGCAGCTTCTAAGTTGATGTAATAGTCACTAAGAAGCAGTGCAATTCAAGTTTAGTTATCGATTATTGACTTTTTAGCCGGGTTTGGTGCCTTGGACATGAGCTAGGACCTTATGATTTTGCCTGAAATGAGGACTAGAAGCCACGTTGTCCGAGAGAATGTGAAAAGTGTTCATATGTAGTAATAACCTGAGAAATACGAATGTTTTCGTCATTTGCTATCGAATCGACTTAATGCCAGATCGTCACATCGTCCGCTGTTCTCTATGAAACGGTTACACTTTTCGTCTGCAAAGCTATGTCGCATGCTGCGGTATGCGAAGCCACTAAAAGCACAATAGTAGAACTCAGAAGAAGCTTCTAACTTGATGTAATAGCCACTAAGAGGCAGTACAACTCAAGTTTTTGCTATCGATTATTGACTTTTTACGCGACTTTGTTGCCTTGGACAGGAGTTAGAACCTTAAGATTTTGTCTGAAGCTAGGACTAGCAGCCACGTTGCACGGGAAAATGTGAGAAGTGTTCATATGTAATTAAAAACTTAGAAATCCGCTCGTTTTTGTCATTTGCAGAATCGACTTAATGCCAGATCATCACATCGTCCGCTCTTCTGTATGAAACGGTTACACTTTTCGCCAGCAAGGCTATGTCGCGTGCTGTGGTATGCGGACACACTAAAAGCACCATAGTAGAACTCAGGAGAAGCTTCTAAGTTCATGTAATAGCCACTAAGAAGCAGTACGATTCAAGTTTTTGTTATCGATTATTGACTTTTTAGCCGGCTTTGGTGCCATGGACATGAGCTAGGACCTTAAGATTTTGCCTGAAGGGAGGACTAGCAGCCACGTCGGACGGGACATAGTGAACAGTGTTCATATGGAATAAAACCTGAGAAATCGGCCCGTTTTCGAAATTTGCTATCGAATAGACTTAATGCCAGATCGTCACATCGTCCGCTCTTCTCTATGAAACGGTTACACTTTTCGTCTGCAAAGCTATGTCGCATGCTGCGGTATGCGGAGCCACTAAAAGCACCATAGTAGAACTCAGAAGAAGCTTCTAACTTGATGTAATAGCCACTAAGAGGCAGTACAACTCAAGTTTTTGCTATCGATTATTGACTTTTTGCGCGACTATGTTGCCTTGGACAGGAGTTAGAACCTTAAGATTTTGCCTGAAGCTAGGACTAGCAGCCACATTGCACGGGAAAATGTGAGAAGTGTTCATATGTAATTAAATACTTAGAAATCCGCCCGGTTTCTTCATTTGCCGAATCGACTTAATGCCAGATCGTCACATCGTCCGCTCTTCTGTATGAAACGGTTACACTTTTCGTCAGCAAGGCTATGTCGCGTGCTGCGGTATGCGGACACACTAAAAGCACCATACTAGAACTCAGGAGAAGCTTCTAAGTTGATGTAATAGCCACTAAGAAGCAGTAGGATTCAAGTTTTTGTTATCTATTATTGACTTTTTAGCCGGCTTTGGTGCCTTGGACATGAGCTGGGACCTTAAGATTTTGCCTGAAGCGAGGACTAGCAGACACGTCGGACGGGAGATAGTGAACAGTGTTCATATGCAATAAAAACCTGAGAAATCCGCCCGTTTTCGAAATTTGCTATCGAATAGACTTAATGCCAGATCGTCACATCGTCCGCTCTTCTCTATGAAACGGTTACACTTTTCGTCTGCAAAGCTATGTCACGTGCTGCGGTATGCGGAGACACTTAAAGAACCATAGCAGAATTCAGAAGAATCTTCTAAGTTGCAGTAATACCCACTACGAAGCAGTACAATTCAGGTATTTACTATCAATTATTGACTTTTTAGCCGGCTTTGGTGCCTTGGACATGAGCTAGGACCTTCAGATTTTGCCTGAAGGGAGGACTAGCAGCCACGTTGCACGAGAGAATGTAAAAAGTGTTCATATGTAGTAAAAACATGATAAATCCGCCCGTTTTCGTCATTTGCTATTGAATCGACTTAATGCCAGATCGTCACATCGCTGCTCTTCTCTATGAAACGGCTACACTTTTCGTCAGCAAAGCTATGTCGCGTGCTGTGGTATGCGGAGACACTAAAAGCACCATAGTAGAACTTAGAAGAAGCTTCTAAGTTGATGTAATAGCCACTAAGAAGCAGTACAATTCAAGTTTTTGTTATCGATTATTGATTTTTTAGACGGCTTTGGTGCCTTGGACATGAGCTAGCACCTTCAGATTTTGCCTGAAGGGAGGGCTAGCAGCCAAGTTGCACGGGAGATAGTAAACAGTGTTCATATGCAATAAAAACCTGTGAAATCCGCCCGTTTTCGAGATTTGCTATCGAATCGACTTAATGACAGATCGTCACATAGTCCGCTCTTCTGTATGAAACGGCTACACTTTTCGTCAGCAAAGCTACGTCGCGTGCTGCGGTATGCGTAGACACTAAAAGCACAATAGTAGAACTCAGAAGAAGCTTCTAAGTTGATGTAATAGTCACTAAGAAGCAGTAGAATTCAAGTTTATGTTATCGATTATTGACTATTTAAACGGCTTTGGTGCCTTGGACATGAGCTAGGACCTTACGATTTTGCCTGAAATGAGGACTAGAAGCCACGTTGACCGAGAAAATGTGAAAAGTGTTCATATGTAGTAAAAACCTGTGAAATCCGCCCGTTTTCGAGATTTGCTATCGAATCGACTTAATGACAGATCGTCACATCGTCCGCTGTTCTCTATGAAACGGTTACACTTTTCGTCAGCAAAGCTAAGTCGCGTGCTGCGGTATGCGTAGACACTAAAAGCACAATAGTAGAACTCAGAAGAAGCTTCTAACTTGATGTAATAGCCACTAAGAAGCAGTACGATTCAAGTTTTTACTATCGATTATTGACTTCTTAGCCGGCTTTGGTGGCTTGGACATGAGCTAGGACCTTAAGATTTTGCCTAAAGGGAGGACTAGCAGCCACGTCGGACGGGAGATAGTGAACAGTGTTCATATGCAATAAAAACCTGAGAAATCCGCCCGTTTTCGAAATTTGCTATCGAATAGACTTAATGCCAGATCGTCACATCGTCCGCTCTTCTCTACGAAACGGTTACACTTTTCGTCTGCAAAGCTATGTCGGGTGCTGCAGTATGCGGAGACACTTAAAGAACCATAGTAGAATTCAGAAGAATCTTCTAAGTTGCAGTAATACCTACTACGAAGCAGTACAATTCAAGTTTTTACTATCGATTATTGACTTTTTAGCCGACTTGGTGCCTTGGACAAGAGCTAGGACCGTAAGATTTTGCCTGAAGGGAGGACCAGCAGCCACATTGCACGCTAGAATGTGAAACGTCTCATATGTAGTAAAAACCTGAGAAATCCTGCCGTTTTCTACATTTCCTATCGAATCGACTTAATGCTAGATCGTTATATCGTTCGCTCTTCTGTATGAAACGGCTACTCTTTTCGTCTGCAAAGCTATGTCGCGTGCTGCGGTATTCGGAGACACTAAAGCCACCATACTAGAACTCAGAAGAAGCTTCTAAGTTGATGTAATAGTCACTAAGAAGCAGTAGAATTCAAGTTTTTGTTATCGATTATTGACTTCTTAGCCGGCTTTGGTGGCTTGGACATGAGCTAGGACCTTAAGATTTTGCCTGAAGCTAGGACTAGCAGCCACGTTGCACGGTACAGTGTGAAAAGTGTTCATATACAGTAAAAACCAGAGAAATCCGCCCGTTTTCGTCATTTGCCATTGAATCGACTTAATGCCAGATCGTCACATCGCCGCTCTTCTCTATGAAACGGCTACACTTTTCTTCAGCAAAGCTATGTCGCGTGCTGTGGTATGCGGGGACACTAAAAGCACCATAGTAGAACTTAGAAGAAGCTTCTAAGTTGATTTAATAGCCACTAAGAAGCAGTACAATTCAAGTTTTTGTTATCGATTATTGAATTTTTTAGACGGCTTTGGTGCCTTGGACATGAGCTAGGACCTTAAGATTTTGCCTGTAGGGAGGGCTAGCATCCACGTTGCACGGGAGATAGTAGACAGTGTTCATATGCAATAAAAACCTGTGACATCCGCCCGTTTTCGAGATTTGTTATCGAATCGACTTAATGCCAGATCGTCACATCGTCCGTTCTTCTGTATGAAACGGTTACACTTTTCGTCTGCAAAGCTAAGTCGCGTGCTGCGGTATGCGTAGACACTAAAGGCACAATAGTAGAACTCAGAAGAAGCTTCTAAGTTGATGTAATAGTCACTAAGAAGCAGTGCAATTCAAGTTTAGTTATCGATTATTGACTTTTTAGCCGGGTTTGGTGCTTTGGACATGAGCTAGGACCTTATGATTTTGCCTGAAATGAAGACTAGAAACCACGTTGTCCGAGAGAATGTGAAAAGTGTTCATATGTAGTAAAAACCTGAAAAATACGAATGTTTTCGTCATTTGCTATCGAATCGTCATAATGACAGATCGCCACATCGTCCGCTGTTCTCTATGAAACGGTTACACTTTTCGTCTGCAAAGCTATGTCGCATGCTGCGGTATGCGGAGCCACTAAAAGCACCATAGTAGAACTCAGAAGAAGCTTCTAACTTGATGTAATAGCCACTAAGAGGCAGTACAACTCAAGTTTTTGCTATCGATTATTGACTTTTTGCGCGACTTTGTTGCCTTGGACAGGAGTTAGAACCTTAAGATTTTGTCTGAAGCTAGGACTAGCAGCCACGTTGCACGGGAAAATGTGAGAAGTGTTCATATGTAATTAAAAACTTAGAAATCCGCTCGTTTTTGTCATTTGCAGAATCGACTTAATGCCCGATCATCACATCGTCCGCTCTTCTGTATGAAACGGTTACACTCTTCGTCAGCAAAGCTATGTCGCGTGCTGCGGTATGCGGACACACTAGTAGCACAATAGTAGAACTCAGGAGAAGCTTCTAAGTTCATGTAATAGCCACTAAGAAGCAGTACGATTCAAGTTTTTGTTATCGATTATTGACTTTTTAGCCGGCTTTGGTGCCATGGACATGAGCAAGGACCTTAAGATTTTGCCTGAAGGGAGGACTGGAAGCCACGTCGGACGGGAGATAGTGAACAGTGTTCATATGCAATAAAAACCTGAGAAATCCGCCCGTTTTCGAAATTTGCTATCGAATAGACTTAATGCCAGATCGTCACATCGTCCGCTCTTCTCTATGAAACGGTTACACTTTTCGTCTGCAAAGCTATGTCACGTGCTGCGGTATGCGGAGACACTTAAAGAACCATAGCAGAATTCAGAAGAATCTTCTAAGTTGCAGTAATACCCACTACGAAGCAGTACAATTCAAGTTTTTACTATCGATTATTGACTTTTTAGCCGGCTTTGGCGCCTTGGACATGAGCTAGGACCGTAAGATTTTGCCTGAAGGGAGGACCAGCAGCCACGTTGCACGCTGGAATGTGAAACGTCTCATATGTAGTAAAAACCTGAGAAATCCTGCCGTTTTCTACATTTCCTATCGAATCGACTTAATGCTAGATCGTCATATCGTCCGCTCTTCTGTATGAAACGGCTACTCTGTTCGTCTGCAAAGCTATGTCGCGTGCTGCGGTATACGGAGACACTAAAACCACCATACTAGAACTCAGAAGAAGCTTCTAAGTTGATGTAATAGCCACTAAGAAGCAGTACAACCAAGTTTTAGTTATCGATTATTGACTTTTTAGCCGGATTTGGTGCCTTGGACATGAGCTAGGACCTTAAGCTTTTGCCTGAAGGGAGGACCAGAAGCCACGTTGCACAGGAGATAGTGCACAGTGTTTATATGTAATAAAAACCTGAGAAATCCCCCCGTTTTAGAAACTTGCTATCGAATAGACTTAATGCCAGATGGTCACATCGTCCACTCTTCTCTATGACACGGTTACACTTTTCGTCTGCAAAGCTATGTCACGTGCTGCGGTATGCGGAGACACTAAAAGAACCAAAGTAGAATTCAGAAGAAGCTTCTAACTTGCAGTAATACCCACTACGAAGCAGTACAATTCAAGTTTTAACTATCGATTATTGACTTTTTAGCCGGCTTTGGTGCCTTGGACAGGAGCTAAGGACCGTACGATTTTGCCTGAAGGGAGGACCAGCAGCCACGTTGCGCGGTACAATGTGAAAAGTGTTCACATGTTTTAAAAACCTGAGATATCCCGCCGTTTTCGTCATTTGCTATCGAATCGACTTAATGCAAGATCGTCATATCGTCCGCTCTTCTCTATGAAACGGTTACTCTTTTCTTCTGCAAAGCTATGTCGCGTGCTGCGGTATGCGGAGACACTAAAAGCACCATAGTAGAACGCAGAAGAATCTTCTAAGTTGATGTAATAGCCACTAAGAAGCAGTACATTTCAAGTTTTTGTTATCGATTATTGACTTTTTAGCTGGCTTTGGTGCCTTGGACAGGAGCTAGGAACTTAAGATTTTGCCTGAAGGAAGGGCTAGCAGCCAAGTTGCACGGGAGATAGAAAACAGTGTTCATATGCAATAAAAACCTGTGAAATCCGCCCGTTTTCGAAATTTGCTATCGAATAGACTTAATGCCAGATCGTCACATCGTCCGCTCTTCTCTATGAAACGGTTACACTTTTCGTCTGCAAAGCTATGACGGGTGCTGCGGTATGCGGAGACACTACAAGAACCATAGTAGAATTGAGAAGAAGCTTCTAAGTTTCAGTAATACCCACTACGAAGCTGTACAATTCAAGTTTTTACTATCGATTATTGACTTTTTAGCTCGGTTTGGTCCCTAGGACATGAGATAGGACCGTAAGATTTTGCCTGAAGGGAGGACCAGCAGCCACATTGCACGCTACAATGTGAAAAGTGTTCATATGTAGTAAGAACCTGAGGAATCCGCCCATTTTCGTCATTTGCTATCGAATCGTCTTAATGCCAGGTCCTCAAATCGTCCGCTCTTCTCTATGAAACGGTTACACTTCTCGCCTGCAAAGCTATATCGCGTGCTGCTGTATGCGGAGACACCAAAAGCACCATAGTAGAACTCAGAAGAAGCTTCTAACTTGCAGTAATACCCACTACGAAGCAGTACAATTCAAGTTTTTACTATCGATTATTGACTTTTTAGCCGGCTTTGGTGCCTTGGACATGAGCTAGGACCTTAAGATTTTGCCTGAAGGAAGGGCTAGCAGCCAAGTTGCACGGGAGATAGAAAACAGTGTTCATATACAATAAAAACCTGTGAAATCCGCCCGTTTTCGAGATTTCCTATCGAATCGACTTAATGCCAGATCGTCACATCGTCCGCTCTTCTGTATGGAACGGTTACACTTTTCGTCAGCAAAGCTAAGTCGCGTGCTGCGGTATGCGTAGACATTAAAAGCACAATAGTAGAACTCAGAAGAAGCTTCTAAGTTGATGTAATAGTCACTAAGAAGCAGTGCAATTCAAGTTTTTGTTATCGATTATTGACTTTTTAGCCGGCTTTGGTGCCTTGGACATGAGCTAGGACCCTATGATTTTGCCTAAAATGAGGACTAGCAGCCACGTTGCCCGAGAGAATGTGAAAAGTGTTCATATGTAGTAAAAACATGATAAATCCGCCCTTTTTCTTCATTTGCTATTGAATCGACTTAATGCCAGATCGTCACATCGCCGCTCTTCTCTATGAAACGGCTACACTTTTCGTCAGCAAAGCTATGTCGCGTGCTGTGGTATGCGGAGACACTAAAAGCACCATAGTAGAACTTAGAAGAAGCTTCTAAGTTGATGTAATAGTCACTAAGAAGCAATACAATTCAAGTTTTTGTTATCGATTATTGACTTTTTAGCCGGCTTTGGTGCCTTGGGCATGAGCTAGGACCTTAAGATTTTGCCTCAAGGGAGGACTAGCAGACACGTTGCACGAGAGAATGTGGAAAGTGTTCATATGTAGTAAAAACATGATAAATCCGCCCGTTATCGTCAATTGCTATCGAATCGACTTAATGCCACATCGTCACGTCGTCCGCTCTTCTCTGTGAAACGGTTACACTTTTCGTCTGCAAAGCTATGTCGCGTGCTGCGGTATTCCGAGACACTTAAAGCACCATAGTAGAATTCAGAAGAAGCTTCTAAATTGATGTAATAGCCACTAGGAAACAGTACGATTCAAGTTCATTTTATCGATTATTCACTTTTTGCTAGCTTTGGTGCCTTGGACATGAGCTAGGACCTTAAGATTTTGCCTGAACTGAGGACTAGCAGCCACGTTGTACAAGAGAATGTAAAAAGTGTTCATATGTAGCAAAAACATCAGAAATCCCGCCGTTTTCAAAATTTGCTATCGAATAGACTTAATGCCAGATCGTCACATCGTCCGCTCTTCTTTATGAAACGGTTACACTTTTCCTCTGCAAAGCTATGTCGCGTGCTGCCGTATGCGGAGACACTAAAAGAACCATAGTAGAATTCAGAAGAAGCTGCTAAGTTGCAGTAATACCCACTACGAAGCAGAACAATTCAAGATTTTACAATCGATTATTGACTTTTTAGCCGGCTTTGGTGCCTCGGACATGAGCTAGGACCTTAAGATTTTGCCTGAACTGAGGACTAGCAGCCACGTTGGACGGGAGATAATGATAAATGTTCACATGTAATAAAAACTTGAGAAATCAACCCGGATTCGTCATTTGCTACCGAATTAACTTAATGCCAATTCGTCACATCGTCCGCTCTTCTTTATGAGACGGTTACACTTTTCGTCTGCAAAGCTATGTCGCGCGCTGCGGTATGCGGAGACACTAAAAGCTCCACAGTAGAATTCAGAAGAAGCTTCTAAGTTGATGTAATAGCCACCAAGAAGCAGTACAATTGAAGTATTTGTTGTCGATTATTGACTTTTTAGCCGGCTTTGGTGCCTTGGGCATGAGCTAGGATCTTAAGATTTTGCCTCAAGGGAGGACTAGCAGACACGTTGCACGGGAGAATGTGGAAAATGTTCATATGTAGTAAAACCATGATAAATACGCCCGTTATCGTCAGTTGCTATCGAATCGACTTAATGCCACATCGTCAAATCCTCCGCTCTTCTCTGTGAAACGGTTACACTTTCCGTCTGCAAAGCTATGTCAAGGTCTGTGGTATGTGGAGACACTAAACGCACCATAGCAGAACTCAGAAGAAGCTTCTAAGTTGATGTAATGGCCACTAGGAAGCAGTACAATTCAAGTTTTTGTTATCGATTATTGACGTTTTAGCCGGCTTTGGTGGCTTGGACATGAGCTAGGACCTTTAGATCTTGCCTGAAGGGAGGACTAGCACCCACGTTGCACGGGAGATAGTGCACAGTGTTTATATGTAATAAAAACCTGAGAAATCCGCCCGTTTTCGAAATTTGCTATCGAATCGACTTAATGCCTGATCTTCATATCGTCCGCTCTTCTCTATGAAACGGTTACACTTTTCGTCTGCAAGGCTATGTCGCGTGCTGCGGTATTCCGAGACACTTAACGCACCATAGTAGAATTCAGAAGAAGCTTCTAAGTTGATGTAATAGCCACTAAGAAGCAGTACAATTGAAGTATTTGTAATCGATTATTGACTTTTTAGCCGGCTTTGGTGCCTTGGACATGAGATAGGACCTTAAGATTTTGCCTGAAGGGAGGACTAGCAGCTACGTTGCACAGGAGATAGTGCACAGTGTTTATATGTAATAAAAACCTGAGAAATCCCCCAGTTTTCGAAATTTGCTATCGAATAGACTAAATGCCAGATCGTCACATCGTCCGCTCTTCTCTATGAAACGGTTACACTTTTCGTCTGCAAAGCTATGTCGCGTGCTGTGGTATGCGGAGACACTAAAAGAACCATAGCAGAATTCAGAAGAAGCTTCTAAGTTGCAGTAATACCCACTACGAAGCAGTACAATTCAAGTTTTTACTATCGATTATTGACTTTTTAGCCGGCTTTGGCGCCTTGGACATGAGCTAGGAACGTAAGATTTTGCCTGAAGGGAGAGCAAGCAGCCAGGTTGGACGGGAGAATGTGAAAAGTCTCATATGTAGTATAAACCTGAGAAATCCTGCCGTTTTCTACATTTCCTATCGAATCGACTTAATGCCAGATCGTCATATCGTCCGCTCTTCTCTATGAAGCGGTTACTCTTTTCTTCTGCAAAGCTATGTCGCGTGCTGCGGTATGCGGAGACACTAAAAACACCATAGTAGAACTCAGAAGAAGTTTCTTAGTTGATGTAATAGCCACTAAGAAGAGGTACAAATCAAGTTTTTGTTATAGATTATTGACTTTTTGCCGGCTTTAGTGCCTTGGGAATGAGCTAGGACCTTAAGATGTTGCCTCAAGGGAGGACTAGCAGACACGTTGCACGGGAGAATGTGAAAAGTGTTCATATGTAGTAAAAGCTTGATAAATCCGCCCGTTTTCGTCATTTGCTATCGAATCGTCATAATGAGAGATCGTCACATCGTCCGCTCTTCTCTATGAAACGGTTACACTTTTCGTCTGCAAAGCTACGTCGCGTGCTGCGGTATACGGAGAAACTAAAAGCACCATAGTAGAACTCAGAAGAACCTTCTAAGTTGATGTAATAGCCACTAAGAAGCAGTACAATTCAAGTTTTTGTTATCGATTATTGAATTTTTTGGCCGGCTTTGGTGCCTTGGACATGAGCTAGGACCTTAAGATTTTGCCTGAAGGGAGGACTAGCAGCCACGTTGCACGGGAGATAGTGAACAGTGTTCATATGCATTAAAAACCTGAGAAATCCGCTCGTTTTCGTAATTTGCTATCGAATAGACTTATTGCCAGATCTTCACATCGTCCGCTCTTCTCTATGAAACGGTTACTCTTTTCGTCTGCAAAGCTATGTCGCGTGCTGCGGTATGCGTAGATACTAAAAGCACAATAGTAGAACTCAGAAGAAGTTTCTAAGTTGATGTAATAGTCACTAAGAAGCAGCACAATTCAAGTTTTAGTTATCGACTATTGACTTTTTAGCCGGGTTTGTTGCCTTGGACATGAGCTAGGACCTTAAGATTTTGCCGGCTGGGAGGACTAGCAGCCACGTTGTACGGGAGAATGTGAAAAGTGTTCATATGTAGTAAAAACCTGAGAAATCCGTCCGTTTTCATCATTTTCTATCGAATCGACTTAATGCCAGATCGTCACATCGTCCTCTCTTCTGTATGGTCTCCTAATCCCAGTAACGACGCGCGCCAACAAAGAGGTAACAGACAATGACTCGCACCGCAGGCAGCCGCGTGCGCCGGCTAGCTCAGAGAAAAATAACGTAAGCTAAACTTGAGCAAAATTCCAGTGTTCTTTACTACCGTATACCACATGATGATTGACTTCAAGTTGATTTGTTGCATACTGAGGAAGAGTAAATTTTTACACCACATTTCACATGTAAAACCGTTTATTGAAATATTATCTGCTTTTTAACTTTGTCTTTGCCATAAAACATTTCACTTTACTTTTCTAGTCTTTGTCACACTGAGAAACTGTTAACATGCATCAAAGTTTTGAAGTTAACTATACACTCTAGAACCTAGGGAACATTTTTAAATAGAAATTACGAATGCATTGTTATAGTGAACAGACGACACAGTGTTGTTATTTTTACATTCTTGCTTGTTAGTTGCACGATTACGTAATGACTATAAGGCTTACATACTTAGAACATATACTGTTAATGAGGTTTTAATGCAACATTTTGGCTTAGTTGAAAAGACATTCTTTATTTGAAGTACTTTCTGTGAGATTAAAGATGACTCAGCATTTGGTTTCTTTGATAGCTACACGATTATATCACGACGCTACTAATGTGTGACACAATTTACATTGTGCTTTTGCGGTGTATCTGTTTTATATCTGCACAGTTTTTCTGAATTATTCTGGAAAGTAAAACATGTTTTAGTGGTAACTTTTGTGGTATAGCTACAATTAGACAGCCTTTTCCATAGCACAGCAATACGTTACAGCACAGTACTTTCTTCATCAGGGCAATAAGCGTAATAACTAAGATATTTATACGCAAAGCAATTCACTTCGCTTATTACGAGGTAAGTACATTGACTTCAGCAGAACTTTGCTTACAGAGGACGATAACTACGACACTTCCACATAATTATCTTACAACAAGACGCACAGTTTATCGCTACAGTACACGTATTTGAGTAATTAATTTTGTACTTAAAACATTTATTTTTAAAGATATTTGAAGTACAATGATACAAAGGTTTTCCGTGATACATTTCATTCCATTGCTGTAATCTGTAACACCTGAGGATAAAATTACATTAATCCTCAGGGGGGTACATGCTTACTTTGTGTACCATGTGTATGGCAAGCACAAGGAGCCCTAGGTAATATGGTATTTGCTTATACAACTTTACACATCGGTACCATATTTCTCTAACACAGAATTACACAACTATCTGATGATTTAACTGAGAGACAAACTTTTTTTTTATTACGTCAGTGACACATGTTTACGCAATTACACAGCTCGATAATTTTGTCTGTACTTTGTGAACTGTTCATACTTTTTCGGAACCATTGTGATACTATGAGAGCTTTGAATGACATATTTGTATGGAATCATGATTTATAAAGTACGTTTGAGGTAGATGACACTTTTGACATGAGCAGAGAATTCTTTTAGGTTTTGAAATTATTGGAGGAAGCTACGACGATCTGAGAATTTGACTGAGATGTTATGATGTCATTATTGCGATGACTATGTGTATTATGCTGTTGCGGTATGTTTATGATCAATAAGCTGATGCTATATGACTTATTCGATTATGCTACGTATCTGTTATGATGAAATATTGAAGAAGTATCGACGAATAAGGTAAGGAATAATGAGTAGTGGTTAGGAACTCTGGTTTGTGAAAAAGGTTGTTGAAAACCAAGAATGGTACTTTAAGAGTTATGAAATGTATGTAAATGCTTGAAAGTATTACAATGCCGACGAAAACTTTTTGGACACTGTTATATTAATAGAATTTTGTTTCTACAGATGTGTAACGCAAATTCTTGACCTGTGAAATTTTTTATATGAGACTGCCACTGTAGCGGAAACTGGTGTCATAAATATTTCGGTAAGACAGTTAAGTGACCACCTGCACGTAATGCGTCGTGGGCACCCAGCTGGGCGATAGCCACCTGGAAACAAGCCATTAGTGTGTGCCTTTCAGAGGCACAGGTAAAAAAAAAAAGGGGAGGCCATTAGCCTCACTATTGACATTCCTTTGTAGAAAGCACCGCAAATACGACACGCTCATTACTGAGAAAGATACTTACATCTGACACCTGATTATAACAAACGTCTTTCTACGATAGTTGAGAGAATTCTACTAACTTATGAAATGTCACATGACTATTGAACGATATTTTTATGCTTTGTCCATAGTTGCTTATTTCATTTGATATCTGTTTTCCAGCTGTGTTGCATCATTGATTTTATAAAATAAAATTAAATGCATTTGCTAATGTGAACACTTTCTGCCAACAGATCTATTAAATAATAATTTTATGATCCTTATTCTTCGAAAAAGGAGCACTTTGAATAGAAAGAACAATAAGAAGGGATTAATAACAGTAACTGAATACAAAATTTTCTTTTCAAGTACATGGTAATATTTTTTTACAATAAGTTTTTGTGGTGCACCATTTTAATTACATAGACTTTAAGATGTGAATGGACATTGTCCTTATCTGCATTGTTGTTCTCACTGTAATATTTTTTCTGCTTTAGCTTTGTCATGTTTAGGTATAAGTTATAGCATTTGCTGCGGCTGTTTGCCATTCATAGGGCTACTGAATGTCACTTTGTATTACTAGGTTAAGCCAATTTTATTACTGATTTATTTTTCTTGTTTGCTGTGCATTGCCTTATATAAGTTGTAATATTGCTGCCTTTTTTTGCCAATTTCCATTTTTTATCATTGCTGTTGGTGTAAATTGTTTTGTGCTGCTGCATTACCTCGTCCCTTAGTTTAGCATCTGAGCTCAGTAGATTTAAGTTAGCTTAAGAGGGGGTAGACTATATAAGAAACTAACTATGATGAATTGGAAGAAAAGCATTGAGAAGCTATAAGAAAATGATTTGGCCAAAAAAGTAGTGTACAGTGGAGGAAAACTATTTTTGAAAGAGGATGTGAACAGAATACAGAAAGCAGGTTTAGATAGGACTTTTTGGGAATAATGATGATCTAAGGGAGATCTCTATGCAAAATACTGCAGTAAAACAAATCCTGCCCTTTCCTCTTGTGTTAACCCACTATGTGTTTGTGTACCCTTGGGTATTTGTGTTCTTCCTGTGTTTATGTGTTTATCTGATGAGAGTTACGTAGTAGAATTTTTATGATAGTGTGCTATTTTCTTTGTAAAGATCTTTAGACATTATTTATTCTGCTCCGTTTTAATGCTCATATGTGAAACTAATGTTTCGAAAACCATTTTCATTATTTTATATATGTACTTATGTCATAATTCCTGTAACACTGATGTGCATGTTCATTTCTATTCTTTTGTAAAACCTGTACTACTACAAATTTAACTGTATTGTAATGTTATTTTATAATGTATTTTGTACCTTTGTTATTGTATTCTCATGTTATAAAATTGTAATTGACACCAGTTCATCAAATTAAGTAACTTGTAAATTACATTTCACTGCACACGTTTCTGTTGGTCATAGTATATGGACAATATGTGAGAAGTAGGGACTGATAGTGTTTGCACATATGTTAATAATTCAGTAAAGGGACTGGATAACAGCATTGCTGGTTCTAAGGACATTTCAAAAACAATTTTTGTGAGTGCACAAGTGGTGGTTATGGACTTGCTATGTTATCCGCAAGACTCTTCAATGGTGATTGTACGCCTGCACAGTCAAACAGATGGCTGCTGGCCATCTCTACAAGGACTACAGTGGATCTACACCTTTGGTGACCCACCAATACCATTATTTCTACAAGGACTGCAGTGGGTCTGCACTTCTGGTGGCCCACCAATACCGTAATCTCTACCAGGGCTACAATGGCTCTACTCTGTGACGACCTACCTAACAATATTCTTTAAAACTTCGACTGACTCTGCTGTGGGTTTGCTCTGTTGTCGCCCATTACCTATCTGCATGTCAAGAGTCAGCACTGTCTTTCCGTTGGAAGGACAACGCTACTTCTTCAAGACTGCATGGAAATCCACTACTTCCATGTGCATTTTCTTTTACTACTCAGACTTTGAGAAAAACACTGCAATTTTACTTTGATGAATGATCATGACTGTCTTTATGGACTGTGAGAAAATTTTAGCTTTTGACCAACATTGTATCGATAAGTGTGTGCATTTCATTTCTTTGTTATTGTAATTATGAAAAAAATTTTCAAATCTGTATTGGCCACTGCCCAAAACAACTTGTAAATTTTTTTGTGGGGAGCATGGGGGCTATGTAAGTAGGCTGTTTAGGTTTTTTTTATTGGTAACGCCGCCGCCACGTAGCGCTCTGTATGAAAATCACTGGCTGTGCCGTGTGCAGTCTGTGGCTGGTTGGCATTGTTGTAATACTCGCCATTGTAGTGTTGGGCAGCGGCAGCTGGATGCTAACAGCGCGTAGCGTTGCGCAGTTGGAGGTGAGCCGCCAGCAGTGGTGGACGTGGGGAGAGAGATGGCGGAGTTTTGAAATTTGTAAGAATTGGTGTCATGAACTGCTATATATATTATGACTAGTGATGTAAGTACATTGTTTGTTCTCTATTAAAATCTTTCATTTGCTAACTATGCCTATCAGTAGTTAGTGCCTTCAATAGTTTGAATCTTTTATTTAGCTGGCAGTAGTTGCGCACGCTGTATTGCAGTAGCTTGAGTAACGAAGATTTTTGTGAGGTAAGTGATTTGTGAAACGTATAGGTTAATGCTAGTCAGGACCATTCTTTCGTAGGGATTTTTGGAAGTCAGACTGCGTTGCGCTAAAGATATTGTGTGTCAGTTAAGCACAGTCTTGTATAATTTTTCTAAGGGGACGTTTCAGCCGGCTTTGGTGCCTTGGACATGAGCTAGGACCTTAAGATTTTGCCTGAAGGGAGGCTAGTTTTTTATTACGCAAAGAATTCTAATATTTAGATAAGAACAACCCGGATTACGTAATCAGTAAGAATTTTATAATTGCCTAAGGGACCTTTAACAATGAACAGTAAAAAACAAAATTGCATTTGCAAATGAAATCATTAATAAATGGGGCAACTATGAGCTGTATAGAAGACGAAGGGGCGGCCTTCTGTACACGACCAGGATACCACAGTATTCTCTGCTCTAGTAAAGGCTGTTTCTTTGTCTCCGCTATCGATGAAATTAGCGTCCGCGCTAGATGCGCATCTTTACAAATGGTTCAAATGGCTCTGAGCACTATGGGACTCATCTGCTGTGGTCATTAGTCCCCTAGAACTTAGAACTACTTAAACCTAACTAACCTAAGGACATCACACACATCCATTCCCGAGGCAGGATTCTAACCTGCGACCGTAGCAGTCGCACGGTTCCGGACTGCGCGCTTAGAACCGTGAGACCACCGCGGCCGGCGCGCATCTTTCCAGTTACGAAAATTATATATAAAAAAAGTCTTTCAAGGAATAGGTCTCATCTCATAGGTTGATCATTTAATATACAGATAGGTGAATGCCTGTCCAAGGGTACTCACAGCTTTCATACTACGGACATTCCAATAATATTACAACCTATATGGCTCGCGCAGTTCAAACAAAGCGAAATTCGGACTTCACAAGCGAGCAAGCTATTTGCGATCCAGACTACAGAATGTCTGTCGGATCTGGACGTATGTGATTTAGAGGATACGAAGCCAGGCATGGAACAAACTTCCATGTTCTTCAGAGATGCTTAAGGATTTAACTCCTTACATTTTATGACTTAGTATGGTTTCTTACATTTTAAGGCTGTACCATAACAAGATTTTATCATATTCAAAGATCCAAGCACGCAAATAGTTAGTTGCTCACCTTCTGGAACAGCTAACAAATTTCAGTGATGAGCAATACGGAATACGGAAAGCATTCGAGTGGGAAAGAAGATGTTGCAACAGAAAGTTTCTCATCTGCTCTGACTCACTGACTGCACTACAATCTGTATAACAAATCTATTCAGCAGAAAGAAATGACATCATCCAAGATGCCTGCAGCACATCAAAAACCAAGGCAAAGAGGGGATATTCTGTTGCGTACTGGACACGGTGAACTGGTGCAACCAAGGAAATGCGAACAAGTCCCCCAGCGTCTTAACATCTCCCCTTCATTGGCGGATAAGTCGACTGAGCAACAATTGGAAAGTGACTGACTTAAGATTGTAAACAGCAAACTGTGGGCCATTAAACAGAGCAGCCAGGTGTGGCAAACCTCACACCAGGTACACCTTCGGACAGAAGTCGATATGACTGTTCGCTGGCACATGACTGACTCTAACACCACACTGCTGTATGAAGCTTGGGGAATTCTGCTTTCAATGCAACATATTCTAACTGCGTATTCATATCCTGGTAGGTCAACTCTCAGCTCAGTTGCAGACCATTCCACCACCCAATGGAAGTATCAGACTTGTTCTGGACGTTCGTGCAATTAATGAAATTTTACCAGTCCGCACGAAACCAGAAAATTTACAAGAGCAACCCCAAAAATTTTTAGATTCTAGGTATTTTTCTAGCGTAGACTTGACAAATTCATTCTGGCAAGTCCCGCTCACCCCAGAGTGTAGAAAATATACTGCTTTCATATTTGGAGGGCGTTCTTCCCTTCGGTCTGAACATCAGTTCATGCGTGTTTATCACCGCTTTAGACACGGTACTTGGCGATGAATTAGTTGAGACAGTCACTCACTACGTAGATGACTTGCTCATAGCCAGCAAAACATGGTCCGAACACAAGCTGGAGTGACAGTTAATCTCAAAAAGTCGAAATTTTCTTGCAGAGAAATCAATTATCTTGGACACATTATTAATGCTCAAGGTATACGACCTGATCCAAGCAAATTAGACGCAATCAGGAATTTTCCTAGTCCACGGACTAGAAAACAATTGAAATCTTTTCTTGGACTCTGTTCTTTCTTCCGACGATTTGTACCACACCAACTTTTAAACAGTAAACATCTATGCAACCTTCTAAAAAAGAACTAGATATGGATATGGTCTGACCAGTGTCAGAAAGATTTCGATAGTATTAAGCATGCATTTGTCAATGTAAACATTTTGGAACACCCTGATTTTAATTTAGATTTTTGTATGTCTTGTGATGCCTCATCATATGGATTAGGCTGTTGTTTGTTCCAAGTTGTAAAGAATGGAGAACATGAACTGGTGAAAATTATTAGCTTTGCAAGCCGTAGACAATGTGAACAGTCGTACTCTACCACAGAATTTGAAACACTCACTATAGTGTGGGGGTTCAGGAATAATAAGCACACAAAGATTTATACTGACGACCAAGCTCTCACATTTTTGTTAAGCTGTAAACTAGTACATCCCAGGTTAACACGTTGGGCTCTATCACTACAGAGTTATTCTTTTGAAATTGTACAGATTAAGGGTAAAGACAACGTCATAGCCGTCGCTTTGTCCTGCGTACCACAAGGTTTGAATCAGAGTAATTCCGACCTGGAGAATGTAAATGACTACAGAATACTTCTTATGCAGAATAAACAATATCACCAATACTACACTGACTTATGCAGAAATATGTCAACATTGCAAAACTCCGATCCGCACTGGAACAAGGTAAGAATTTTACTCACGAATCAACCTGACCATCCTCTATCAAACCGATATTTAATACATAATGATGTGTTACTTTATCGCCGACATCCTGAAGCCACTACTTGGTGTGTCTGCATTCCCAAAGATTCTGAACGAAACCTAATTTGGCACACACATTTTGTTTGGCGTCATTATGGTACCAAGAAGTGCTTAGCAAAACTCAGTACCTACTGTTATTTTAGTAATATGAGACGCAAGCTCGACAGTGTACTCAAGATGTGTGTGATCTGCCGGAAATTGAAACCGTTGAACTTATCCACAAAAACTGATCTACATTCCATTTTACTACCAAGCGAACCTTTAGAAATAGTAAGTACTGACATAAGTCGTCCACATCCCACAAGCAGTGTAGATGTAAAATACATCGTCGCATTTTATGATCTGTTCACCAAAAACGTTAAACTGTATGCCATAAGATTAGCTACTGCTATAACCATCATCCCACGTTTCTCATGTGACTACATTCCTCACGTGGGAAAACCATACGCCATTCTATCTGACAATGCCGTATATTATACTGGATACAAGTGGCGAAAATTTCTAAAAGACAATAGCATTAAAAATATATTAATTTCCAGGTTCCGTCCACAATGTAATCCCACTGAACGCGTGTTCGTGAGGTTAACCGATTCATTTGTATTTGTCGTTAATCGAGGAGATACACAATAACCTCAACATCTATGAAACTCCCTACACTCCAAATGAACTCACGTTCGATCTTAAGGAAGAGAACGATAGGACAACACCACTTACTAAATTTTATTTTCAGCATGCAACCCACGAAGAGTAGGTAAGAGAAGTTTGCGCAACGTTTACTGCGGAAGCCGATAGAAGAAACAAAGTGTATGCGCACACTGTCAAAAGGAAGCAACAGTACAGAATAGGTAGGAAGGTAGTTGGGCGTACTCACCATAAATGATCAGCTCTTCAACGGCGCAACGCGAAGTGGCGTCTGCTGTACGACGATCCTTATATCATTATCAGCATTCCATACCCCAATGCATATCTGCTGCAGCATCCTAAGACAAACAGAACTATTGGACTACATGCTCACCGTGATCTAAAAGTGTACTATGCTCAACGGTAGACACATCAATAGATCATGCTCAAGTTATGCACAGCTATCTAATACACATACCTCACAGTACTTCCACAGAGAAGCTACGTAGTATAAAAACTTTATTTCAGCTGTTCGTGTTAGCAACAAAAGGGGAAAGAAGAGATTCGTCTTCGCCGAATACTTACAGTAGCCACATAAAACTTTAAAGTAAATTATATATCAATTTTAAAACAGGTCTGAAGAAGACATATTTTCAGCCTACGAGACTGACTATCTGCACCGTCAGTATTAACTACTGACGACTGGTTGACGTAAAAGACTTAATTATTTTACAGCTGACAGTTTCATCCAGAGACCGAATAGATACGCATCTCACCACTGAACATGCATACTTAAAAGCAGTTAAGACCATTGTTCCGAGTCACACTTAGACTCGTGTCCGAAGTTGCTATTTTTTTTATTTTCTAGACTTATGTTAGCTCCTGCTTTTGCCATTTGCCTGTTAGTAGATATGTGCTCGGTCTTAATGCTGGTGTGAGATGTCGTGTCTAACCATTTTTTGTTTCAAGTGACATCATTTGCACAACGCAAAACACAAAGTTTAAACCTGTCATGATTGTAAAATTCATGTAAACCTATTTGAAAATGTTTTTATTTAACCAATCGTACTTGTATAACAACACGAGAAATATGTTGCGATATTTGTGTAAAAGCCAAAATCTAATATCTTTATATGAATTTGTACATATGTAAAAGAACTTATCTCTAACACATTTCCATGCATTTATCTGTATTTATGTAAAACTGAAACAATGTATGCTCACTTGTGTACAATACCTGTACTTGTAAAAATGTGAACATAAGAGAAAGTTATGTTATATATATAACCAGAAACTATTTGTTGACTTTCGCTGTACATCACTAAACTTGTAACCACGAGAAACTGGTGTGCCATTTAACTCACAGAAAAGGAGACTATTCAACATATAATGTAATGTATAGAGACACGATGAAATATTTGTGTTTGAGAATTTGTTTACAAACTGTAAATGCAAAAATCGTATTATGAATTGTGTGTAAAGACATGTCAGTGGACATTTGTACTACGTCACGTCTACGTGTGTACGAACATTTGTGTATCGCTTAACGAGCAAAGCACGGAGAAACTGTGATAGTGAAGTGCTCTGACATTTTCGAGTGCATCGCAAATTGACATTTAGTGCGTTGCATCTCCGCAAACCTGAAGAGTAAGAACTGGTTCCCTACTGTACCTATGGCCACTTTCTTCCAACGCGAAGAAGACCACTCGACGGGTGGAGGAATTTTGGACGGGTCCTCAGGAAGCTTGTTCTGGGAAAAGACGGACACTCCTACCTGGTTGAACGAGGAACGACACCAGCGCCGTGCCGTCCGAGGTCCTGTTTCCATGCCTTCACGAACTCACGCTGTAAAATGGGAATTTTCCAGTCTTCTATCACATGACGTACAACATAGTGCAAAAAACATTATATCTGAAACAAAAAGACATTACAAGCACAAACTGTGTGAAAGAGACAATGAACAAAAACAACTTGTAATTTAATGTTAGCACATGCTGTAACTCTAGGTTTCTATATCTGTTTCAAATGTAAATCCACATTACTAAATTCTTGATGGTGGAAAAAATCACAACACCAAAAAATAATTAATGTAGAGTAATGAAATTTCCGGAATATATTTGTCTAGGCCACATATTTAAGTGATTAACACTGCAAGACGACAGGCGCGGGTAAACCACTAAAAATGTGGAAATGCTGGTACATTAAAAACCGCTGTAACCGTCAGAGTGTTGAATACAAATATGCGAACATGCGTGCATTGTGCCAGGTGTCAGTTTGGGGGCGGAGTTCCGTGCCTGTTGCACTTGGTCCGTCAATACAGGGACGGTGAACGGTGTTAGTGGACGACGCTGGTGGTGCCGCCTGACGGTGTCCCATATGTGCTCGACTGGAGACATATCGGGTCGCGGCACCATGCCAACACTCTGCAGAACACGTCGGGTTACAGCAGCCCTTTGTGAGCGAGCGATGATCTGTTGGAATACACCCCCTGGAATGATGTCCATTAATGGCAGCACGACAGGTCCAATAACCCGATTTACGTACAATTTTGCAGTAAGGGTGCGTGGAATAACCGCGAGAGTGCTCCAGCTGTCATAGGAAACACCACACCAGACCTTAACTCCGGCTCGCAGACTGGCTGGTTGCAGGTCCTCATCTGGCCTGCTTCCAACCGACATGCGGCCATCACTGGCACCCAGAAAGAACCAACTTTCATCAGAAAACACAACAGACCTGCATCTCTAACCCGCTCTCACATGACGCCCCTGAAGTCGTAAATGGCGGTGGTTTGAAGTCAGTGGAATCCACGCTACAGTTTGTCTGGCTCGGAACTACCCTCGAAGTAACCGATTTGTAACAGTCCGTTGTGTCACAGTGGTGGCAACTGTGCTGATGCAAATGAAGCACGATGCGCCAGAGACAAACGCCGAACGCCGTGGATGCTCTTCCCCTCCCCCCAGTGTTGCCACGTGGCAGTCCGGAGCACGACCGCCTCGCGACTGTTCTGTGGCTACGTTCCTACCAATTCACTCTGCAGTATCGCAGAGGGAACATCCAGCTCCTTGTAGCCGTATTACGCGACCTCGTTCAAATTGGTAACTGTGCTTAGACACAGTCTCAAAAGCAACTAACGCTCAAGCCTTTTTTTTCCTTTATTGTTATTTTAATACCTAAACAATCAGGTAGGCTGTCAGTGGCATGCTACGCCGCTCTTCAGCCATAGTGTTGACAATAACAGAACACAGATTGGAGAAACAGAATGAACATAGTGACGGGCAAAAAATAGTAGTCACAGATACACAAAAAACACAGAGCCGTTCACACTCGACAATATCGACACTGAAAACACGTTGACACGGCGCACAGAACACTGATGAATCCGATGGCACAAGTGAATGTAGAAGCGTGACAGCGGACACTAAAAACAAAAAACGAAGTCACACACACAAGACACAGATGGCGATGATCTCTGGCGCGCGAAAGTCCACATAGCGTGTGCGAGTCCGGGGACGTGCCAAGAGGTGAAGAAAGGTGAGGGGGGAAGGGAGGGAGGGGAGAAAAAAGATGCCAATGGCTGAGGAGATGGGAGAGGGGTACAGGGACAGGGGAGGGGAAGCCCAGGGGAGGAGTGGGGAGAAAGGGAGGAGGGAGGGAGGGTGCCCAAAGGAACAGAGGAAGAGGGAGGGAGGATCAAATTTGGTAGGAGGGGTATATGGATGGGAGGAGGGCATCATCAGGGAGGATGAGTGGGGCGGAAGCCACCTTGGGAGAGGGTAAAGAGGGTGGAGAGATGGAGACTGGGTGGGATGTGGGAATACAGGTGTGCCAGTGGGTGGGGGTGGGAGAGGATGGGCGAGACAAGTGGGTAAGGAGGATCGAGTTTGCGGGAGGTGTACAGGATCCGTATCCTCTCAAGGAAAAGGAAGAGGTGGGGGAATGGTATGAGATCGTACAGGATCCATGTGGGAGAGGGGAGACGGATGCGATAGATGGGGCGGAGAGCATGGCGTTCAAGGATTTGGAGGGATTTATAAAAGGTAGGGGGGGGCGGAGATCCAGGCCAGATGGGCATATAAATGATAGGTCAGATGAGGGATTTATAAGTGTGGAGTATGGTGGAGGGGTCCAGACCCCACGTATGGCCGGAAAGGAGCTTGAAGAGACGGAGTCAGAAGCGTGCCTTGGCTTGTACTGTCCGGAGATGGGGGGTCCAGGAGAGTCGACGGTCGTGGGTGACGCCAAGGTACTTAAGGGAGGCGTTGAGCGCGATAGGACGGCCATAGATGGTGAGATAGAAATCAAGGAGGCGGAAGGAAGGGGTGGTTTTGCCTACAATGATCGCCTGGCTTTTGGAGGGATTGACCTTGAGCAACCACTGGTTGCACCAAACGGTGAACTGGTCAAGATGGGATTGGAGAAGGTGTTGGGAGCGTTGCAGGGTGGGGGCAAGGGCAAGGAAGGCAGTGTCATCGGCAAACTGAAACTGGAGAAGGTGGACGGGGGGGGGGGGGGGGGGGCTTGACGGCGGCGGCATGTCCGCCGTATAGAAAAAGTACAGCCTTGGAGCACATCGGCCGAGGGAAAAATCCTGTAGGAATCCGTGTTATGGATGGTGACGTAGGAAGGACGGTAGGAGAGAAAGGAGCCGATCAGACGGACGTAATTAATGGGAGGCGGTGCTGGCGGAGATGCTGGTGAACGCGGTGGGTGAGGATAGATTCCAGGACCTTGCTGAAGACCGAGGTAAGGCTGATGGGACGGTAGGAGGAGACGGCGGACGGCGGTTTACCAGGTTTAAGGAACATCAGGATACGGGAGGTTTTCCACAGGACGGGGTAGTAACCGGTGGACAGGACTACATTGTAGAGCCTGGCCAGGGTGCAGAGGAAAGAGACAGGAGCTTCACAAAGGTGACAGTAGGTGACACGATCGTGACCAGGAGCGGTGTTGCATTTCGTGCGGAGTGTAGCAATGAGATCCTGTGTAGTGATAGGGGCATTGAGTTCCGTGTTTGCAATGTTTTCCCGTGTTTGCAATGTTGTCCAAGTACTGGAAACCAGGTGCGAGTGGAGGGACAGAGGTGTCAGTTCGATCGCAGACATCCGGGAAGAGAGAGTAATGTAACTGGGGATCATAAGGGATGGAAAAGACATCGGAGAGGTAAGAGGCAGAGTGATTGGTCTTACTAAGGGTGTCAGGGAATGGGTGATCATCATGGAGAAGAGGATAGTAAGGGGAGGGTTTAGTTCCTGTATGGCGATGGAAGGCTGCCCAGAACTTGGACGAGTTTATAGGCAGGGTAGCATTTACACGGGTGAATGTCTGACACCAGTCCCGGCGTTTCTTAGCCACGAGCAAATTTCGAATGTGTCGCTGTAGTTGCTGGTGGCTTCGGAGTGTGTCCGGGTCACGCATATGGAGGAAGGCATGGTAGAGACGGCGGGATTCACGGAGGAGAAGGACAGCCTGTGGGGGTAAGGTAGGACAGTGGGAGTGGATGGCGACAGTAGGGACGTGGGCCTCTATGGTCTGCTGGAGAAAGGAGGCAGCATGGGTTACATCATCAGGGTGGTGGTAGATGAAGGGGTGGCTATCGACCTGGGTAGAAAGGTTATCCCGGTAGGCATTCCAGTTGGCACAGGAATAGTCATGGACATACTTGGGGGGAGGGTCATTACAAGGGTCGGGGCAGAGGCGACGACCGTCTGAAACGGTGAGGAGGACAGGGAGATGGTCGCTACCAATCGGTTCCAGGACATCCACCGTTATGCGGCCAAGCAGGTTAGGGGAGGAAAGGATAACATTGGGAGTGGAGTTGGATTGAGCACAGGTGTGCTGGGGGATGGGAATGAGGTCGTCTTGAAGGGAGGAAAAGAACTGGTGCCACCGCCATAACTGGGCGGCGGAACGACTATGGATGTTGAGGTCGGCGGCGATCACGTAGGAGGAGAAGGTACAGTCAATGTGGGAGAGGAAGTCGAAGGGAATAGGGACGTTAGGGCAGACGTAGATGGTGGCGCAGGTGACAGTAAGGCTGGGGAAGAAGAGCCTAAGGATCAGGTATTCGGTGGGGTCGGAAAGGAGAGGTTGGAGCCATACTGGGATCTGGCGGTAGTGACCAATGGCAACTCCAGCACGCACAATCGGGAGTGGATTATCGGAACGGTGAAGGAGGTAGGGCGACATGTGGATGGTGTAGTGAGGTTGGAGGAAAGTTTCATTGAGGAGGAAAGCATCCACGCGGTGGGTGGCAAGGGTGTGCAGGAAGAGGTTCTTGTTGGTGGGAAGGGAGCGGATGTTGTTGAAAAGGAAACGCTGCTGTCACGCCATGACAGGGATTTAGACAAGGGTGTCAAGATGGGAGAAGGTGAAATGGGCCTGGTTGTTGGAGTAGGTGGCATATACACTCCTGGAAATTGAAATAAGAACACCGTGAATTCATTGTCCCAGGAAGGGGAAACTTTATTGCCACATTCCTGGGGTCAGATACATCACATCATCACACTGACAGAACCACAGGCACATAGACACAGGCAACAGAGCATGCACAATGTCGGCACTAGTACAGCGTATATCCACCTTTCGCAGCAATGCAGGCAGCTATTCTCCCATGGAGACGATCGTAGAGATGCTGGATGTAGTCCTGTGGAACGGCTTGCCATGCCATTTCCACCTGGCGCCTCAGTTGGACCAGCGTTCGTGCTGGACGTGCAGACCGCGTGAGACGACGCTTCATCCAGTCCCAAACATGCTCAATGGGGGACAGATCCGGAGATCTTGCTGGCCAGGGTAGTTGACTTACACCTTCCAGAGCACGTTGGGTGGCACGGGATACATGCGGACGTGCATTGTCCTGTTGGAACAGCAAGTTCCCTTGCCGGTCTAGGAATGGTAGAACGATGGGTTCGATGACGGTTTGGATGTACCGTGCACTATTCAGTGTCCCCTCGACGATCACCAGAGGTGAACGGCCAGTGTAGGAGATCGCTCCCCACACCATGATGCCGGGTGTTGGCCCTGTGTGCCTCGGTCGTATGCAGTCCTGATTGTGGCGCTCACCTGCACGGCGTCAAACACACATACGACCATCATTGGCACCAAGGCAGAAGCGACTCTCATCGCTGAAGACGACACGTCTCCATTCGTCCCTCCATTCACGCCTGTCGCGACACCACTGGAGGTGGGCTGCACGATGTTGGGGCGTGAGCGGAAGACGGCCTAACGGTGTGCGGGACCGTAGCCCAGCTTCATGGAGACGGTTGCGAATGTTCCTCGCCGATACCCCAGGAGCAACAGTGTCCCTAATTTGCTGGGAAGTGGCGGTGCGGTCCCCTACGGCACTGCGTAGGATCCTACGGTCTTGGCGTGTATCCGTGCGTCGCTGCAGTACGGTCCCAGGTCGACAGGCACGTGCACCTTCCGCCGACCACTGGCGACAACATCGATGTACTGTGGAGACCTCACGCCCCACGTGTTGAGAAATTCGGCGGTACGTCCACCCGGCCTCCCGCATGCCCACTATACGCCCTCGCTGAAAGTCCGTCAACTGCACATACGGTTCACGTCCACGCTGTCGCGGCATGCTACCAGTGTTAAAGACTACGATTGAGCTCCGTATGCCACGGCAAACTGGCTGACACTGACGGCGGCGGTGCACAAATGCTGCGCAGCTAGCGCCATTCGACGGCGAACACCGCGGTTCCTGGTGTGTCCGCTGTGCCGTGCGTGTGATCATTGCTTGTACAGCCCTCTCGCAGTGTCCGGAGCAAGTATGGTTGGTCTGACACACCGGTGTCAATGTGTTCTTTTTTCCATTTCCAGGAGTGTATCTGATACCTTTTAGTATATCCAGGGTTCTTCCATGTATACAACCTTCTTTCATGATTCTTAAACCAAGTGTTAGCTATGATTAAGTTGTGCTCTGTGCAAAATTCTACTAGACGGCTTCCTCTTTCATTTCTTAGCCCCAATCCCTATTCACCTACTATGTTTCCTTCTCTCCCTTTTCCTACACTCGAATTCCAGTCACCCATTACTATTAAATTTTCGTCTCCCTTCACTAACTTTTTTCCATTTCCAGGAGTGTATTTTCAAGTGGAAAATGGAATGGGCGGCGAGGGAGACCTGTTGGAGGGTGTGAGGGCGCTGGAAAGGTTGGACGTTTTGTAAGACAATGGTGAGGAACCTGATGATGTCCTCAGCGGCAGGGAGGGGGACGAAGGGAATTGCCAGGAGGGGTGGGGGCGTCCATAGGACGGACAGGGATGGTGAGCTCAGGAGTGGTCGGAGGGGGTCAGGCTTTACACTTTTGGAGTAGGTGGGATGGGATACATAGCATGTATTGTAGGAGGGAGGGGATTGGAGGTTAGGGCACTGCCGCAGGAAGTGCGCTAGTCTACAGTGCGGGCAGGTGGGGGCCTCCCGGCACTTGGCTGTTGGGTGTGCATTATAGTGCAGACACCTCTGGCAGTGCAGCTATTGAGGAGGGGAACGGGAGGGGTCTACCTTATAGCGCTGGTTGAAGAGGAGGGCACCCTCCTTCAGGAGATGGTCAACAGAGGGGGCGTCCTCAGAAAAAACCCGCATATGGCGGGTGGGGCCGGCCGAGTTGAAAATGCAGCAGACCGCCCGCACCTCCAGTGTGGGATGCGCCTTGATCTCCGCCAACACCTCCTCCTCCGTGATCGTCGGACTGAGGCGAGTGATCACGGCGGTGAGGGTCGGTGGGCGACGCAGGGTTGGGGTTGGCGGGTTGGAGATGAAGAAGGAGCAGGGGTGAGGGAAGCATTGGGGCCAAAATGGGTGATGGGGAGGCGGGAGAGGATGTCAGAATGGAGGGTAGCACTTGGGGAGGAAATGAGAACGGAATCCCATCTGGGAGTGAGGAGCGAGATGGGAGCACCAGGGAAGTGTGGCGGAGGAGGAGGGAGAGATTCCGGGCCTCAAGAAGGGAAGCATCGGGACGGGAGAGGAGGTATTTGTATAAAGAGGGGGGGGAGGTGGAGAAGGTGGCGGAGAGAGTAGGACCAGGTGGGGAGACATCCATGGCATCCTGGGGGGGAAGGAGGGGGGGTGGCCTTTTTGGGAGCGGAGGAGGTAGTGGTGCCACTAGGGCGGTTAACGGCAGCAGAAGGTTGGGTGGTGATATGAGGGACGGGAGCTATAGGGAGGTGGCAGGAAGGGGCAGGTCCCGGCGTGGACGCAGCAGCCGGCGCCAGAGATGGTGACGGTGAAGGCGACGGCGACAGCGGCGGCGGCAGTGGTGATGGCGGAGGTGATGGGGACTGGGGCACAGGCAGTGGCCCGACGGGCCACCACCCTAGCTGGAGTGGCAGTAACAGGCTGGGGGAGTGGGGGGGGGGGGAAAGAATAAGAGTGAAATGAGTGGTAGGAAGAAGCTGGAAGGGGGCGACAAAGGGCGTGGGTGAAGGGAGAGTGAGAAGAGGAGGGATGGAAAGATGGGGAGGAAACTGGGCACACCATGTAATGGTGGTAGTGGCGGCAGAGGGGAAAGTGTTAACTATGGCTGTGGTGGTAGTGGTCGTAGTGGTGGTGGGGGCTGACATGATGACAAGGATAAACAAAATGCACAGGACGAAAAGGAAAAGGGGGGGGGAATCTGGGGACAGACAGAGACAAAGACGTAGATGGATGAAGACGAAGACGGATGAAGACAAAGACGGATGAAGACGAAGACGGATGAAGATGAAGACGGACAAGGACCATAGTCCCAAGCTGCTGGAGCTGACGCTGACGCCGACGACGACTGGCAGGAATGCCGCCGCAGCTGCTTCTGCTGCCGCAGACGGGCCGGGGCCGAGACTGGGGCCGCAGCTGCTGCTGTTGGAGGGCTGGCTGGCTAGCTGGCTGGCTGGCTGCACAACTGCTGCTGGAGGGCTGGCTGGCTGCTGCCGGCTGGACCGCTGCTCCTGGCCGGTACCGCTGCTGCTGCTGCTGGAGGGCTGGCTGGCTGGCTGGCTGACTGGACCACTGCTGCTGGGGAGCTGGCTGGCTGCTGCCGGCTGGACCGCTGCTGCTGGCTGGGACCGCTGCTGCTGCTCCTGCTGCTGCTGCTGCAGGGCTGGCTGGCTTGCTGGCTGGCTGGACCGCTGCTGCTGGAAGGGTGGCTGGCTGCTGCCAGCTGGAGCGCTGCTGCCGGCCGAGACCGCTGCTGCTGCTGCTGCTGCTGCTGCTGGACGGCTGGCTGGCTGGCTGGCTGGTCAGCTGCTGCTGGAGGGCTAGCTGGCTGCTGCCGGCTGGACCACTGCTGCTGGCTGGGACCGCTGCTGCTGCTGCTGCTGCTGCTGCTGCTGGAGGGCTGGCTAGCTGGCTGGTTGGCTGGCTGGCTGGACCGCTGCTGCTGGAGGGCTGGCGGGCTGCTGCCGGCTGGACTGCTGCTGCTGGCCGGGACCACTGCTGCTGCTGCTGCTGCTGCTGCTGGAGGGCTGGCTGGCTGGCTCGCACCTGAAACCCTAGTGCTTCGATTAGTGCAGAAATGGCACAATCGAAGGGCGGTAACCTTGCGGAATACCGCCGGAGAAGGAACGCTCACGACCGTTACGGCACGTATTTAAAGTCAACCTGATCTGCATCTTCATAGTAGCGTCACTAGCGCCGCTCTTATGCGACTGGCACAAAATTTGAATGGACACCGTCTATCTGATGTAGCAACGCGCCTACTAACTTTCATCTATGTTGCACGACTCCTACCTGGTGTTGCAATTTTTTTCTGTCAATCTGTTATAGAATATAACGAGTGTAAAGTTCCGAAGTTTTTCTTGTGCAGAAACTGTCACTACTTCATCTTGTGCCGTTTTTCATTTTCTGTTCAATCGCCTAATAGCACGGCAGAAGAATAATAAATGACGTAGCGCTGAAATGTATAGAATAAGTAAGTGTTTGGGTTCAAGCTTTATTTAAATTGTCTGAAGTTATTTATAAATTTCAGATATGGAGTTTGATCACGCGATTATTTACGTTTTCTTTCAGGAATAGTATAACGGAGGTACACGTTAGTAAAAAACACCAAAGTTCTTCGGAAAATCTTAAAAAGGGGCAAGACCAATAAAAAAAGCGTGACAGTGGTAGAAGACACAAAACCTATTCCAACTTGTGTTTAGTCACAGAGCAACGGAAAATCGAGCTCACGCGTCTGCCAACCACACGAGGGCGCTGGAGACGGCGGAGCGTGCTGGCGAGTGTTCTCAACAGACTGGCCGGCATCAGAGGGTGAGGAGGCCGGCGGCCAGTTTCTAGACAAGAACGTTGTCCGTCTAGAAGCAGATACTGCCCTGTGGCAAAATACTACCAACTAAATACAACATTTTTGATGCACTAGATATTGTAACTAATTTCGCTTTCTGCTTCAAGCCGATAAATTTTTTTAAACATTCGCTACGTGGAAGTGGTGGTAAAATTAAACGATAATGGGTCATGTATTGCGTGCTTATGCAATATTGCCTTAGTCATGCGACTTGGTTTATGACTTCCTGTAACAGGTCATAGTAACTGACGGAAAGATACTGAATTAAACAGAAGTGATTTCTGGTGTGCCACAAGATAGTGTTCTCGTATAGTCAACTTAACAGAAGATCCAAACAAACTGCAAAACGACTTAGAAAGGATATTTGTATGGGGCGAAAATTGGCCGTTGCCCCTACACAATGAGCAATGTGAGGTCATCCCAACGAAAACTAAAAGTAATCCGTTAAAATTCGGTCACACGATAAATCGATCAAATCTAGAGGTTGTAAATTCAACTAGATACCTAGTAATTACAATTACGAACAAGTTAAATTGGAAAGGAAACATAGAAAATGTTGTGGGGGAAGCGAATCAAAGATTGCGTTTTATTGGCAGAACACGTAGAAGATGCAACAGATCTACTAATGAGACTGCCTACAACTGCGCTCTTTTGGAGTACTGCTGCGCTCTGGGATCCTTAGCAGATAGGATTCACAGAGTATATCGACAAAGTTCAAAAAAGAGTAGCATATTTTCTATTACCAAGAGATAGGGGAGAGAGTGTCACTGAAATGATAGAGGATCTGGGATGGCCGTCATTAAAACAAAGGCGTTTCTCGTCGCAGCATGATCTTCTCACGAAATTTCAACCACCATCTTTCTCGACCGAGTGCGACCTACATAGGGAAAGGCAGTCGTCATAGTCAAGAATCAAGTATGGTAAACCAGGGCTCGCACGGAAAGATATACGTGTTCGATCCTTCAGCGAGCGATTCGGGAGTGAAATAATAGAGATTTATTGTGAAGGTGATTCGATGAACTCTCTGCCAGGCACGTAAGTGTGATTTGCAGAGTATCCATATAGAAGCAGATGTAGGTGTCTATTGGAATGTGCACTGTTTCCCATGTGTTCTTAGACAAGCGAGTGTGTGTACATACGCTGGCTAGAAGGCAACGTATTCACTAGAAATTTGATCCAACAAACAAAGAAAGTATTAGATGAAAGTTTTACTGACATTGGTCTCAGTGATTTATCATTAGCATTTCGTCGTGGTAACGAGATTCCGGTTCTCAACATAATACCAGTTAATTGGGGATTGTAGAGCTAATCGCAGAATAAGAGCCGTTTCTTAGTTCGCACTTAGCCAAATATGGTAATGTAGGCAAGGGAAAACAATCTTATTTGTCTTCAAAATTTGCGAGGAACTTATTGATATATTGGGGAATAAGGTTTTAAAATTCATTGTTAATGAAACTGTCGAAGCCAAATGTTTTTCAAATAAGCGTCGATTCGACACCAGACGTATCTCATGCTGACCAGTTGACCGCAGTGTTGAGATACGTCACGTCAAATGGAGAAGTAGAAAAACGTTTTCATACATTTATTTCTATAGAAAGCCCCAACGGGGAAGAAACAGCCAGCACAATTCAAAATTTTTTGAACCAATAAAGCCCTGATGTAAAAAAAAAATTAGAGACCAGTCTTAGGATACTACATCAGATATGTTTGGTCCCTAAAATGGTGTACAGGCGCATATTATGAAAATGAATCACTTCGCATACTGCGCGCTATGTGCAATGGAGTGTGTGCTGCGAACAGCTGCGTTGGAACAATCTCATTCTTCGGATTTTTCGAGGGAGTGAACTCCTCGCTGGGCAATTATACTCAAAGATCTTGAAAAAAGGAGAATAACGTAAGCAATACTGGCCATTAGTTCTGCAAAGAGTAACGGTGTGCGAGGGGCGAGGCGAGTAGTGTTTCAACCCTCTCCAGGAGGCTTTCCAGTCTATTGCTGATGATGAGACATCACAAGTGATTCACGAGGCCAGACGTCTCTTAAAGGACTTGGAAAGAAAAGAAAATGCTATAATGGCAGTATTCTGGGCTGCCATACTAGTTCAAATCAATAGTGTCAGTATACTTCTAAAGAAACACTGAACTTGGAACACCAGTCGATCTTTTAAAATCGCTTTTAGATTTTTTACTTTCACAGAGAGAATTATTTGTCAATTGTTGGATGAAGATAAATGAAAAAACTGATACCCAATACAGTGATGAAAAAGATTCTGTGCAAAGAAGGAAGAGGCAGCATGATTGTGGTCCCTGCCGCCGTTGGATAAGCAGCTGCAGCAGCAAGTCGTATAACCCTAGCTTACTTATTTGTTAGATAGTTTAATTAATTTCTTTGCGTGTTTTTGGGTACTTGCATTGGTTAATTCATATATTTCGGGCGTATTATAGTATTTGACAGTTGTAGCATCGCGCTTTAGTGTTTACTTCGTAGATTCTTATTTAAATTGTGTGTGAGTTTCGTATAGGAGGTGCAATTTCGAGTTTTAGTTACTGTAATCGTAAATTAAGCAGATTGTAGCGCAGTCGTTAGGCATTTGTACAGGTTAGTTGATACATTCTTTGCGTGTTTCGCTTGCGTTATATAGGCACGGACTCAGTTTCAGTAACTGTTGTTCAACATCGATTAGAATGGACAGGGACTGCGATTGCTGTGTTCGGATGAGGGCTGACTTGGTATCCCTTCGCTCACAGCTGCAATCGGCGCTGACTTCGGTCGCGCAGCTTGAGGCTGTTGCCAATGGGCACCACTGTGGGGATCCGGACTTGGGTATTACGGGGATGTCAACCTCGTCCCGTCTGTCACCAGATAAGTCTGCCGCTGTGGTTGCCCCGGTTGCTGCCCGCAGTGGGGCTGAGCCCTCGCCTGTGGTTGATTGGGAGGTCGTTCCAAGGCGTGGCAGGCAGCGAAAGGCGTCCCCGGAGGCTGATCAGAAAGCCTCCCCGGTGCGTCTGACAAACCGGTTTCAGGCACTGTCTCTGGCTGAGCCAGATGCAGCTGCCTGCCCTGTTTCAGAGGATCATTCTCAGCCTTCAAGGTCCTGGCAATCGCAGAGGGTGGGCTTACTGGTAGTTGGGAGCTCCAATGTTAGGTGCGTAATGGGGCCCCTTAGGGATACGGCGGCTAAGGAGGGGAAGAAATCCATTGTGCACTCCGTGTGCATTCCGGGAGGAGTCATTCCTGATGTGGAAAGGGTCCTTCCGGATGCCATGAAGAGCACAGGGTGCAGCCAGCTGCAGGTGGTGGTACATGTCGGCACTAATGACGTGTGTCGCTTTGGATCTGAGGAAATCCTCTCTGGATTCCAGCGGCTATCTGATTTGGTGAAGGCTGCCGGTCTTGCTTACGAGATGAAGGCAGAGCTCACCATCTGCAGCATCGTTGACAGAACCGACTGAGGACCTTTGGTGCAGAGCCGGGTGGAGGGTCTGAATCAGAGGCTCAGACGGTTTTGCAACCGTGATGGCTGCAGATTCCTTTACTTGCGCAACTGGGTAGTGGGGTTTCGGGTTCCGCTGAATAGGTCAGGAGTTCACTACACTCAGCTGGCGGCTACACGGGTAGCGGAGGCTGTGTGGCGTGGACTGGGCGGTTTTTTAGGTTAGAAGGCCTCGGGAAAGTGCGGGATGGGCTGCAATGTCAAAGGGTGCTTGGCAATTACAGGACGTGCTTGGATCAAGGAACAGTCGGAATTATAGATGAAAATTGTTGTAGTTGCGCTGGAAAAGTCCCTGAGCTTCAAGCGCTAATAGAAAGCACAGAAGCTGATATCGTTATAGGTACAGAAAGCTGGCTAAAGCCTGAAATAAGTTCTGCAGAAATTTTTACGAAGTCTCAGACGGTGTTCAGGAAAGATAGATTAGGCAGAATTGGTGGTGGAGTGGTGGAGTGTTTGTGTCTGTCAGTAGTGGTTTATCTTGTAGTGAAGTCGAAGTAGATACTCCGTGCGAATTGGTGCGGGTGGAGGTTATACTTAACAGCCGAATTAAGTTAATAATTGGCTCCTTCTACCGACCCCCAGACTCCGATGATACAGTTGCGGAACAGTTTAGAGAAATTTTGAGTCTCGTAACAAATAAATACCCCACTCATACGGTTATAGTTGGTGGGGACTTCAACCTACCCTCGGTATGTTGGCAAAAATACTTGTTCAAAACCAGTGGTAGGCAGAAAACGTCTTCCGAGATTGTGCTAAATGCATTCTCCGAAAATTTTTTCGAGCAGTTAGTCCACGAACCCACGCGAATTGTAAATGGTTGCGAAAACACACTTGACCTCTTGGCCACAAACAATCCAGAGCTGATAGAGAGCATCATGACTGATACAGGGATTAGTGATCACAAGGTCATTGTAGCTAGGCTCAATACCATTTCTTCCAAATCCATCAGAAACAAACGCAAAATAATTTTATTTAAAAAAGCGGATAAAGTGCCACTAGAAGCCTTCCTAAAAGACAATTTCCATTCCTTCCGAACTGACTATGTGAATGTAGACGAGATGTGGCTCAAATTCAAAGATATAGTAGCAACAGCAATTGAGATATTCATACCTCATAAATTGGTAAGAGATGGAACGGATCCCCCGTGGTACACAAAAAAGGTCCGAACGCTGTTGCAGAGGCAACGGAAAAAGCATGCGAAGTTCAGAGGAACGCGAAATCCCGAAGATGGGCTAAAATTTACAGACGCGCGAAATTTGGCACGTACTTCGATGCGAGATGCCTTTAATAGATTCCACAACGAAACATTGTCTCGAAATTTGGTAGAAAATCCGAAGAAATTCTGATCGTATGTAAAGTACACAAGCGGCAAGACGCAGTCAATACCTTCGCTGCGCAGTGCCGATGGTACTGTTATCGACGACTGTGCCGCTAAAGCGGAGTTATTGAACGCAGTTTTCCGACATTCCTTCACCATGGAAGACGAATGGAATATTCCACAATTTGAAACACGAACATCTGCTAGCATGAGTCTCTTAGAAGTAGATACCTTAGGGGTTGCGAAGCAACTCAAATCGCTTGATACGGGCAAGTCTTCAGGTCCAGATTGTATACTGATTAGGTTCCTTTCAGATTACGCTGATACTATAGCTCCCTACTTATCACTCATATACAACCGCTAGCTCACCGATAGATCTGTACCTACAGATTGGAAAATTGCGCAGGTCGCACCAGTGTTCAAGAAGGGTAGTACGAGTAATCCATGTAACTACAGACCTATATCATTGACGTCGGTTTGTAGTAGGGTTTTGGAGCATATACTGTATTCAAACATTATGAATCACCTCGAAGGGAACGATCTATTGACACGTAATCAGCATGGCTTCAGAAAACATCGCTCTTGTGCAACGCAGCTAGCTCTTTATTCGCACGAAGTAATGGCCGCTATCGACAGGGGGTCTCAAGTTGATTCCGTATTTCTAGATTTCCGGAAAGCTTTTGACACCGTTCCTCACAAGCGACTTCTAATCAAGCTGCGGAGCTATGCGGTATCGTCTCAGTTGTGCGACTGGATTCGTGATTTCCTGTCAGGTAGGTCGCAGTTCGTAGTAATAGACGGCAAATCATCGAGTAAAACTGAAGTGATATCAGGTGTTCCCCAGGGAAGCGTCCTGGGACCTCTACTGTTTCTGATCTATATAAATGACCTTAGTGACAATCTGAACAGTTCTCTTAGACTGTTCGCAGATGATGCTGTAATTTACCGTCTAGTAAGGTCATCCGAAGACCAGTATCAGTTGCAAAGCGATTTAGAAAAGATTGCTGTATGGTGTGTCAGGTGGCAGTTGACGCTAAATAACGAAAAGTGTGAGATGATCCACATGAGTTCCAAAAGAAATCCGTTGGAATTCGATTACTCGATAAATAGTACAATTCTCAAGGCTGTCAATTCAACTAAGTACCTGGGTGTTAAAATTACGAACAACTTCAGTTGGAAGGACCACATAGATAATAATGTCGGGAAGGCGAGCCAAAGGTTGCGTTTCATTGGCAGGACACTTAGAAGATGCAACAAGTCCACTAAAGAGACAGCTTACACTACACTCGTTCGTCCTCTGTTAGAATATTGCTGCGCGGTGTGGGATCCTTACCAGGTGGGATTGATGGAGGACATCGAAAGGGTGCAAAAAAGGGCAGCTCGTTTTGTATTATCACGTTATAGGGGAGAGAGTGTGGCAGATATGATACACGAGTTGGGATGGAAGTCATTACAGCATAGACGTTTTTCGTCGCGGCGAGACCTTTTTACGAATTTCAGTCACCAACTTTCTCTTCCGAATGCGAAAATATTTTGTTGAGCCCAACCTACATAGGTAGGAATGATCATCAAAATAAAATAAGAGAAATCAGAGCTCGAACAGAAAGGTTTAGGTGTTCGTTTTTCCCGCTCGCTGTTCGGGAGTGGAATAGTAGAGAGATAGTATGATTGTGGTTCGATGAACCCTCTGCCAAGCACTTAAATCTGAATTGCAGAGTAGTCATGTAGATGTAGATGGCGGATCTGCAGAAGACTCTGTGAGCAGAGGCAAAGAGAATTTAAAAAATGGAACTTATTTGCTCTGTACAGAATTCTCGCTGGGACTAGAAGCTTACTGGGTAAATTAATTCTCTGTTTGCACTTCTGACACATTTCGCGACAATGAGCGATGATGAAATTAGAGATACTTGTACATAGGAGTCCGCAGCTCGTGGTCATGCGGTAGCGTTCTCGCTTCCCACTCCCGGGTTCGATTCCCTGCGGGGTCAGTGATTTTCTCTGCCTCGTGATGACTGGGTGTTGTGTGATGTCCTTAGGTTAGTTAGGTTTAAGTAGTTCTAAGTTCTAGGGGACTGGTGACCATAGATGTTAAGTCCCATAGTGCTGAGAGCCATGTGAACCATTTTTTTTCCCATAGGGAACGTTATTCCGAGGACATTGATCTTGGGTTTATAGACGAGACGGTACAGTTCAAGTACTTCGTCTTACAATTAGGGGATGTCGGAAAAGATAAAGTTGCACTCAACGAGGAACCGTATAAACTGATTGTTGGTAATATGGCACAATCAACTTTCCCGAATGTAATGCGAATATAGATGTCTGATGATAACCACCGCCACAGGTAAACGTCACTTTTTGAAATTAAAGCTGATCAAAACTATCTTCGTCATCAATGTCTCAGATTAAATGCAACGATTTTGTACATAACGAACTTAGAGGACTTAATATTTAACTATATTGTAATTTACAAAACGATGTAATAGAAAATTAAGCATTTTTTCCTTTCATTTGTTTCAATTTTTTTATTAGTTAGGATGATGGAACACCTTCGTAACACAGTAAAAAAACAGCGTAACTGTGAATGAAATTGCTTTGCGGTAGAAAAAAATATATTTTAGGAAGTTGGAAAAGGATAAAGGGGCCCAGAGACGTGGATTGCTTACGGGTCCTGCCACGGTTAACCCGGCCCTAGAAATGACACGCAAGTATTACCGAGGTCCTTTGGCAACCGAAACGGAAATCACCTGAGGGGAGTCGATGTTCTTTTCTAGGAGCACTATCGAGAAAATTCAGAGAACCGGCATTTGAGGCTGATCGCACAACGATCCTGCTGTTGCCACCGTACGTTTCGCGTAGGGACCACGAAGGCCAGACTGGAGAGGTTAGGCCCGGCCCAGTCTCTGCCCTGAGGCCCAGCCACGCCACGACCTTTGGCGACTGACGCCACAGTTAGCAGGGTGGGGGCACCGAGACAACCCCAGCTGACCCTCGAGACCGAAAAAAACTCCGCGCTCCCGCCGCACAACCTGCGACCTTCTCAAACGATTGTGAAGAAACTATTGCGTAAAAAAAATTGATCCTCGCTCATGTTACACCTTCATTCATCAGCTTGGTGACGAACCGCCTATCATTTCGTTAATGGTCATATTTATTGCAATATTGCACTGCAACAATTTCAGAAAGTTTGCAGTAAAAAATAGAGATTGCTATGAATTTGCGTGTGGTGCATGTTAGCTCGTATGTCAGTATCAAATGTAGCCAACGCATTGAATTTTTCTTTAAATTTTGAAGGATTGCCATCTATTACTTATAAAGTGCTTCGTCCCTAACCAGCGAAACAGCTAAAATAAAATGTTCACAAAATTCCTAATATCTCGTAAACGGTTTTAGATCTCGAAACAACATTTTGGCAAATGTTGGAACTCTAAGAGGAGAGTATCTCGTCATACGATTAATATGCGAAACTTCCATATTTACTGCGATATTCGAGCGACCACAGATTTTCAAAGAAATGTGATATTTTAGCGCCATCAGTAACTGTTGAAATAATTACTACGGGTTTGTAACAACACATGTGAGGAAGTTTTTGTTTTAATGCCAATACTGGGTTTCTTCATAAAGTATTGAGATGTCTTCCCATCAGTTGCTGTTTTATGATTCTGTCTCAATTTCAACTGCATTAGAATGTTAGTGACATAAGCGTTAACAAACTCTGCTGATTTTTGGAGAAAGGAGCAGATTTGAGGGTGATAATAAGGGAAATTAACGTATTACTCACAACCTGCCACTCATAACCTCTCTCTGAACAAAATTAAAGGTAATAATAAATCTGGCGAAAATACGAGTAAATCGATTCTTCTGATGCTGTCCTAAAATCTATACTCTATTGCAAGCAGAAAAAAAGGTGGACGAAAAACCGGTTCGAGGAGCGTCAACGATCACCGACGAACATAGGAAAACTTCAGAGAGAACTGAGACGTTGAACGAAAAGATTATCAGCCGTTGATTGACGTCCTCTCTTACATGGCCCTTACATAATGCAATAAGTGACGCAGTTCTACCAAGTCACAGTGTATCTATTACGCTATGTTACTGGCGGTTCTTTCGAAGACTTGAAATTTTCAACTGCAGTGTCACCTGAAAGCGTTTCAGGCTCAGTTAGGGAAACGTGTTATGCAATCTTTGCATGCTCTAAACGATTATATTCGGGCTAGTGATGCACATACACTGATACAAGCTTTCATTTATAACTTTGCATTAATTAATTTAAAAAAGTCCTCCACAAGAACCTAATCTCCTCGCTCTTTACAGCGCGCGAGAGGCTATCAAGGAGATCGTCAGTACTGCCCACCGACGGCAGAATATTTCCGAGCAGCGGAATATATTTCCGAAGTTTTTTATGTTCTTAGTGTTACTTCGTAAACTGTCAATCTCACTCCTAGGTAGTCAATATTACTGCACATCGGAAAATATTGTGAAATGTTATTGAGCGTCTAGGGGCCGCTGGTGCGTGTCTCCAGCTCAGCTTCTACCGCGTGCTTACACAGCACTTGGAATGTACCTACGGCAACTTGAAAGTCCCTACAGAAGCGAAAAACTTAAGAATAAAGAAATAAAGGTAATACTTGAAATGTATCTACGCCAGCTTTAAAGCTCTAACGGAAGTTAAAAACTTTGTAATAAAGAAATAAGACAAATGCCCAACGGTTCCTCCAACACTTATATCAGTATCGTTGAGAACAGCACTTCGGAATAAATAAATAAGTAAAATATGCAGTTCTCGTCACATTCCGTAGTCTTTCGAACGAGATGTCGTGATTAAACGTCGTTTGCACGTGGAAGGATCCATGCCACCCTTCCCCCACCCCTCTGTCTCCCTTGGGTCTGTCATTAATTCATCACTCTCACCCTTGCCACACTCGTCCGTCTGTAACTTTTTTAAAGTTTTCCCTGATTCCCTTTTCTTTCTCCGTACTGGAGCCATAATCGTGCCTCGTCCAACTCCTAGATCAGATGCCCAGGGATGTAAGTTGAAGTATTTGCAGATCAGGAACTTGGGTGGGAAAAGGGACACGGCCTTCCGACAAATGACTGAGCACGGAGAACAAAGTGGAATTTGAAACTGCTGTTGAATCCAACACGCTGACTCTATATTGTGCGCTCGTGCAGCTAAGTGTCACGAGATACTGGAGTAACTCCCACGCCAACACAGGCCCAGCGTCTGAGGCAGACTGTGGCGCAATGTATAGCTTCCCGGCGCCTCCTGCGAGCGATGCTGACGGGAGTCACGCACACGGTAAGCGTGCGTGTGTGCCAGCTGAGAAGTAAACAATATAAGGACTACGTTTAAGCTCGAATGTCTCAGTAATCCACTTTCGCAAATCTTTGTTACTCCCGAGCCTTATTTATATCGCATCTGCTGACGACTACGAAACAAGCCAGTACTGACCGGGAAACAAGTAAACATTCCACCTGTCACGACTCTTCCAGATGCCTAGGCTACGGCATTCTTTCATCACTTCTCGAACCGCCTTAAGCCAAAGAGTCTTCTTCCCGCAGAAGCTCGAACATGAAAAAGACTATATCTCGCCAATAGTACCGATTGTTATAGGAAGACGCTTAGAGATTTGTCGGTCAAGCGTGTTCAGCTATCAATAGTACTTCGCGGGATTACTACACTATTGACCAATAAAATTGCTACACCACGAAGATGACGTGCTACAGACGCGACATTTAACTGACAGGAAGAAGGTACTGTGATATGCAAATGATTAGCTTTTCAGAGTATTCACACAAAGTTGGCGCAGGTAGCGACACCTACAACGTCCTGACATGAGGAAAGTTTCCAATCGATTTCTCATACACAAACAGTAGTTGACCGGCGTTGCCTGGTGAAACGTTGTTGTGATGCCTCGTTTAAGGAGGAGAAATGCGTACCATCACGTTTCCGACTTTGATAAAGGTCGTATTGTAGCCTATCGTGATTGTGGTTTATCGTATCACGACATTGCTGCTCATGTTGGTCGAGATCCAGTGACTATTAGCAGAATATGGAAACGGTGGGTTCAGAAGGGTAATAGGGACCGCCGTGCTGAATCCCAATGGCCTCGTATCACTAGCAGTCGAGATGACAAGCATCTTATCCGCATGGCTGTAACGAATCGTGCAGCCGCGTCTCGATCCCTGAGTCAACAGATGGGGACGTTTGCAAGACAACAACCATCTGCACGAACAGTTCGACGACGTTTGCAACAGCACGGACTGTCAGCTCGGAGACCATGAGTGCGGTTACCCTTGACGCTGAATCACAGACAGGAGCGCCTGCAATGTTCTACTCAACGACGAACCCTGGTGCACGAATGGCAAAACGTCATTTTTTCGGATGAATCCAGGTTCTGTTTACAGCATCATGATGGTCGCATCCGTGATTGGCGACATCGCGCTGAACGAACATTTTTTTTTCTTTTTTTTTTACATAGGGAACGTTATTCCGAGGGCATTGATCTTGGGTTTATAGACGAGACGGTACAGTTCAAGTACTTCGTCATACAATTAGGGGATGCCAGAAAAGATAAAGTTGCACTCGACGAGGAACCGTATAAACTGATTGTTGGTAATATGGCACAATCAACTTTCCCGAATGTAATGCGAATATAGATGTCTGATGATAACCACCGCCACAGGTAAACGTCACTTTTTGAAATTAAAGCTGATCAAAACTATCTTCGTCATCAATGTCTCAGATTAAATGCAACGATTTTGTACATAACGAACTTAGAGTACTTAATATTTAACTATATTGTAATTTACAAAACGATGTAATAGAAAATTAAGCATTTTTTCCTTTCATTTGTTTCAATTTTTTTTATTAGTTAGGGTGATGGAACACCTTCGTAACATAGTAAAAAAAAAACAGCGTAACTGTGAATGAAATTGCTTTGCGGTAGAAAAAAATATATTTTAGGAAGTTGGAAAAGGATAAAGGGGCCCAGAGACGTGGATTGCTTACGGTTCCCGCCACTGTTAACCTGGCCCTAGAAATGACACGCAAGTATCACCGAGGTCCTTTGGCAACCGAAACGGAAATCACTGGAGGGGAGCCGATGTTCTTTTCTAGGAGCACTATCGAGAAAATTCAGAGAACCGGCATTTGAGGCTGATCGCACAACGATCCTGCTGTTGCCACCGTACGTTTCGCGTAGGGACCACGAAGGCCAGACTGGAGAGGTTAGGCCCGGCCCAGTCTCTGCCCTGAGGCCCAGCCACGCCACGACCTTTGGCGACTGACGCCACAGTTAGCATGGTGGGGGCACCGAGACAACCCCAGTTGACCCTCGAGACCGAAAAAAACTCCGCGCTCCCGCCGCACAACCTGCGACCTTCTCAAACGATTGTAAAGAAACTATTGCGTAAAAAAAAAATCGATTCTCGCTCATGTTACACCTTCATTCATCAGCTTGGTGATGAACCGCCTATCATTTCGTTAATGGTCATATTTATTGCAATATTGTACTGCAACAATTTCAGAAAGTTTGCAGTAAAAAATAGAGATTGCTATGAATTTGCGTGTGGTGCATGTTAGCTCGTATGTCAGTATTAAATGTAGCCAATGCATTGAATTTTTCTTTAAATTTTGAAGGATTGCCATCTATTACTTATAAAGTGCTTCGTCCCCAACCAGCGAAAGAGCTAAAATACAATGTTCACAAAATTCCTCATATCTCGTAAACGGTTTTAGATCTTTTTTAGTTTTAGTCGCTGTTTGCCCGGTTACGCAGTCTCGTAACCGGTTGGCCCTAAATAATATTAGTACGCAATCTGACTGCAGAGAATAACAACAAAGAATGAAAGGAAATTTGCGTTAACACAATTAATTAATTAAGTCTCCAGCAACTATAAAAGCTACGAAACAAGAAAGCATAAGTGTGACTGTTCTGTGTGTGGAAGTGTGATTCAATGTACACATCTGGCACGGTTCTTCCTCAATACGACAAGATGGTTTAAACGCCATTTACAATGAAGTAATTAAAAAAACCAGAAATACTATGATTGCACATAGAAATCAGAATTACACTCTAATACATGAACACAAGCCAGATGCTTTGTTGAATGAACCTGTGAGAAAGAGGCATTGTTAGTTAGGAAGTTTGAAATAAATAAAAATAAAAAATTCGTTACCTTCATATATATTGACGAAAAATACACTCTGATCATTACAACATCCCCAAACCAACAACATCTGGTGTCTTGCCCAACAGAACAACTGCACACGACATGGTCACAATTAGTACTCTAACTACGGCTACCTCAGAACTACTACTGCCCATAGCAACTTCTCAGCTGCAACTGCCAGTGGAGGCGGCTGAATAATACTGTTTGGCGCAATCTCTGGCGCTGTGACTCAGTGTAGGCACCTTTCATATGCCCCTCCTCCACGGGCTAGAATTTGATGGTATTTTTGCCATTATTGATGGTGAAAATACCACCAAGTTCGTCCAAAAAATACAGACAAAAATTAAAAAGGAATATTAATAAGTAAATATCACATAACTAAATACATTTTGGCTTTACAGTGACCCTTCAATAACCTAATATATAAAATACAGTAAGGAATACAAATGCATGCATACATGTGATTTTACATAATAGTTTACACAAGTATCATGTGGTTAAAGAATTCAATCAATAATGTCAGCAATGACGAATAGGTGCAGGTAAGAGTCTCATAACATTTCATAAACAGTAAACACACAAAAAATCAGTTTATACAAATATTCACATAAAATCCTTTCAGTAGTTCAATAAACAAGTAGGGCTCCTCAGAGTAGTTGACAGTTGCAACAGTAGCACCCAGCAATAGTCAACAGGTGCAAATAGCAGTCTCATAACATTTCATCAGCAGTATTTAAACAGCTCCAACAGTGGCACCCAAAAATGGCGAGCAGGTGCAGACACCAACAAGTGACATCATTCGAGTAGAAGCAGTTCCATCAGTGGCACCCAGCAATGTTGAGCAGGTGCAGACACCAACAAGTGACATAGTCAGTAGTAGCAGTTCCAACAGTGGCAGGTAACAGTCCATAATACTCACTATCACTAATTAGACCGTTCATTAGAGTTCATCAGCAGAAAACATTTCCAAGTGGCACCCATCATTGTTCAACAAGTGCAGGTAACAGTCCATAACACTCACTATCACTAATCAGACAGTTAATCAGAGTTCATTAGCAGAAATTAAACATTTCCAAGTGGCACCCATCCATGTTGAACAAGTGCAGGTAACAGACCACAACATCCACTATCACTAATCAGACAGTTCATCAGAGTTCATCAGCAGTAATTAAACATTTCCAAATGGCACCCATCAATGTTGAACAAGTGCAGGTAACAGTCCATAATATTCACTATCACTAATCAGACAGTTCATCAGAGTTTATCAGCAGAAATTAAACATTTCCAAGTGGCACCTACCAATGTTAATATGTGCAAGCATGAACAACACTTTGAATGCTCACACAATTGCTTTGACAAAATTATTATCAATGCTCTTACACTAAACATACAATTTATAATAAACACGCAAATGATATCAGATAATTGTCATATTAACTATTAAAAATACACAAATATCAGTAAACCTATAAAATTTATGGGTGCCAGTGCAAGCCACAACAAACAAGTAAAATAATATTTAGGAGGTAGGTCGGTATCAATTATTTGAAATTAGGAAAAGAAAACACACAAAACACACTCTCTCATCTTTCATTCACATTTAAGTACTACTGTCTAATTGAATAGTGTTAACTGTGTAAATGCAATTCTGTCAAAATGTGATGTTCAACATGTGTATCAAGTAGTAGTGGTAACAGTGTATAACAGTCAATACTAGTTACTCAACGTCATAGCCATCATGTCAAGACCAATGTTTGCCAAGCCAAATCAAATGTACAGTTGCTGAACAACTGTCAGTGTGCCAAGATATGCAAATACTTCGTCTCTCCAAAAAAAGTATATACTGCTTATTGATTTAACAAAGTGTGTGTAGACAATCTTCCTTCCACTTGAGTGTTCTAGTCTGTCATCTTCATCCTCCTTGTTCCATAAAAACTTACAAAAAAATATGCTCCTCACTTACTTTACCTCTTATCCACCAAAACTCCAATAATCATCAGCATCACATAATCTCAATACTTCAATAATACCTCTTACGTCGATACATATAAACCTTGTCATCAATATCACTTACCTTACCTCTTCTCCACCAAAACTCCAATAATCATCAACTTCACACAATCTCAATACCTCAATAATACCTCTTCAATACGCCGATACATATAAACCTTATCGCCAATATCATTTCACTTCCATAGAAACCTCTTTCCTCTAGTCAGTCTCCTCGAACAAGTACAGATAAAATTCTTGTGCAAACTTCAATTCATCATCCCATACAATCCGAAGATGTAATGTCCACACATAACCTCTGTGTAATCCACCTGACCCAAATCTTCTACTCATTATGAATTATAAAATACATTTTGGTTCCCTTGTCCATCATTAAATAAAAGAAATATATACATGACCTCTAACAGCCTTTAGTTTGAATAACTCTCAGTAAGTACGAGTACGGAGTGTGAATGATAGTAATATTTCACAGTGTGTACACCACTTCTGCAATCATGGCAAAACAGAAACAAACATGTGGAGTATTTATTGTGTCAAGTGTCACTTCCTACTTCAATTGCTCACGAAGAATGCAGTGTAATATCTGTCAATTGTCTAAACCTAGTGTTTGTATGTCATGCCGTTAGCTTCCTTCCTATTAGCATAAATTTATACAGCTTCCATAAAACCTCCAGCTCATGTGACTTCAATGAAGTTTCTTGTACCAATGTCGTTCGTAGAATTATAGTAGTTCATTTTTTTATCTTAAAAAATATAAAGCACTGAGCGTAAGCAAAACATGCAATAGCGAGTAAATATACCAGTAGAGAACAGAATGTTAACAGGTGGATGTAGCACAATCCCTACAACGAGGCTCTGCCAAGCGAACAATTTATAATTAATACCATAGTGTGACTTAAACTCCATGTTCGTACACAGTATATCAGCATTTCTATATACCAAATTAAAGAGTAGTTATGACAACAAAACATAAAAGTGTAAATATGCAATCCATAGGCAAAGCAGCAAATATATATCTCACATAATAAACAGGTCATTAGCATCATATCAGCATAAGCAAATAAATGTTCATATGTAATCTTAATAAGTAAACATGAAGGTGCAAGCAGATAAATCACAAAGTATAACCTACATACACAACCATATCAGCACAACTAATCAGGTGACATTTATAACTTAAATAAATAAGCACAGCAGGCACATAATTAAAAAAAATGTGACATCAGTGAAAAAGCAGTGCAGCCAAGCGGTGCATAATATACATAAGTAACAACCCTGTACATTAATCAATGATTGTCAAAATCAGATAACACAAAGTATGAATCACGTAATCGCGAGCAGCAAATTACGTCTAAAGTACGTACCTAAGTGGAAATATGTTACCTGAAAAATAAACTCAATTAATAGTTACCTTTTTAGTTTATTACTTTCTCCTTCGAAATTACATTCTTCCTATAATTTTCTCGATAGCAAGTTCTCTTAACATCGGACACACAAAATTTACCTGAAGTTCTTATATATTTTATACAACCGAATCCTGAAAAATACTTCTACATCTACATGACTACTCTCCAATTCACATTTAAGTGCTTGGCAGAGGGTTCATCGAACCACAATCATACTATCTCTCTACTATTCCACTCCCGAACAGCGAGCGGGAAAAACGAACACCTAAACCTTTCTGTTCGAGCTCTGATTTCTCTTATTTTATTTTGATGATCATTCCTACCTATGTAGGTTGGACTCAACAAAATATTTTCGCATTCGGAAGAGAAAGTTGGTGACTGAAATTTCGTAAAAAGGTCTCGCCGCGACGAAAAACGTCTATGCTGTAATGACTTCCATCCCAACTCGTGTATCATATCTGCCACACTCTCTCCCCTATAACGTGATAATACAAAACGAGCTGCCCTTTTTTGCACCCTTTCGATGTCCTCCGTCAATCCCACCTAGTAAGGATCCCACACCGCGCAGCAATATTCTAACAGAGGACGAACGAGTGTAGTGTAAGCTGTCTCTTTAGTGGACTTGTTGCATCTTCTAAGTGTCCTGCCAATGAAACGCAACCTTTGGCTCGCCTTCCCGACATTATTATCTATGTGGTCCTTCCAACTGAAGTTGTTCGTAATTTTAACACCCAGGTACTTAGTTGAATTGACAGCCTTGAGAATTGTACTATTTATCGAGTAATCGAATTCCAACGGATTTCTTTTGGAACTCATGTGGATCATCTCACACTTTTCGTTATTTAGCGTCAACTGCCACCTGACACACCATACAGCAATCTTTTCTAAATCGCTTTGCAACTGATACTGGTCTTCGGATGACCTTACTAGACGGTAAATTACAGCATCATCTGCGAACAGTCTAAGAGAACTGCTCAAATTGTCACCCAGGTCATTTATATAGATCAGGAACAGTAGAGGTCCAAGCACGCTTCCCTGGGGAACACCTGATATCACTTCAGTTTTACTCGATGATTTGCCGTCATTACTACGAACTGCAACCTTCCTCACAGGAAATCACGAATCCAGTCGCACAACTGAGACGATACCGCATAGCTCCGCAGCTTGATTAGAAGTCGCTTGTGAGGAACGGTGTCAAAAGCTTTCCGGAAATCTAGAAATACGGAATCAACTTGAGACCCCCTGTCGATAGCGGCCATTACTTCGTGCGAATAAAGAGCTAGCTGCGTTGCACAAGAGCGATGTTTTCTGAAGCCATGCTGATTACGTGTCAATAGATCGTTCCCTTCGAGGTGATTCATAATGTTTGAATACAGTATATGCTCCAAAACCCTACTGCAAACCGACGTCAATGATATAGGTCTGTAGTTAAATGGATTACTCCTACTACCCTTCTTGAACACTGGTGCGACCTGCGCAATTTTCCAATTTGTAGGTACAGATCTATCGATGAGCGAGCGGTTGTATATGAGTGATAAGTAGGGAGCTATAGTATCAGCGTAATCTGAAAGGAACCTAATCGGTATACAATCTGGGCCTGAAGACTTGCCCGTATCAAGCGATTTGAGTTGCTTCGCAACCCCTAAGGTTTCTACTTCTAAGAGACTCATGCTAGCAGATGTTCGTGTTTCAAATTGTGGAATATTCCATTCGTCTTCCCTGGTGAAGGAATGTCGGAAAACTGCGTTCAATAACTCCGCTTTAGCGGCACAGTCGTCGATAACAGTACCATCGGCACTGCGCAGCGAAGGTATTGACTGCGTCTTGCCGCTTGTGTACTTTACATACGACCAGAATTTCTTCGGATTTTCTACCAAATTTCGAGACAATGTTTCGTTGTGGAACCTATTAAAGGCATCTCGCATCGAAGTACGTGCCAAATTTCGCGCGTCTGTAAATTTTAGCCCATCTTCGGGATTTCGCGTTCCTCTGAACTTCGCATGCTTTTTCCGTTGCCTCTGCAACAGCGTTCGGACCTTTTTTGTGTACCATGGGGGATCCGTTCTATCTCTTACCAATTTATGAGGTATGAATATCTCAATTGCTGTTGCTACTATATCTTTGAATTTGAGCCACATCTCGTCTACATTCGCATAGTCAGTTCGGAAGGAATGGAAATTGTCTTTTAGGAGGGCTTCTAGTGGCACTTTATCCGCTTTTTAAATAAAATTATTTTGCGTTTGTTTCTGATGGATTTGGAAGAAATGGTATTGAGCCTAGCTACAATGACCTTGTGATCACTAATCCCTGTATTAGTCATGACGCTCTCTATCAGCTCTGGATTGTTTGTGGCTAAGAGGTCAAGAGTGTTTTCGCATCCATTTACAATTCGCGTGGGTTCGTGGACTAACTGCACGAAATAATTTTCGGAGAAAGCATTTAGGACAATCTCGGAAAATGTTTTCTGCCTACCACTGGTTTTGAACAAGTATTTTTGCCAACATACCGAGGGTAGGTTGAAGTCCCCACCAACTATAACCGTATGAGTGGGGTATTTATTTGTTACGAGACTCAAAATTTCTCTAAACTGTTCCGCAACTGTATCATCGGTGTCTGTGGGTCGATAGAAGGAGCCAATTATTAACTTAATTCGGCTGTTAAGTATAACCTCCACCCACACCAATTCGCACGGAGTATCTACTTCGACTTCACTACAAGATAAACCACTACTGACAGACACAAACACTCCACCACTCCACCACCAATTCTGCCTAATCTATCTTTCCTGAACACCGTCTGAGACTTCGTAAAAATTTCTGCAGAACTTATTTCAGACTTTAGCCAGCTTTCTGTACCTATAACGATATCAGCTTCTGTGCTTAACGTTAATAACATAATTCATCAAGTCACTATAGCTTTATACTGAATTTATTCGGAGAAATTAGACTGTGTAATTGTTTACGTCTGTCAGTGCATTCACACTGAGCGCTCGATCAGCTGTAGGTACGCGTGACGTAGGAAGTAATTGTTTGCGGTCAGCGACTGCCTTGTGCGGCGCGCAGACTTGACTGTTGCTTTGAGTATGTGCTGCCGCCAGAACACGGCGCGGTACACTTGTACTCTCCGTGTGTTTCCGTTTAACTGTTAGTTTCTCAAAAGTATGTCATTCCACAAAAACTTTAACGTTCGATATATGATGTATTCCCTTACAGAGCCGTGATTTAAGAGTTTCTACTTCGACAGTGTTATTATGAATAATTTTGCGAACCCTATATGGACTGTTATAAAGCAGAAAAATTCGCGACACAAGCCTTTTCCTTTGTGAGACAAGCGATGAGATTTAATTAACACCTTTTGACCAACTGACAAGGTTTTTAAACAATCAGGACGTTTAGCTGATTTCTCTCTTCTAGCAGCCGCAGATGCAATATTTTGTAGAGCCAGATTGACGACTTCAGAATGCCGCAGTTTCCGTGAAGGCGGAAATGGAACGATTTCAAAAATGCGATTTGTCGGTGCTTTATTTTTTAAATCTGTATAGGTGATAACGAAGTTGAATCATTAGGGACTTCATTCAGAATGTTTTGAAAAATATGGAGATACTGATCCCACGTTCTATGATTCTGATGACAATAAAGTCGACACAATTTATTGATTTCCTTCATCCATCTCTCTGAAGCGTTAGATTGGGGGTGAAAAAGTGAAATGAAAATTGTTTTAATCTTACGACGCCGTAGGGTACGAAGCCAAATTTTAGAGCGAAACTGTGATCCATTATCTGATATAACCTTATCAACATGTCCCACTTCTTTATGAAAATGTTTAATGAAAGCATTAGATGTGTAAAACACACATATTTCGATGTCAGTTCCACTGCTACCAAAATGTACGCAAAACGATTAGTAGAACGAACCACTGGACCGAACAAATCGGCTGCAGCCATCTCCTTTAATTTCGCTGGAATGATAGGAAACAACGGCGCTCTGTGAGAAATAGTTGGCGGCTTAGTCTTTTGACATAATTTGCATTTGGCAAGAACAGATCGAATACGTTTTTCCATACTACTGAAGTAGCAATTTTCACGTAATTTATGAAAGCATTTTCTGGGACCAAAGTGTGCATAACTGAGATGTGTATACCAAATCAATTTATTAACCCACTCATCAGGAATGCAAACTAACCAAACAGAGTTATCGACCGATTTTCGTTTAAAAAGAATATCATTGCGAACTAAATAATACTGTCGAATCACTACACCTTCCTCTCTCCTCCACTTCTCCTTAATGTCCTTCCAGATTGGATCCTTGAATTGCTCCTTAGCGATGTCCTGGAGTGAAGACGAAATAAAATTTTCAAACTCAACACCTTGAATATACATCAAACAATAATTGTTTTCTTTGCAGTCCTCCTCAGCAATTTGTTTCAAACCCATAGGTGCACGTGATAAAGCATCAGCAATAATATTTGAAGAACCCTGTATGTAAACAATACTAAAATCAAATTCCTGTAGATACAACGCCCATCGTGACAATCTTCCATGTGTTAATTTTGCTGACATAAGAAATTCCAGAGCTTGATGATCGGTGTAAACCTTAGTATGTCTGCCATACAAAAAGATGTGAAATTTTGTGAAGGCCCATACAACAGCCAAGGTTTCAAGTTCCGTAATCGAATAATTATTTTCTGATTTAGAGAGAACACGACTTCCAAATGCAATAGTTTTCTGTACTACAACACCGTTTTCTTCTATCTCTTGAAATAAGTGTGCACCTAGGTCTTTGTATGATGAGTCCGTCGCCAAACAAAAATCTTTAGATAAATTCGCATGTGAAAGAAGTGGAGCAGCAACTAAAGCATCACGAAGTTGGACAAATTATTATTGAGCTTCCTCATCCCAACACCAATTAGAATTATTTCCAGATTATTCACACAAACGAGGTGTGGCCAAATTATCCAATCTAACAAAGCGCCCAAGAAAATTAGACACCAAGGAAACTACGAACATCACGTTTTGTAGTAGGAACAGCATAATTACGAATAGCGTCTAGTTTGTCTGGATCAGGAAGAATGCCTTCTGTAGAAATAATATGAACAAGAAATTTCACCTGAGAACCACCAAATTCAGATTTTTCCAAGTTCACTTTAATGCCAACTCTTGCAAAATTACGTAATAATGAATCCAAAATTTTGTTATGCTCACTCCAAGAACGTTTAGCAATAAGAATATCATCAAATTATGAAGTAATATTGTTACGAAGATAAACAGGTAAAATTTCGTTTAAACTACGAATGAATGCTGCTGAAGATACAGTAAGTCCAAATGGTAATTTCCTAAATTGGTAACAGTTACCAAAGGCTAAAAAGGCAGTGTATTTTCTACAATCAGGGTGAAGTTCTATTTGCCAAAAACTTGCGCGCATATCAATCGTGGATGAAACTTTAATTCCATGGAAATGTTGAAGAAGTTCGTCTAGATTTTGTGGACGGTCAGTTTCAGGAATGATGATATTATTTATCTGTCTGGAATCCAGAACCAAACGAATTGACCCATCCTTTTTAAGTACGACGTGTAATGGGCTGGTATAAGGACTAACTGCTGGCTCAATAATGCCTTGATCTAACATGCATTGCAGTTCTCTCTTAACCTTGTCTCTATAAGCCGAAGGAATAGCGTACGTTTTTCCTCGAAATGGTGTGTGTTCTTTTACTTTAAATAGATATTGAAAGCCTTGTATAGTTCCTGTGTGATGACTAAATGCTGTAGCATGTGACGTCAAAATTTGGTGCAGCTCTTCTCTTGCAACGTCATCTAGCACTTCAGCTTTCTTAACCTTTTCATTAATTAATTCTTCGCTATTAATTATATCATCCATCGCGTCTCTGTATCTATTGTCGTTGTCATGAATCAACACATTGTCGTCATAATGCTCAGAGAAAACATCAGAAGTAAGAAACCTTAAACATTTTGCGTCTGATTCATATTTCGTTAAACACTCGAAAAATTTCAAACATCTCGGCATTCCGGCAACAGTCAAGTTCACACTTCCTTCCTTAAAGTTTAAAATTGCCTTATGTGTGTTAAGAAACTCCATACCTAATATAATTTGTGTACTGAGTAATGAAACAATAATAAAATTAGCAGAAAATTCATATCCTTGACAAATGAAATTTAAGTTGGTCTGTTGTTTGACTTCAACACTTTTTCCAGAAATAGCTCCTCGAATTGTAGTTTTAGAAACAGGTAACACAGGACAAGCAATAGTTCTTACACATATACGAAAAACTGATTCACTAATAACATTCAATGGGCTCCCAGAATCTAAAACTGCAGTGAACTTATTCTTACCCACACATACTTCAATAACAGGATGTAAAAATGCGTCTACATTATTTTCCTTTTCGTCTGGCAAAATGTCTCTCATGTCTTCCAGGCGTACGTAGTGTAAAGTCGTAGTGTCATTACTTTCTGAACCGTCTATATTGCTGCCAGAAGCCGAAGCTACAAGTCATTGCCGATTGTTCGCGTCACGTCTTTGATTATTCCCGTCATTTCGCGGATCAGTTTCTACGATTTGCACTTGTCTCTCTGAATTTCTGGCACGCGGAGGATGCCAATTAGGTCCCTCCTGTCTGTTAGATGTAAATTCTTGGTTGTGTCTGTTATTAAAATTTCTATTTTCCTGTCTATCTGCATGACTGCTTCTTGTGTAATTTCGACTGTCACTTCTGAAATTATTGTTATATCTACTACCCTGGTTATTTCTGTAGTAAGAATTTCTATTATAGTATGAACAATTTCTGTCTTGATGATACCGATTACTGTTTCCATATGATTGATCATTCCGGTAGGAATTTCCGTTATTATAATTGCCTGTGTAATTTCTGTTAGAGCATCTGTTATTGTCATGAGGCTGGTATCTATTGTCCTGTCTGTTTCGTCTGTCATTTTCAAAATTACCGCTATAACGTCTGTTCCGATCACTATCCCTTTTCTCTGAAAATCTATTGTAATTACTGTTACTGAAAAAATTACAAGAAGTCCCGTCGTCGTTGTCATACTCAAGTTCTTATAGCAAAGTCTTAAAAGTCTCAATGTCGTCTTTACATCTTCCGGCTAAAGCAATTTGTCTTATCGATTGTGGCAGTTTAGTTAAACAAATGCGAATTAATTCAATCGGGCTTTAAGGGTTGGAAAGGAACTGATTCTTTCGAATCATGTCTTCAAAGTATTCTGCTGGTGTGCGGAACTCAGACTGTTTAAAATTACGCTGCATAATAAGACTATGTTTGACTCTGTCTTGCGTGTTTTCGGACCAATATGCCGATAGAAATGCATGATAAAAATCATTTAAATTATTACAATCTCTAATAATTCGTTTTCTAAATATCCACACATAAATACCAGTTTGTGACTTAGTGGACAATTTGGTGGAAGTGCGTAGATAAATTGATCCAACCATGAACATGGATGTATGTCATTCTTAGAATTGCGAAAGATTTTAAATTTCCGAACAGTTAAAAAGTGTTTATAACCAAAGTTTTCGCCTCGTGTCGACAAAGATCTACCGCGACTGTCCCCGTCCCAACGTCGATTATTGTCAAGGTCGAGCGTCTGGCGCTCTCTTGTTGCTTTTCGTAAATGAAATAAATTATTTTCTTCAAAGCCCTCTGCTATCTGTGATTCTACATTTCTTCTGCTGTCTTTTCTTACGATTTCGCCTTCAGGTTGTTTGACTTGCTTTCGTAATGCCTCAAATTCCCTTTTAATGCGTTCATTAAATTTTCACTGATTTTCAACATGTTTATTTATGTTCTGGTACTCTTCGGTTTCTGCAAATGGCAATGGAGCTGTATCGTCTGAATCTCTGTCCCCATTTGAGGTAAGACTTGTCAATTTATCTGAAATCTCCTCAACTCTTTCCGATAAGTCACCTATTTTTTCTTTCTGTTTATTTACGTCTTCCGTAAGTGTCGCGACTCGGGTTTCAGTATTGACACATTTAGTGGTTAACTGTTCACACTGTTGTGTTAGGTTATTTATTCTGTCATTTGGTACAGATTCCTCGATTCTTTCAAATATTTCTTCCTTATCGTGTGCGCGTTGTAAATTTAACTCTGAAAATTTTTGTACTAACACCCGATCTCTTTCTTCCTGTTCCTTTTGTCTGATTTCTATTGAAATTAATCTGTTATTGTGAGCATTGAAAATCGGTTGTACTTCTTCTCTAATTTCTTTCTTTAATTCATCTTTCATGTTTTTAAAACATGTCCCTGTTCGTGAGTGTAACCGTGTTTCCATTGTTTCCATCTCGGTTTTAATTGTTCCTATTTGTGAGTCTAATCGTGTTTCCATTGTTCCCATATCAGTTTCTAACCGCGATGCCAATGTTCCTATCTTTGTTTTTAAATCAGATCCTAACTGTGATCCCAATGAGTCTAACCGTGTTTCCATTGTCCCCATCTCAGTTTTAATTGTTCCTATTTGTGAGTCTTACCTTGTTGCCAAACTTCCCATTTCTGTTTTTAATTCAGATCCTAACTGTGATCCCAAATTTAATATTGCACTCATCAACTGCTTCATATTAACTGGTTCGAAATTCTTTTTGCCCCTAACATTTCCCGTAAAACTAACTTCCTTCGGTAAAGCTATCTGTGTTCGATACTATTTCAGAATCTTCTATCGTTAATCTCATATTCTGAAAATTTTCCGATTGTGAAAAATTATGAACTGGTTCCGGACTATTTTCCCTGCTCATTAAATTGTTTTCTACTTCATAATTCATCATACTGTTCTCCTGTGTTGGCGTGTTCGCCATGTTAACAATTTCGTCATTCTGACTATCCATCTTTTTTGCCTTTTTCATCGATCATCAATCATCAATCATTTACAAAACATACAAAACTCGCCACAATACGAAAATTACACACAATATAACACTTTATCACCAACAATGCCATTCACACGAAATGTTTCCCGACAAACACGCCTAACGAACAATTAAAATCATCATAGTTGCACAAAATTGTCAAACCCATATAAAAGACATCAAAAATTAAATTCTGCCAAAATGCCATTAAAAGAATGACAAGACAACCACTATTGTTCAGTTACCAAATCTACACATGCAATATAGACTACAATTACTAAACTACAAATTACTACAACAATCCTGCTGTCTGTTATTTTTACTATCAAAAGAATTCCAAGGGACGATCCGAAGCAGAGGTCGCCACGAGCAAGGGGGCTTTTTAAAATATAATGCAAATAATTTTAATTTTTGTCGCTGTTTGTCCGATTACGCAGTCTCTTAACCGTTTGGCTCTGAATAATATTATTACGCAATCTGACTGCACAGAATAACAACAAAGACTGAAAGGAAATGTCTGTTAACACAATTAATTAATTAAGGCCCCAGCAACTATAAAACTACGAAACAACAAAGTACAAATGTGTGTGGAAGTGTGAATTAACGTACACATCTGGCACGGTTCTACCTCAATAAGACAAGATATTTTAAACACGATTTACACTGAAGTAATTAAAAAAAGCAGAAATACTATAACTGCATACACAAACCAGAATTACAGTCTAGTACAAAAACACGAGCCAGATGCTTTGTTGACTGAACCTGTGACCAAGAGGCATTGTTACATAGGACATCAAAAATAAAAAAAAATTCTTTACCTTCATATACACTCCTGGAAATTGAAATAAGGACACCGTGAATTCATTGTCCCAGGAAGGGGAAACTTTATTGACACATTCCTGGGGTCAGATACATCACATGAACACACTGACAGAACCACAGGCACATAGACACAGGCAACAGAGGATGCACAATGTCGGCACTAGTACAGTGTATATCCACCTTTCGCAGCAATGCAGGCTGCTATTCTCCCATGGAGACGATCGTAGAGAACGGCTTGCCATGCCATTTCCACCTGGCGCCTCAGTTGGACCAGCGTTCGTGCTGGACGTGCAGACCGCGTGAGACGACGCTTCATCCAGTCCCAAACATGCTCAATGGGGGACAGATCCGGAGATCTTGCTGGCCAGGGTAGTTGACTTACACCTTCTAGAGCACGTTGGGTGGCACGGGATACATGCGGACGTGCATTGTCCTGTTGGAACAGCAAGTTCCCTTGCCGGTCTAGGAATGGTAGAACGATGGGTTCGATGACGATTTGGATGTACCGTGCACTATTCAGTGCCCCCTCGACGATCACCAGAGGTGTACGGCCAGTGTAGGAGATCGCTCCCCACACCATGATGCCGGGTGTTGGCCCTGTGTGCCTCGATCGTATGCAGTCCTGATTGTGGCGCTCACCTGCACGGCGCCAAACACGCATACGACCATCATTGGTACCAAGGCAGAAGCGACTCTCATCGCTGAAGACGACACGTCTCCATTCGTCCCTCCATTCACGCCTGTCGCGACACCACTGGAGGAGGGCTGCACGATGTTGGGGCGTGAGCGGAAGACGGCCTAACGGTGTGCGGGACCGTAGCCCAGCTTCATGGAGACGGTTGCGAATGGTCCTCGCCGATACCCCAGGAGCAACAGTGTCCCTAATTTGCTGGGAAGTGGCGGTGCGGTCCCCTACGGCACTGCGTAGGATCCTACGGTCTTGGCGTGCATCCGTGCATCGCTGCGGTCCGGTCCCAGGTCGATGGGCACGTGCACCTTCCGCCGACCACTGGCGACAACATCGATGTACTGTGGAGACCTCACGCCCCACGTGTTGAGCAATTCGGCGGTACGTCCACCCGGCCTCCCGCATGCCCACTATACGCCCTCGCTCAAAGTCCGTCAACTGCACATACGGTTCACGTCCACGCTGTTGCGGCATGCTACCAGTGTTAAAGACTGCGATGGAGCTCCGTATGCCACGGCAAACTGGCTGACACTGACGGCGGCGGTGCACAAATGCTGCGCAGCTAGCGCCATTCGACGGCGAACACCGCGGTTCCTGGTGTGTCCGCTGTGCCGTGCTTGTGATCATTGCTTGTACAGCCCTCTCGCAGTGTTCGGAGCAAGTATGGTGGGTCTGACACACCGGTGTCAATGTGTTCTTTTTTCCATTTCCAGGGGTGTACATTGACGAAAAATACACTTTGATCATTACAACATCTCCAATCGAATAACATATGGTGTCTTGCCCAACAGAACAACTAGTACTCTATCGACGTCTCAACAAGCACAGATCACGCCTACCTCAGAACTACCACTGCCCTCTCAGCGGCAACTGCCAGTGGAGGCGGCTGAATAATACTCTTTGGCGCAATCTCTGGCGCTGTGACTCAGTGTAGCCACCTTTCAACTGAACTGTGCGGTGACACGTTTCTGTTCCTTGGCGTACAATTTCCTCGTTATTGTTCGTTATCTGTCCTATTTCTCGCGATACTGCATCGTCTGTTGTACTTTCCTCTATTCTCTGTCCGATTTCATGCTGAATCTCTACCTCAGATCGGTCATGGTCTCGATCTCCCATAGCTAATCTTTCTGATTCCCTTATTTCTGTTTTAAAAGCAATTCACGCGCCCTATTTCGTGTTAACATGCGCTCAAACGATCTCACGTGTGTCATAACCTTTTTGCTCATACGCCTTGACACTTATTATACCCAAGACTGACAATCCATTCACTTACTTGTTGGCTCAGAACCATCTTGTCAACGATGTATCCGACACCTGTGCGCTTGCATTGGAGAGAAAAGTTAATTCTTACAATATTAAAATTCATAACTTAATCAAGCTATAGTCTCTGCTAGAATGTCTCACTTTCTATTGAATACTTTCTTACTATCTATCGCTGCAGCTACTGTTTTCGACTATTTATGACTTTCACAAAAATTATTCGTTACGAAAATTTTTCAACAGGATATTTTTCTGACCTAGTTATGCATGTGGTCGACCTTCAATCATGGTATTTTACCATCCTGGCAGGGTCGCCATTCTCTAAAATTCTGCGCGGTGTCTGTTTGTTCTAACTCGTGTTATCTTTAAGATCTATACTGTGGGCTGAGGGATGGACCTTTTGGCGGTCGGCAGGCAATGTGGGTGTCCTATTGCCCTGCTCTTATCGTCGGGCCTTCTAGCCTACAAGGCTCTGCTCTTGGCTTCTGTTCTCGTTTCTCCCCTCGCAACTGCGTCTGTTTCATAGTGGGAAGGCATGACATGCATTTAGACTTTGTTGTGTTAGTCTGTGGTATTCCATTTGCTCACTCGTTGATCGTATTACTTTGCTTAATTTAATGTCAGTATTTATTCGGAGCTTTGTGACATATTGCCGGATTTGCTATCATGTCAGGGTTTTCATGGAAAGTGTTGGATTTGCCAGACACCTTACATGGTCCTTAGTCGAAATGTACGTTGGCGACAGCAGAAACGTTCTGCATTCAGCTTCAAATGCCGGCTCCCAAAATTTTCGCAGCAGAGCTTCGAGAGTTGACCGTTGGCTTCCCTCCAGGGACTAACATCTGAGTTCACAAAGCACCTCCGTAACACTTGTGTGTTGACCTAACATTCCAGTAAGAAATCTGGCATACCTTTGAATTGTATCAATGTCTTCCTTTAATACGACATACTGCTGATCCCAAACACTCAGTTAGTAGTCAAGAATGGGTTGCACTAGTGTTATACATGCTATCTGCTATACAGGAGGTCCACATTTTCCTGCAGTTCACCTAATAAATTGCAGTCGACTATCTGCCTTCTCTACTACCATCCTCGCGAGCTCGCTGCGGTTTGTCCTGCCTTGCGACGTTACATCCAGATATTTTAATGACGTGGCTGTGTGGAGCACCACACCACTAACACTGCTCGCACATTACGAAACTGTTAACCCTACTCATCTGCTTTAGCTAATATTTTTCTGCATTTAGAGTTAGCTGCCATTTATCTCACCAAATATAAATTCTTTACAACTCATCCTGCGATTTTTTCGATTGCTAGTTGAAAATTCAATTTCGCGATTATAAGTTCTGGCGAATAGAATCAACACTGTTAAGGCTTTTTTGAATACTAGAGAAACTCACCAAGAACAGTTTGTCGAAACACCGACATTTTTGTTTCTCTCAAAATCTATATCCACTTCTTTAGTAGTACTGTGATGTTCATATCACCCCACATTGCGGATTGCATACATCGGAAGCAAGCATTCATTCAGGGGCAAACTTGATTGATTTATGAACTTAACCTACGGTTGTGTTAAGTGGTTTATAACCCCTGGGAATAATCTGTCCTTCCTGTCCGGGGCATAGTGTGCACACGTGGTGACCGGTGTCCGAGAGGCCGCCACACGTCGCATGTTGGACTGCGAAGTAAGCATTAGATGTGCATTTAGTATACTTATTAAAATGTCAATCCATCCTTTTATAGGCCCACAGAGCTCAAAGAAGAACGTTGTCTGTTATTTATCAAGAAAACAAAAGACGGAACTTGTATTGTTGACAGTCTTTTGGCAAAAATCTTCGTATTATCTCCTAATTTACTAATTGCAGTCACTTTGGGAGATGACTTCTGAAATTTTCCCGGCGTATTTGTTCTTCTAATAATTTCCGGGTATGCAGCCGGATCCCGTCGACATTCTGCCACGATATTTCGGCCCAGAGACGTCCGGCCATCATCAGGTGAGTACACAACTACTGAAGAGCCCAGGTGCAGTCGCGGTATTTATACCGATTCTCGCGCACGTGTTGACATGCGCGGCATAGCCGAGTTGTACGTGCTGCCCTCGGTGGTGAAAGTAAAAGATCATCTAGTCATTGAGTGTCGAATGACGCTGTCTATTCCGCTGTGAATGTATAATTTTAATAACAGGATTCCAAGTTTTATCCAGTTGAAAGCCGTTGTCACGATTTATAAGATTATCGGCAAGACGTATTTCCACTGATTCCTTGATTACGGAATCCCAAAATCCGGAAACCGGAGCTAAAATTTTTGTTCCATTGTATTCCATTGAATGTCCCAATGAAATACAGTGCTCTGCTACTGCCGATTTTGACGGTTGTCGCAGACGGGTGTATCTTTCATGTTCTGTACATCGTTCATGGACAGTTCTTGTCGTCTGGCCAATATATGCAGAGCCACATTCACAGGGAATTTTGTAGACGCCTGCTTTCTTCAGTTGTAAATCGTCTTTAACGGATCCAACCAGGGCCCGGTTCTTTGCTGGTGGACGGAAGATAACCTTGATTTTATTCTTCTTCAGTAATCGGCCAATTTTCGACGACACATTCCCGGCGTATGGAAGAAACGCAGTTGATTTAAAGTCGTCATCAGCGTCCTCAGTGCGCTGCTTCTTGTTATGACAGTTGCGCATGGCCTTTCTTATTTGGCGTGAAGTGTAGCCATTCTCTTTAAAAACCTTCTCCAAGTGTTCTAATTCTGCGTGGAGGTTTTCATCGTCCGATATTATATGCGCTCGATGTATTAAGGTACTGAGAACACCGGCTGTTTGTGCTGGGTAGTGGCAGCTTGACGCCTGGAGATACAGATCTGTGTGAGTCGGTTTCCTGTACACAGAACGTCCTAATGACCCATCATTTTTACGGCATACTAGCACGTCTAGAAATGGTAAAGTGCCATCTTTTTCAATCTCCATCGTGAATTTGATGTTCTCGTGTAAAGAGTTTAAATGATGAAGGAATTTCTCCAGTTCCTGTCTGCCATGAGGCCATACAACAAAAGTATCATCTACGTACCGCCAGAAGACCGTAGGCTTTAAGACAGCAGACTCAAGTGCTTTCTCCTCAAAGTCCTCCATAAAGAGATTAGCTACCACAGGGGACAAAGGGCTCCCCATGGCGACGCCGTCTGTTTGTTCAAAGAATTCGTCATTGAATAGAAAGTACGTTGAGGAGAGTATATGTTCAAACAAGGCCGTCATTTCTGCACTGAATAAGTTACCAATAAGATGTAACGATTCCATTAAAGGCACTTTGGTAAATAGTGAGACCACATCAAAGCTGACTAATAAATCCGAGCTGTTAAGCTTAACTTCCTTCAAGCGACTGACAAAATCCTCGGAATTACGTATATGGTGGCAACACTTACCCACATACGGCTTTAGTAGTGAGGCCAGATATTTTGCTGTAGAATAGGTGGCAGCACCAATATTACTCACTATTAATCGTAGTGGGGCACCATCCTTGTGTATCTTGGGAAGACCGTAGAGTCTTGGTGGTACTGCATTGTGTGGTCTCAATCTCTTGATAATTTGTTCAGGTAGAGAACAGTCGTTCAAAAGGGTAGCAGTTTTCCTTGATATTCGGCTTGTTGGGTCCTTTTCAATTCTGCGGTACGTGGAATCATTTAGCTGACAATATATCTTCTCGTTGTAGGCTTCCCTTGTCAGAAGAACTGTGGCGTTACCCTTGTCCGCAGGCAGTACGACTGTGCTAGTATCTTCTCTGAGGCTGCGGAGAGCAGCTCTTTCAGCTGGCGAGATGTTACTCCGTTGTGGCGCACATTTCAACAATGTTCGGCAAGATTCACGTCGAATTTCGTCTGCATTATCCGCAGGGAGACGTCTAATAGCTTCCTCAATGGAACTGATGAAATCCGTTAAAGGCAGTGAAACAGGAGTAGGGGCGAAGTTTAAACCTTTCGCAAGCACTGACATCGTCGCATCGTCAAACGATTTCTCCGTAAGGTTCACCACGGATCGTCCAGAGACAGCTTCTTGCGGCTTTCGTGTTACGAGTCGGCTAAACTTCGCACTTTGCCTGTTCGTACTGTTCCTGTGAGCCCAGTCTGCCTTGGCCCAAGATACACCGTCAATCCAGTCCCAGCTAAGGGAAGAACATCTTGCTGCAATCTTCAGATGTAAATAATATAAATTCCTGGCAACAGTGTCTAACACACGACGCGTATAACGGATTCGTTCTCTTAATAAAGCCAGACTCGCCTTGCGTTTTATATTGTTGGCGGCCACACTATTAATAAAATGAACAACTCTGGCGAAAGTTGGAATCAAGTTATTGTTTCTACATTTCAGTAAAAAATTTAGTGAACACAGCAACCTGGCTCTTTTCTCACGTAATTTATCCAGTACGTGGATATCCTGAACCATCTCCTCCCCGTAAAGGTATTTGATGTGACTTCTGAAATTTTCCCGGCGTATTTGTTCTTCTAATAATTTCCGGGTATGCAGCCGGATCCCGTCGACATTCTGCCACGATATTTCGGCCCAGAGACGTCCGGCCATCATCAGGTGAGTACACAACTACTGAAGAGCCCAGGTGCAGTCGCGGTATTTATACCGATTCTCGCGCACGTGTTGACATGCGCGGCATAGCCGAGTTGTACGTGCTGCCCTCGGTGGTGAAAGTAAAAGATCATCTAGTCATTGAGTGTCGAATGACGCTGTCTATTCCGCTGTGAATGTATAATTTTAATAACAGGATTCCAAGTTTTATCCAGTTGAAAGCCGTTGTCACGATTTATAAGATTATCGGCAAGACGTATTTCCACTGATTCCTTGATTACGGAATCCCAAAATCCGGAAACCGGAGCTAAAATTTTTGTTCCATTGTATTCCATTGAATGTCCCAATGAAATACAGTGCTCTGCTACTGCCGATTTTGACGGTTGTCGCAGACGGGTGTATCTTTCATGTTCTGTACATCGTTCATGGACAGTTCTTGTCGTCTGGCCAATATATGCAGAGCCACATTCACAGGGAATTTTGTAGACGCCTGCTTTCTTCAGTTGTAAATCGTCTTTAACGGATCCAACCAGGGCCCGGTTCTTTGCTGGTGGACGGAAGATAACCTTGATTTTATTCTTCTTCAGTAATCGGCCAATTTTCGACGACACATTCCCGGCGTATGGAAGAAACGCAGTTGATTTAAAGTCGTCATCAGCGTCCTCAGTGCGCTGCTTCTTGTTATGACAGTTGCGCATGGCCTTTCTTATTTGGCGTGAAGTGTAGCCATTCTCTTTAAAAACCTTCTCCAAGTGTTCTAATTCTGCGTGGAGGTTTTCATCGTCCGATATTATATGCGCTCGATGTATTAAGGTACTGAGAACACCGGCTGTTTGTGCTGGGTGGTGGCAGCTTGACGCCTGGAGATACAGATCTGTGTGAGTCGGTTTCCTGTACACAGAACGTCCTAATGACCCATCATTTTTACGGCATACTAGCACGTCTAGAAATGGTAAAGTGCCATCTTTTTCAATCTCCATCGTGAATTTGATGTTCTCGTGTAAAGAGTTTAAATGATGAAGGAATTTCTCCAGTTCCTGTCTGCCATGAGGCCATACAACAAAAGTATCATCTACGTACCGCCAGAAGACCGTAGGCTTTAAGACAGCAGACTCAAGTGCTTTCTCCTCAAAGTCCTCCATAAAGAGATTAGCTACCACAGGGGACAAAGGGCTCCCCATGGCGACGCCGTCTGTTTGTTCAAAGAATTCGTCATTGAATAGAAAGTACGTTGAGGAGAGTATATGTTCAAACAAGGCCGTCATTTCTGCACTGAATAAGTTACCAATAAGATGTAACGATTCCATTAAAGGCACTTTGGTAAATAGTGAGACCACATCAAAGCTGACTAATAAATCCGAGCTGTTAAGCTTAACTTCCTTCAAGCGACTGACAAAATCCTCGGAATTACGTATATGGTGGCAACACTTACCCACATACGGCTTTAGTAGTGAGGCCAGATATTTTGCTGTAGAATAGGTGGCAGCACCAATATTACTCACTATTAATCGTAGTGGGGCACCATCCTTGTGTATCTTGGGAAGACCGTAGAGTCTTGGTGGTACTGCATTGTGTGGTCTCAATCTCTTGATAATTTGTTCAGGTAGAGAACAGTCGTTCAAAAGGGTAGCAGTTTTCCTTGATATTCGGCTTGTTGGGTCCTTTTCAATTCTGCGGTACGTGGAATCATTTAGCTGACAATATATCTTCTCGTTGTAGGCTTCCCTTGTCAGAAGAACTGTGGCGTTACCCTTGTCCGCAGGCAGTACGACTGTGCTAGTATCTTCTCTGAGGCTGCGGAGAGCAGCTCTTTCAGCTGGCGAGATGTTACTCCGTTGTGGCGCACATTTCAACAATGTTCGGCAAGATTCACGTCGAATTTCGTCTGCATTATCCGCAGGGAGACGTCTAATAGCTTCCTCAATGGAACTGATGAAATCCGTTAAAGGCAGTGAAACAGGAGTAGGGGCGAAGTTTAAACCTTTCGCAAGCACTGACATCGTCGCATCGTCAAACGATTTCTCCGTAAGGTTCACCACGGATCGTCCAGAGACAGCTTCTTGCGGCTTTCGTGTTACGAGTCGGCTAAACTTCGCACTTTGCCTGTTCGTACTGTTCCTGTGAGCCCAGTCTGCCTTGGCCCAAGATACACCGTCAATCCAGTCCCAGCTAAGGGAAGAACATCTTGCTGCAATCTTCAGATGTAAATAATATAAATTCCTGGCAACAGTGTCTAACACACGACGCGTATAACGGATTACTGAAGAAGAATAAAATCAAGGTTATCTTCCGTCCACCAGCAAAGAACCGGGCCCTGGTTGGATCCGTTAAAGACGATTTACAACTGAAGAAAGCAGGCGTCTACAAAATTCCCTGTGAATGTGGCTCTGCATATATTGGCCAGACGACAAGAACTGTCCATGAACGATGTACAGAACATGAAAGATACACCCGTCTGCGACAACCGTCAAAATCGGCAGTAGCAGAGCACTGTATTTCATTGGGACATTCAATGGAATACAATGGAACAAAAATTTTAGCTCCGGTTTCCGGATTTTGGGATTCCGTAATCAAGGAATCAGTGGAAATACGTCTTGCCGATAATCTTATAAATCGTGACAACGGCTTTCAACTGGATAAAACTTGGAATCCTGTTATTAAAATTATACATTCACAGCGGAATAGACAGCGTCATTCGACACTCAATGACTAGATGATCTTTTACTTTCACCACCGAGGGCAGCACGTACAACTCGGCTATGCCGCGCATGTCAACACGTGCGCGAGAATCGGTATAAATACCGCGACTGCACCTGGGCTCTTCAGTAGTTGTGTACTCACCTGATGATGGCCGGACGTCTCTGGGCCGAAATATCGTGGCAGAATGTCGACGGGATCCGGCTGCATACCCGGAAATTATTAGAAGAACTTTGGGAGATGAATGTGAGAGGTTGTAATATATTTGCCCACAGTACTTAGAAGAAACCATATAGAGCTCAGTATATAGCATTTGAATCCACCTGATTTCAACGAGTAAGAAGTGTCCGCTCCCAAGTCCCAGACCCCTACTAATTCTCTCGAAATACCGTCACCTTTCGACAATACTGTTACATTAGTTAGAAGGCTGACAAATAGAGAGCTATCACAACGACAAAAATAGCACATACAGGAAGAAATTCAGAACCGTGCAGAGTATACACGAACTGTGCAAATACAGAGCATACACAAACTGTACAAAGCAATTCAGAAGCAAAACACCTACAGTTCATCAATATCGAATGATGATCTATAAATATCACTCTCTGCCTGCTAAATCTCCTTCATCCTGTTTCTATGGTTACTACACTAGAAATATGACGGTGTAATGGTGTCCAAGTCTTCTTTGATAGCACAGTCTCTCTCTCTCTCTCTCTCTCTCCTGGTTATTTTTCTAACATCCAACAGAGTAAAACCGTGAACTATTTAATCTTTCCTGTATTTACGTCGACCATAAGTGGTCAGCCTATTAAATATACATGTACTGGTCCACTGGTACAGGTGACTAGTGATCGAAGTTGTTTCCACAGACCTGTGTAAAGTTCTGTCGTCTCTGCTGGAGAAAGACCACATCGACTATCAGTCGTAAGGAGAGGGTCCCTGAGTTGAAGTTTCATAAGCAGTTTGATACATTGTGTTTTGTTATAACACACAGAAGCACTGCATGACTTCACCTGTGTACATGGCCATACATTGTTTTTCTACCACGATTTCGAGTTCTGTGTCAGGTCCCTAACCGACACTAATTCGTTTCGACCGACTGGGCATCACAGAAAACTGGGCATAGCGTGAAGTATGTAAACCATGCTCCTCCCACAACACATGGGATGGCTGAAATAGAAGACAGAGACGGTGTTTCTTATTGACAAAAATGTGGAAGATGTCACAACATATGGAAACTGGAAGAGTTTGTGGAATTGTGGAACGTTTCCAAACAATTGTCCGAAGATGATGACCGCCACATTTAATGCCATCTTCCGTAATGATGGGGCAGTAGATGCCGCGGTGTTCCATTTCTAACAAACGTAGAGCACGAATTCCTCTTGACAGTGCGATCAGTTTTAGCAATTTTACCAGTTTTTCCGTAATTTCAACGCCAACTAATGGCACAGCAGCATGCTTCCCAGTTTCTGTATCATCAATAAACCAATCCTCCACTTCTTTGCAAGTACCATATACTGGATTATATTGCGAATGTAATTACATAACTGTGCAATACATCCATTCATGGGTAATTCTTGGACAAAAATTGGTTCAAATGACTCTGAGCACTATGGGACACAACATCTAAACTACTTAAACCTAACTAACCTAAGGACATCACACATAACCATGTCCGAGGCAGGATTCGAACCTGTGACGAAATTCTTGGACATATACACCAGAATGTACCAGTATATATATACACATATACAAAGCAGACCATAATATACCGATCCAGTGAAGTTGTATACGTATTTCTAGCAGTTCGATCGAAGTGCAGAATTTACGATTACGAATAGCTATCGTTTCCTATCTGGATGGGAGTCACAGACTATTCTTGCATTTATAGGATAAGGTTGGAGACCGAAAGATGTTCGCACATTGTTTTTGACCAACGCTCTCTGTAATGCTGTTGCCAATTTCATTTGCAACTGACAAGAAGTATGAGGATACTGTGCCCAAGCGAAGGTTGTTTTGAAAAATGCTGAGTCAGCCTTTCCGACAATCGTTTCGTTTTCGATTTCTTCACATTTTTCATGCCGTGATTTCACCTTAGCTTACTTGCAGTTCCTATTTACTTCATTTGAAAGCGACTTGTATTTCTGTATTCCTGAATTTCCTTGAACTTTTTTGTACTTCCTTCTTTCATTGATCAATTGAAGTACTTCTTCTGTCACCCATGGTTTCACTGCAGTTACCGTCTTTGTACCTATGTTTTTCTTTCCAACTTCGGTGACTGCCCTTATTAGAGACGTCCACTCCTCTTCTACTTTACTGCCTACATAGCTAGTCCTCATTGTCGTGTCTATAGCCTTACAGAACTTCAAGCCTACCTTTTCATTCCGTAGTACTTCTGTATTCCACAACTTTGTGCATTGATTCTTCCCGACTAGTCTCTTAAACTTCAGTCTACTTTTCATCACTACTTCACTATATCTGCTCCTGGGTACGCCTTACAATTCAATATCTGATTCGGGATCTCTGTCTCACCATGATGTAATCTATCTCTTCTTGTGATTCTTGAATATAGTATTGGCTATTATTAGCTGAAATTTATTGCAAAACTCAGTTAATCTTTCTTATCTCTCATTCCTAGTGCCAAGCCCGTATTCTTTCGTAGCCCTTTCTTCTTCTCCTTCCCCTACAACCGCATTCCAGTCCCCCTCGACTATTACATTTTCATCGTGTAGTATTATATTATGTCAGTTTTTCTATTTATCCGTTTAAATGCGTTTCTTCATAAAAATAAACTTTAAAGTTAACTCGGATGTCTGAAACTAACCTTTTACACAAAATCTGAACTGTTTGACTGGAATTGCCGAATGCAAATTCTATGGTCATATGGAACACAGAGTAACCAAAAAAGTGACCTGGGAAGCCGGGGGTGGAGAGTGCGGCACACGTGAGAACGGCTCTGCTCCCTGCTAGGGCCGCCGAGTGCCGGCCGGCCCGCGCCCTGGCACGGCACCCTCTCCACGAGGCCACGAGACGCCGCGCCACTCTGGCTGCCTGTTGCGCTCGCGCCACGTGCTGTGTGTGTGCGTGTTCCCCCTCCTCCCACACACAGGCTACACCGCGCCGCCATTAAGAGCCGGCGGGCGACCGCGGCGGGGCGCCGTGTTCCTGCATAAACCGTCCCCACCCCCCCACCGGCCACCACCTTCTCTTATTTTTCCGTCACCTCTTCCCGTCATCGCCGTTTGACCCGCAGAGACCAGTAGGGGTTCCGGAAATAGGTTCGTGGCCGCAGGTCGGTGACCCGGGAAAAGAGTTCTGCAATGCGACAAACGAGGTTTTCGTATAGGAGTACTTCTTTCAAATGAAGCAGTCGACATGTAACAAGTATTGTGACAGATCGCCTATGACAGTGATCGTCAACCTGCGGGCCGCGGATCTCAGCCGTTTTCACAATGAAGCGCCAAAGAAACTGGTACCGGCATGCGTATTCAAGTCCAGACGTATCTAAACAGGCGCAAGACGCTGTAGTGTAGCGAGAGGTTGTAACAATGGAAAATTGTACTGAAATGAAATGCAGAAGGGTCTGCAACGAATTGACGCATGGTGCAGGGAATGCCAATTGAATCTCAATGTAGACAAGTGTAATGTGCTGCGAATACATAGAAACAAAGATCCTTTATCAATTAGCTACAATATAGCAGGTCAGCACATGGAAGCAGTTAATTTCATAAATTATGTGAGAGTAGGCATTAGGAGTGATTTAAAATGGCATGACCATATAAAATTAATCGTCGCTAAAGCAGATGCCAGACTGAGATTCATTGGAATAATCCTAAGGAAACGCAGTCCGAAAACGAAGGAAGTAGCTTACAGTACACTTGTTCCCCCACTGCTTGAATACTGCTCACCAGTGTGGGATCCGTACCAGATAGGGTTGATAGAAGAGATAGAGAAGATCCAACGGAGAGCAGCGCTCTTCGTTACAGGATCATTTAGTAATCGCGAAAGCGTTACGGAGATGATAGATAAACTTCAGTGGAAGACTCTGCAAGAGAGACGCTCGTTACGGACTTTTGTTGAAGTTTCGAGAACATACTGTCACCGAGGAGTCGAGCACTATATTGCTCCCTCCTATGTGTATCTCGCGAAGAGAGCGTGAGGATAAAATCATAGAGATTAGAGCCTACACAGAGGCATACCGACAATCTTTCTTTCCACGAAGAATACGAGACTGGAATAGAAGTGAGAACCGATAGAGGTACTAAAGGTACCTTCCGCCATACACCGTGAGGTGGCTTGCGGAGTATGGATGTAGATGTAGATGTAGATGTAGAAGTAGTGCTGGAGGGAACTGACACCATGAATTCTGCAGGGCTGTCCATAAATCCGTAAGAGGGCGTGGAAATCTCTTCTGAACAGCGCGTTGCAAGGCATCCCAGATATGCTCAATAATGTTCATGTCTGCTGATTTTTGTGGCCAGCGGAAGAGTGTTCCCGGAGCCACTCTTCAGCAGTTCTGTACGTGTGGTGTGTCGCATTGTCCTGCTGGAATTGACCAAGTCCGTCGGAAAGCACAATGGAATGAATGGATGCAGGTGATGAGACGAGACACGATGCTTGCATACGTGTCACCTGTCAGAGCCCTATCTAGACGTATCAGGGGTCCCACATGACTCCAACTGCACGTGCCCCACACCATTACAGACGCTCCAGCAGCTTGAACAGTCCCCTGTTGACATGAAGGGTCCATGTATTCGTGAGGTTGTCTCCATAGCCGTACACGTCTATCCTTTCGACACAATTTGAGACGAAAGGCAACGTGTTTCCAGTCATCAAGAATCCAGTGTCGGTGTTGGCGGGCCCAGGCGAGGCGTAAAACGTTGTGTCGTGCAGTCATGAAGGGTGGGCGCGTGGGGCTTTCGCTCCGAAAGTCCATATCGATGATGTCTCGTCGAATGGTTCGCACGCTGACACTTGTTGATGGTCCAGCACTGAGATCTGCAGCAATTTGCGTAAGGGTTGCACTCTTGTCACGTTGAACGATTCTCTTTAGTCGTCGTTCGTGCCGTTCTTGCAGGATCAGTCTCCTGCCGCAGCGATGTCGGAGATCCGATGTTTTACCGGATTCATGATATTCACGGTACACGCGTGAAATGATCGTTTGTGCACTGACTATAACACCATATTTACACTCAGTTAGTAGCACTAACCGATCTAACAATTCCGCCAGGCAATTGTTGTCTTATAAAGGCGTCACCATGCGTCAATTCTTTGCAGATCCTCCTGCATTTCAGTACAATTTTCCATTGTTACAATCTCTCGATATACTGCAGCATCATCCGCAAAAAGCCTCAGTGAACCTCCGATGTTATCCGCAACGGTCTTACGACACTCCACTCCCCTGCAGCATACCTGAAATCACTCTTACTTCGGAAGACTTCTCTCCATGCGGGCCTTCGTGGCCGATCGGTTCTAGGCGCAAAGTCCGGAACCGCTCTGCTGCTACGGTCCCAGGTTCGAATCCTGCCTTGGGCATGGATGTGCGTGCTGTCCTTAGGTTAGTTACGTTTAAGTAGATCTAAGTCTAGGGGACTGATGTCCTCAGATGTTAAGTCCCATAATGCTCAGAGCCATTTGAACCATTTGAACTTCTCTCCATTGAGAATGACTTCAGATAATAATCGGGCGCATGCCACGTCGTGTTACGGCACTTGCGCGTGCTCGCGTGGACCAGTTTCTGTGGCTCTTCAGGGTATGATAACAGCAGCTAACAAGTAACAGCTGAGTCCAAAAAGTGGAGTAACTTCAAGAGCTTGTTAAGAGCGTGCTTTCCGTGTTCACTGACAAACAAAAATACTTACACTGACCGTAATAGTTTAAGATCGATTAATTTTAACTGAGCTGGTGAATTCGAAACGAGGTAACTGATGAAGGCCGCTTGGGTCTAGGGCAGAGGGGTAAGTACGTATCGCGGCCACTGTTGGGTTAGAGGCTGTCGGAGGGGGGATGTTTCTCGTTCTACATTCTCGACAGGAGCGCGCGACTCCTGCCGCTCACCAGCCGTGGTAAAAGGTTTCGCACGGACTGAAGGCTGATTAGCGAATGCGCAACGTTCAGACGGTCATCTTCAAAAGCGGCACATGTCTGAAGCAAGAAACGTGATATGAAATCGCGGCTGTTATAATAGAACTCAATGAGAAGAAGAAAAATGACATTGGAAACATTTAAAAAACATTTTTGATCGTGTCTTTCCACAATCCACTTCAAAATAAGTTGCGCTACTGTTATTTTGATCAGTTAATCAACCACTCACACGAACAACTCGACAACACTTCATTTGGGAATTACAGCGCCAAAGCTTCAGGGCTGCTGAGGGTGGCGGCAGTCTGAAACACAGAGCGGCCGACACGAAGCGTTCGGAACGGCGCCGGCCGGCGTCTGGCGGCTGGCAGTGCGAAAGCACCGAGGGCGGCGCGCGCAGCTGCCGGCCGGACCCGCGGCTGCTACTCGTGGGCTGGACGCTGTGTTCTGTCTAGTTGTGAGCGCGTTATGTCGCAGCCAAGTGTATTCGAAAGTGGGCAAATTGTTGGTGCTCGTACAGTGGATCTTTCCGTAATGGAGGTGGCCGAAGTTTTCGGCATTTAAATTTTAAAAAAAGTGTGTTAAATCTTATGGGACTCGAACCTCCGCTGGGATCAGCCGCACAGTCGACGACTGCACCGCTTTAGACCGCTCAACTAATCTCGCGCAGCTTTCGGCATTTCGAGAGGTCAGCATCGAAGCTTTACCTACCGCGTACGAGGAAAGATGAAAAGCGTCATAGAACGTGGACCAAAGTGTGCTTCGAGTCATCGTGTCGGTCGGTCATTGAAGAGCGTGGCAGCTGGAAAAGTCACTGAAGAAGCGAATAGCGTAGTGGAAAACCCTGCCAGCAGGAAAACAGTACGCTTGGAATTGCAGGGCGACCTGAATTCACAAAACCTCACGTCAGTAATATAAATGCCCTTAATACGAAAACGTGCTCCCGAGTTCATAAAAAGTGAACTATGGAGCAATGGAACAAAGTCATTCGGGTCGAATAAAGGACTTATTCGACGCGAATGACTTTGTTCCATTGCTCCATAGTTCACATTTTGTGACTTCGGAAGCACGTTTTCCTTTTAAGGTCATTTACATTACTGATGGTTTACATTGTTTCCAACTTCTGGCCGAGTTTACATCCGAAGAGTGAAACGTGACTTTCGGCAGTCATATTCGCGGTATTCTAGGCCCCCCACAGTTAATCTGCAAGGTCGCATTACTGCCAACGACTGCGTCATTATTTTGGCTGATCATATCGGCACCGACCGTAGTACATTGTTTGTTCGTCAGTACTAGCGATGTGTTCCAAGACGACACGGCCCCTGTTCACACAGCTCGGCTCGCATCGCCCAGGGCTAGGACTGTAAGCGCGAGGACGAACTGTCCAGTCTCCATGACCACCAGTAGTCAGATCTCAGTATTACCGGGTCTTAGAGAGTTACTTTGGAGAGAAAGATGCTCGATCGCTAACCACTTCCACCGTCATAACCTGAACTCGCCACTGTTTTGCAGGAAAAGTGGTACAACATTCACTCGAAAGATTTTGAGGCGCCGGGAAGCTATTCTGAATGCCAACGGTTTTGCTACACCGTGTTAGTCACTGTAACATGCTGCGTTTGTGGTGTTTCCGTATTTTCGTGCAGCTCCTGTACCTCGCCCTTACCGTAGCTAGCGTACAGGGGGCTCATTACGTACAAACTTATGTAGGTTACCAATTAATAACAAGACGGGTACATCTGCGGCACGAGGTGTCGCCTCGCTACATTTGTGTAGGCTCTTGAGAAAAAAGTTTGACCACTGGCCTTTGACGACCGTCCGTAAGAAACACGAATGTCTTAGTCCAAATTCAGTAGCCAGATTGACTGAGGTAGTAAGTAGAATTTATAACACAGGAATTTGCTCTTGAGATCTACATAAGACCATTCCAGTAATTTTACCGAAACAGTGCAACGCAAAAGAATGCAAGGACCATAGGACAACTACTTTTATCAATCACGTTACAAAAAGTCATAATACGGGGAACTGAAAAAAAGTAGACGAAAATGCTGGGAATGACCACTCCGGTTTCAGAAGAGGTAAAGGAACAGGAGATGCTAACTGGAGAAACAATGACAGAATTTAACGAGGAGGTGTATATTTGTTTTATCGACTTGGAGAAGACTTTTGATAGAGTCAATAGGAATATAATACTGGGCATTTTAAGAAGTCGGTATAGACAGTAAGATTGTGGAATGAGAAGGCGAGGGTGCTCACTGCCACCGAAACTGTTCAACACACACGCAGTAGAATTGATAGGTAGCGACCTAGACGATACGGCAGACAGTGAAATTCGAGGAGAAATGACAAAGACTATAAGCGGATGATCAAGCAGTGTTGGTGGAATTAGAAGATGAGGAGTAAATTAGTCTTTAAACTCCCCTCGACAACCACGTGATTAGAGAGGGGGGCATGCCAGGATTAGGGGAGGATGGTGAAGCGAAATTGGGCGTGCCCTTCCAAAGGAACCATCCTGGGATTTTCCTGAAGCGATTTAACGATATCAAGGAAAACCTAAATCAGGATGGCTGGACGCAGGTTTGAACCGTCGTCCTCCCGAATGCCAGTGTAGTGTGCTAACCACTGGGCCACCTCGGTCGGTCGGCACTAGAACAAGTTACATAAGATGTTGAAGAATGTCGTAACAAGGGGAAGGAGTATGGTACGGAGATAAATATAGGAAAGAGAAAAATTTTAATTAACACATACCGAGAAGTAAAAGAAGATAGGTATGAAGTTTAATGAAACGGAAGATCTGTAGAAGAAACAAGAAGAAGGATATCTATGCGAAAGACAGTTCCTAAAGAATTCCTAGAGAATATTTGAAAACTTCAGAGAGTTACTAGCAGGCATAAGAATTCCAAAGGAGATAAGGAAAAGATTTACTAAATGTTATGTATCGAGCGTAGTGAATGACATACAATTAAGAAGAGAGAAGAAATATATTTAGAAAGTTTTCAAATATGGAGAAGAGCGGCTAAGGTGAAGTGTATTGAATAACTTAATAATGAAGAAGTAGTAATGATGGGAAATAGGGGGAGAAAGAAGGTTATTGGAAGTGATCAGAAACAGAGAAGATATCTTTGCTAGGATATATGCTGCCTAGGAACTGTCTTCAACAAAGAATTATAGAGGGAAAAATGGAAGGAGTGAGGGGAAGAGGTAGGAAGAGAACTGGAAAATGTACGACGTTAGAAGAGGACGGCCGTACAAACAGATGGAGGAAGATGCACAGAGAAGGACAAGATGCTGAGCCTCCAGTTGAAACCTGTTAAAAGATAATTACACAAAAGAAGAAGAAGTTAGGGTAACATGGCGCATTACACGTATCTATATTTTTCAGAATATATGCACGTCTCTGTTACAGTATTTATTCTCTTGTGAGCTCTGGTTTTGTGTTCCTGAAGTGATGCTACTTCGCGTTGAACATTATTGAGGCTTAGCATTGAACTGTTTCATTGATTTCAACGTGGAGAAATATCTAAGGACATTGCCAAATGTCACTTGTTTGGAAATGACACAAATTCTTACAGTTTTACAAATTTTACAGATGACGAACAGGGGATGCTTTACTTGATTTTCGCGCAGTCCGATGAACATTTAAGTCAGCACCGCCGCCTTAACCGAGCCCTGCGCGTTCACCGACGGTCTAATGTGGGCCGTTGTGGCGCCCGGACCGGAACTGGGGCGCTCAGCGCGTCCAGCACTCGGAACTGGGGCGCTCAGCGCGTCCAGCACTCGGAACTGGGGCGCTCAGCGCGTCCAGCACTCGGAACTGGGGCGCTCAGCGCGTCCAGCACTCGGAACTGGGGCGCTCAGCGCGTCCAGCACTCGGAACTGGGGCGCTCAGCGCGTCCAGCACTCGGAACTGGGGCGCTCAGCGCGTCCAGCACTCGGAACTGGGGCGCTCAGCGCGTCCATCACTCGGAACTGGGGCGCTCAGCGCGTCCAGCACTCGAAACTGGGGCGCTCAGCGCGTCCAGCACTCGGAACTGGGGCGCTCAGCGCGTCCAGCACTCGGAACTGGGGCGCTCAGCGCGTCCAGCACTCGGAACTGGGGCGCTCAGCGCGTGCAGCACTCGGAACGTCCGGCGGCCGGCCGTCACACCTGTCCCACGCAACTGGACAGGCTGAACACAGAGTCCCGTTACCCCCTACCCCGTGTCCACGTATGCAAAGATGGTGCCATTTTATTAATATGAGATCATGGCAGAGGACAATTTTGAGATAGCGCGGCGAATCTTTATTATTTATTCTAGAGCGTCCGGCTGTAGACTATTGTTTTCATAAGACAGTATCATCCCCTCCATCTGGCATGTCAAATTCTCGTGATGGCAGCAGATGTACGTCGAACAGCACCCACAAGTTCGTGATGTGTCTCGTAAAGCGTGGCAGAGAGGTGGCAGGTCAGGATTTGGGGATGGCCTCTTCGAATGCGCAGGGAAATCGGCAGAATCGCGTCCAGTCTACGTATCGAGATATACGCCACTGAGTTCGCTATTTATTTTCTTTGAGAAGTATGAAATGTATCCGTGGTAGAAGACAGTTTGGTCTCTAGAGGCGCTCCTGCTTTCATATTGGTATGGGCTGCACTGATAGTGCAGGTCCCACAGGGAGGGAGAGACTTTCAGTTCTACTGGGAAAGTGACGCTCGCTTTTCTTCCCTGCAGTTCCTGTCGTTACGTTCTGTTTTCGTCCATCTTACGCCACTGATGCACCGAACTACCCAGGCGGGATCTCTTTCTATACGTTTCTTTTCGGAGACAGTAACTCTGGCTGTCATCTCTGCGCTTTTGTTGCGTGGCAGGTACAATTGAGGTTCGGTACCCTCACTGAAGCGTACAGAATTTCCTTCTTACAAACGCCAGCCACATGGTCTGTTATGAAAGGAAAGAACTGTTTTTAAATCTAAGTTTTTATTGGGGGGGGGGGGGAGTTTAATATTATGTTGGTTGTTCCGGAAATTATCGTTCCAGTTGTTGTCTTATCGTTGCATTCTTCCATACGTCTATTACGGTTCTATGATCAGTCGTGAATAATTTTCAAATCTGAAGTGAAATAGTTTTAAAAATACTGCCATTTCCCTCCACGGATTCAGTATTTCAATAAAATTATCAGAAATAGAGGCTGGGAATAAATTCGTGTTTATGAACTTGCGTCGACTTTTTTGTGCGCCGGGGGCGGGGGTCGTTCCGAGGCACACTCGGCGGGTAGGCGAACGGCCCCTACAGACGCCTCGCGGACAACGCTTCGCCTGTCGGCGGCGGTTTCTCCCGGCGGCACCGGCAGCCGTCCTCAGCGGGCACCCACTTGTGGCCAGGACGCACGCCTGCGTGCCGAACACGGCCGGCATGCGACGCTGCTCTGGACAGCGAGAAACCTCACTACCGACTCAGCAGATGCTGGCGCACGTGTACTCCAACCCCTCACACAAACGACACTCGGCACGCATACAATATAAATGTAATTTGTGGTTTTTCGTGCTGCGGTTCGCCAAATGAGTTACCCACCTTTCATTATGTTTCCACATAACTTTTGTGAACAATTCTTATACGATTCTTATTGTGTTGGCTGAACACCATTTGCAGGCCGAAATGCACGCGTTATTAACGTGAAGTCTGGAACATGACAAGGAATTAGAATTCAGAAAGCGGACGGAATTACTTTGATACTTAACTTTAATCCATTAATGATGAACGTCGCTCTTGACAGTAGATGATTCACAATATTATCCAGAATACATTCTTGAAAAATATGGCGCCTTTCTAGGTCGTAGCAAATGTAGCTGAAGGCTATGCTAAACTGTCGACTCTGCAAATGAGAGCGTATGTAGTCAGTGAACCATCGCTAGCAAAGTCGGCTGTACCACTGGGCTGAGTACTAGGAAGTCTCTCTAGACCTGCCGTGTGGCGGCGCTCAGTCTGCAATCACTGATAGTGGCGACACGCGGGTCCGACGTATACTAACGCACCGCGGCCGATTTAAAGGCTACCACCTAGCAAGTGTGGTGTCTGGCGGCGACACCACAATTCTCGTACGTGCATTGTTAGCAAGTAGTAAGGCTATGAAACGTCTCTATCGGAAAATGTTTATTTATGACGCGTTTAGAGTCATCATCATCGCATAACTGTGGCAAAACTTACAGAAAAACAAATTAGAGAAGTAATACATAACAATTACATGGCCAAAGTAACCTCAGGAACGGAGGTACATACTAAGTACAAGTACTTACAATGTGGCTAAGAAACCTCGCAAAAGTAAGCAATACATGGCGTGCGATTGCCGTTAGGCAGGCGTATTTGCAGAAGACGTCACGTGCAGACCTGAAGGCAGCAGACGCGAGGGCCGCGTTACGTGGACTCGACGGAGGCAGACTGGGACACAGCTTTTGCAACGCGGATATTCCTGCCACATTGCATCTGGTGTTTTCCTCTTTTCTAAATAAAGTAATAATATTATTCATTACATAATAAAGGTTAAATTCTTTTACATAAAACCAATACAATTTCCTTCTTAACTTTGAATGTCACGGGCAGTAGCCTTGCACAAATGTGCTTTCTGATAAATAAATAAAGAACAGCAGTAATTATTATGCACTAAACTTTGCAACAGATATTCTGTTACCTAATGATTCAATAAGGTGTCATGCTGTCAGCGTTCAATGTGTTATGTGTAAAGGATATCATGATCTGATGCTTAACTGAAAATACTGATGATTTAAATTTACTACATTTTTTAAACAAATGAAGTTACAGAGTTGATATTTACAACATTTGTCAATTTAATGATGAGATTCTATATGAAATATCGATCGCTAAGTTCGATCTTTAGCATTCAGGTCTTTGTTTCAAAACTTGTTAATTTCACTTTAACAGTACATCCTAAACTATTATAGATGTGATCGATATTCAAGTTTTATTGGGATCACCATGAAAATTTGTGTAGTATGGCCGACTAAAATTACTGTGGGCCCATTCCCTGCATTACTACAGAATTAAATAATTTCCATAAATGTTTCCCTCTACAGCCGATCTTAGGTCCACCATATTTAACACTGCTACGTCTCCTCCCCCCCCCCCCCCCCCCAGAAACCATGGACCTTGCCGTTGGTGGGGAGCTTTGCGTGCCTCAACGATACAGATAGCCGTACCGTAGGTGCAACCACAAGGGGGGGTATCTGTTGAGAGGCCAGACAAACGTGTGGTTCCTGAAGAGGGGCAGCAGCCTTTTCAGTAGTTGCAGGGGCAACAGTCTGCATGATTGACTGATCTGGCCTTGCAACATTAACCAAAACGGCCTTGCTGTGCTGGTACTGCGAACGGCTGAAAGCAAGGGGAAACTACAGCCGTAATTTTTCTCGAGGGCATGCAGCTCTACTGTATGATTAAATGATGATGGCGTCTTCTTGGGTAAAATATTCCGGAGGTAAAATAGTCCCCCATTCGGATCTCCGGGCGGGGACTACTCAAGAGGATGCCGTTATCAGGAGACAGAAAACTGGCGTTCTACGGATCGGAGCGTGGAATGTCAGATCCCTTAATCGGGCAGGTAGGTTAGAAAATTTAAAAAGGGAAATGGATAGGTTAAAGTTAGATATAGTGGGAATTAGTGACTTTCGGTGGCAGGAGGAACAAGACTTCTGGTCAGGTGACTACAGGGTTATAAACACAAAATCAAATAAGGGTAATGCAAGAGTAGGTTTAATAATGAATACGAAAATAGGAATGCGGGTAAGCTACTACAAACAGCATAGTGAACGCATTATTGTGGCCAAGATAGATACGAAGCCCACACCTACTACAATAGTACAAGTTTATATGCCAACTAGCTCTGCAGATGACGAAGAAATTGATGAAATGTACGATGAAATAAAAGAAATTATTCAGTTAGTGAAGGGAGACGAAAATTTAATAGTAATGGGTGACTGGAATTCGAGTGTAGGAAAAGGGAGAGAAGGAAACATAGTAGGTGAATAGGGATTGGGGCTAAGAAATGAAAGAGGAAGCCGTCTTGTAGAATTTTGCACAGAGCACAACTTAATCATAGCTAACACTTGGTTTAAGAATCATGAAAGAAGGTTGTATACATGGAAGAACCCTGGAGATACTAAAAGGTATCAGATACACTCCTGGAAATGGAAAAAAGAACACATTGACACCGGTGTGTCAGACCCACCATACTTGCTCCGGACACTGCGAGAGGGCTGTACAAGCAATGATCACACGCACGGCACAGCGGACACACCAGGAACCGCGGTGTTGGCCGTCGAATGGCGCTAGCTGCACAGAATTTGTGCACCGCCGCCGTCAGTGTCAGCCAGTTTGCCGTGGCATACGGAGCTCCATCGCAGTCTTTAACACTGGTAGCATGCCGCGACAGCGTGGACGTGAACCGTATGTGCAGTTGACGGATTTTGAGCGAGGGCGTATAGTGGGCATGCGGGAGGCCGGGTGGACGTACCGCCGAATTGCTCAACACGTGGGGCGTGAGGTCTCCACAGTACATCGATGTTGTCACCAGTGGTAGGCGGAAGGTACACGTGGCCGTCGACCTGGGACCGGACCGCAGCGACGCACGGATGCACGCCAAGACCGTAGGATCCTACGCAGTGCCGTAGGGGACCGCACCGCCACTTCCCAGCAAATTAGGGACACTGTTGCTCCTGGGGTATCGGCGAGGACCATTCGCAACCGTCTCCATGAAGCTGAGCTACGGTCCCGCACACCGTTAGGCCGTCTTCCGCTCACGCCCCAACATCGTGCAGCCCGCCTCCAGTGGTGTCGCGACAGGCGTGAATGCAGGGACAAATGGAGACGTGTCGTCTTCAGCGATGAGAGTCGCTTCTGCCTTGGTGCCAATGATGGTCGTATGCGTGTTTGGCGCCGTGCAGGTGAGCGCCACAATCAGGACTGCATACGACCGAGGCACACAGGGCCAACACCCGGCATCATGGTGTGGGGAGCGATCTCCTACACTGGCCGTACACCTCTGGTGATCGTCGAGGGGACACTGAATAGTGCACGGTTCATCCAAACCGTCATCGAACCCATCGTTCTACCATTCCTAGACCGGCAAGGGAACTTGCTGTTCCAACAGGACAATGCACGTCCGCATGTATCCCGTGCCACCCAACGTGCTCTGGAAGGTGTAAGTCAACTACCCTGGCCAGCAAGATCTCCGGATCTGTCCCCCATTGAGCATGTTTGGGACTGGATGAAGCGTCGTCTCACGCGGTCTGCACGTCCAGCACGAACGCTGGTCCAACTGAGGCGCCAGGTGGAAATGGCATGGCAAGCCGTTCCACAGGACTACATCCAGCATCTCTACGATCGTCTCCATGGGAGAATAGCAGCCTGCATTGCTGCGAAAGGTGGATATACACTGTACTAGTGCCGACATTGTGCATGCTCTGTTGCCTGTGTCTATGTGCCTGTGGTTCTGTCAGTGCGATCATGTGATGTATCTGACCCCAGGAATGTGTCAATAAAGTTTCCCTTCCTGGGACAATGAATTCACGGTGTTCTTATTTCAATTTCCAGGAGTGTATATTAGAAACAAACTCACTGTATTCTCCTTTGAAATTATCGACATCTGTATCTACAACACCGTTATCATGAAATAAAGTATTCCTTTTTACTTCCACGTCACCTATCACAAACACCTTCACAAATAGCACTTTCAACAGCCGCTGATACGTGATACAACTCCCTACATAAAACCTCATTTGCCACTGTCGACAAATCACCATCCTCTCCCGTTACATCACATGAATTGTAGCTACAGAGTCGTGCTATTTCAAAATTAACCATTAAAAACCGCTGCGTTTTCATTTAAACCTGAGCATAATACATTTTTCTCTGCTACTCGCTCCTGCGCGACATTAATTTCAGATTTCACATCCAATTCAGATTCACATTCATTCTCAAACAAGCATTTAAGCTCCACAGATCCATCCAGAATTTCGGGTTCACCTCCATTAGTAGAAAGATAAGCACAGATTTCTTCCTCTGAAGTATCAATACCAGCAGCTTCAACTTTCGTAACTTCAGCACATAGAACATCATTATTACCTTCCTTCAAAAGTAATTCACCAATATCCGCCGACATTCATCAACAGCTGACGGGATAGTGGTACGCCGCCCTTATTAACCTCCTTAACAACTTTCGCCGTCGCAACATCACCTGAATCATCATCACTTTCACTACTGTAATCGTTACGGCTGGTTAGTTACCTCTTCAGAATTTTCTATACCATCTCACTCCACCAAGTTCACCTCCACCTCAGCCTCTTTTGGCATATAGACTCTTTCATTGTATTATTATTCACACACTCTTTTGTCTCACATTCATAAAACAAATCATTTAGCCCTAAATCGTCGTCACCGCCTTTACCGTTACCTTTCATTATCTTAGGATTACGCCTTTTATGTACGATCTGATTTGAAAATTCACCTATTTGATTCCCATCTCTTACTAATTTCATTTTAAAATTCTGACTCCTTTCTGCCGATTTATTAACACCCATCACATTTCTGTTTACTCACGTCCTATTCATTCATCGCCGGTTTATGTTTCCATCTCTGGATCTGAGATGCTGCGAAACCTAGTTTCCCCATCTCCCATTATGCTGGTTCATTTCACAAGGTACCGATCCCTCAAATGCAAGCTCTTGGTGTCGCTCCCCGTAACGAAAGTATCCGTTCCCATTACCCACTTGAAATGTATCACTGGATGTGTTCCTGTTACTGTTTCCCTTATTACAACTGTTGTTTGCGTTTCGTTGATAACTTTCCGGATGTAGTTATTCGGACTGCAGTTACGATTTGCACTCTGTCTCCGCGTATTTTCGCGCCTCACTCCGAACTGTATCCTTTCCCGTATCCAGCCGAACTGCATGCTTTCGCGTCTGCACCCGCGCTGTCTCTCTGGCCGTCCCCGCGCGCCGAACTTCCTCACTCCTCTGACTAGGGCACTTCCCTTTCCTGGAGCCGTCCATCTGGTTGGCTACAGCTTATTCTACAAAATAATCAAAGCTTGACCACTTTCAAATTCTAAATAAAGTAGCAATAATATTCATTACATAATAAACGTTAAATTCTTTTACATAAAACCAATACAATTTCCTTCTTAACTTTGAATATCACGTCCAGTAACCTTGCACCAATGTGCTTTCTGATAAGGAAATAAAGAAGAAAAGTAACTATTATGCACTAAACTTTACAACAGATATTCTATTACCGAATGATTCAATAAAGTTCATGCTGTCATCGTTCAATGTGTTTTGTATGGAGGAAATGATGATCTGCTGCTTAAATGAAAATACTGATAATTTAAATTTATTGTATCTTTTAAACAAATGAAGTTAACAGAGTAGATTTTTACAACATTTGTCAATTTAATGGTGAGCTTCTATATGAAATATCGATCGCTAAGATCGATCAAAGCCTTCAGACTTTAGCATTCAAGTCTTTGTTACAAAACTTGTTAATTTCCCTTTAACAGTAATCCCTAAACTATTATAGACATGATCACTATTCAACTTTTATTGGGATCACCATGAAAATTTATGAAGAATGGCAGGTTAAAATTACTGTGGCTTTATTTCCTGAATTACTACGGAATTAAATAGTTTCCATAAATATTTCCCCTCTACAACCGATCTTAGGTCCGCCATATTTAACACTGCTACGTCTCCTCAGCCACGAATGTCTTCTACTCGGTGTCCCTATGAGGTACGTTCTCGTCTGTCTCACTCGCACATTACAGCGCTTAGGCCTCAATCGGCAATAGACGCCTGCGAGTTTCCTCATCGCGTGCTGAATCTGCGCCCTTTGTGGCACCCGGTTCGTTTCACGATTCCTGTAGGCTGACTCTTTCGGCCATATATTTAAATGAGAGCGGAATGCTCGTTAACTCACAAAGGTAACATTTCAGAGTAATTCATAAATATATTTCTATACTGAAGACCCAAAGAAACTGCTACACCTGCCTAGTATCCCATAGGGCCCCCGTCAGCACCCAGAAGTGCCGCAACACGACGAGGCACGTACTCGATTAACGCCTGAAGTAGTGCTGCAGGGGACTGACACCAGGAATCTTGCAGAGCTGTTCATAAATCCGTAAGTGTACGAGATGGTGGAGATCTGTTCTGAACGGTACACTGCAACGGATCACACATATGCTCATGTTTGCGGTGTTTAGTGGGCAGCGGAAGTGTTTAAGCTCAGAAGACTGTTCCTGGAACCGCTCTGTAGCAATTCTTGACGTGTTCAGTGTCGCATTGTGTCGATGGAATTGACCGATTCCGTCGGAATGCACAATGGACGTTAATGAATGCAGGTGATCAGACAGGATGCTGACGTACCTTGTACCTGTCACGTATCTCGAACTTCACACGCCCGACCATGACAGAGCCTCCACCAGCTTCAACAGCCTCCTGTCGACATGCGGGGTCCATGGATTCATAAGGTTGTCTCCATATCCGTATACATCCATCCACTCGTTACAACTTGAAACGAGACTCTTCCGACCAGGCAACATGTTTCCAGTCATCAACCGTCCATTGTCGACGGTGACGGGCCAAGACGAGGTGTAAAGCTTTGTGTCGTGCAGTCACCAAGAGCACACGAGTGGTCCTTTCGCTACCAAAAGAGATGTTTCGTTGAATGGTTTGCAGGCTGACAGTCAATGACGGTCCAGCATTGGAACTACGGAAGCGTTGCAACTCTGTCACGTTGAACGATTCTCTAGAGTCGTTGTTAGTCCTTTTTGCAGGATGTTTTCCCGGTCGCAGCGGATTCCTGATATTCACGGTACACTCGCGAAATGGTCGTAAGGGAAAATCCCCGCTTCATCGCTACGTCGGAGATGCTGTGCCTCACCGCTCGTGCGCCGATTATAGGACCACGATCAAACTCATTTAAATCTTGATAACGTGCCATTGTAGCAGCAGTAGGTGATCTAACAACTACGCCAGACACATGTTGGCTCACATAGGCGTTGCAGACTGCAGTGGCGTATTCTGCCTGTTACATATCTCTGTATTTGAATATGCATTCCTACACAAGTTTGTCTGGCGCATCAGTGTATTACACTTATACTCAAAATTTTTGGTAGCAACGTTATACGACGACCTGCCTTCTTGTTGCTGTACAGAGGATAGGTGCAACTCATCGCCCAAACTGTGCACGGGGTGGCGCAGTGATGTGCACACCGGACTCACATTCGGAAGGACGACGGTTTAAATCTATCCGGCTATCCTCATGTAGGTTTTCCGCTATTTCTCGAAATCTCTGAAGGCAAATGTCGGGATAATTTGTTCGAAAGGTTGCGGCCGCTTTCCTTCTTCATCCTTCCCTAATCCGAGATTGTCCTCCGTATATAATGACTTTGTTGTCGATGGGTCGCTAAGCACTAATCTCGACTGCCTCCTCTATTCCCGAACATGCGTACACGTGCACACGACACACAAACACACGTACTCGCACATAATTTAACAGTAATATCGCACTAAATATATGATTATTTTTAGCTTTCTCTTACAGCAAGCTTGCAGTAGAACATTTTGTACCTTATTGTGACAAGTCTCTTGTACTTCAGACGTTGTATAAATCTTGCTTCTGGACAGAAGCAGTGATATAATAAAACTGCCCTTAAGGATTTACTAAGAACTGAGAATGATCGTATCATTTTCATTTTTTGTTGAAGGTCGTTCTAAATTTGTATCACACTATCTCTAACTGAACTTTTAAAAAATAATGTCATTACTGACCCATTGCGGAGCATTCTTTTTTGACATGAATCGTGTTGATGGATATTTAGGTTTTTAACTATGTATGTAGGAAGAGGTGGTGTAATGTGCTTCTTTGTCCGTACTGCCTCAACTTCCTTTCTATCCACTTCCGACTTGCTGAACACATACCATGACACGTCTTTCAGAGTAATGTGTGTTATGGAACCTTAGAGAGTTAAAAAAAAAAGCTGTGCCTGTGGTATGAGCCACATGGGATAAATACAAATAATTAAACAGAAATTACAAGAAAGATACCTTCATTAAATAAAATAATGTTCTAAGATTGTACAGTGTACAAATCTCCTTGAAAACTGTACATTTTGCTGCCTCTTTTAGGCCCATTCATTGCTCAACAGTAGCTCTAAGACTCTTACCATGCCTTGTTTGTCCCAAGTCTTTCTTTTTGTTCTTCTCCTAGGCGTCAACTCTTTACGATGTTTCTGCAAAACAGAACTCAACAGAACTTACGTAGTGATTATATTTTCTGTCCATTTACATCAGAGCTCATATTGGCAATACCAAAGAGGCTCCTAATCCCGACACCGTCTTTGTCAACAAAATATGAGTAATACTGGAAGATAACCATCGATACGTATATAATGCAACTAAAACATGATAATGAGTGTTTGCATAACCATAGCTGTAGTAAGATTGGCACAAAGCGCTATCTATAAAAGTTTTTGTCACCGGTGAAAACCAGATAACCTCAGTGCTCACTGGTAAAACCAATTACTGAGTGAGGGCGCTCTATATGCGTAACTGCCACCAGAACAAGCAGCTTTGTTTATCAGCTATTGAGGGGCCTCAAATTACAAGCAGGGGACCACGATACCACCATTACGCCTACTACATACGGAACAAGATGGCTAGCATATGGGCAAGGGAGAAAATTTGTGTTAACGCACCAACTCAATGCGCGTCCATAAGAGTAGACAAATCGTGCGATTTGCAAGGCCACATACAGAAGACTTTTCCGCTGGATAGAGCTGCGGTCAGAAATCTCCTTCTAGAACATTCCACGTCCGGTGTTGTGTGTAGGTTTCCTGTTAAAATTGTCAGTATGTGGGTAAACCGAATACACTGATTTCAAAAACTTTCTCCTCGTATAACGCGCACGTTAGACAACACATTCCAACTGTTGAGCTAAACTCACCGTTGGCTGGTCCTTTGTTGCGCATGTGAGCAATGTCGCGAAATAAAAATATAAAGTTCATGAAATACAAAATTTGAAATAAACAAAATTATGCTAATTAAATGCCGAAAGAATCTAATTGTGTGCTCAATGAAAACTTTATAGCCCGCATCTCGTGGTCGTGCGGTAGCGTTCTCACTTCCCACGCCAGGGTTCCCGGGTTCGATTCCCGGCGGGGTCAGCGATTTTCTCTGCCTCGTGATGGCTGGGTGTTGTGTGATGTCCTTAGGTTAGTTAGGTTTAAGTAGTTCTAAGTTCTAGGGGACTGATGACCATAGATGTTAAGTCCCATAGTGCTCAGAGCCATTTGAACAATTTTTTTAAAACTTTATAGGTATAACTCGGTATCGAAGTACATTATGAACGTCGCGTGACATTGGATGTTTACATAAATAAACTACTACTCTAGGCGGAAGAAAATAACTATTTGAAATTATCAACAATGTTTACTAAAAATTATCCTGCTTGCTATCAGGACGCCTGCCAAAACCGACCATACACTGTTTGCTCAACAATGCATGGGGAGATCTGCTCTGAGGTACATGTGACTTACCTCCTGCTCAGCATGCTGTTTTTGTGTCTGGAATACTGACGTTCTCGAACGCAAATGCAAATCAGCAGATGCATCAGCTGAAGGAAAATAAATTACTCACTACTAATTTATTTCTTTTCCTTGTCAGAAACAATCTTTAACTTCGTCTGGTGTAAGGTACAACGCAGACACGACAAAATACTCAAAACCTCACCATGAATCATGGAGGCAGGTTTCACTTTAAAGAAAGTAGTTCTTCTGAAATCAAACTCTGATTATTGTCAAAAAGACTGCACAGCATAAGACGACGCTAACAATTACAAAATGGTCTCATTACAAAAAATACTACAAACATTTCAACCAGTTGAGTTGTTTGAGACATAATGAAAAAGAAAGAGATCAAATTAAGGCTAACTGTGCATGTTATTAGTTATCTGAAAGACAAAGATATCCTTCAACAAAGATATGCTGACAAAGAAGTATTTCATCCTTGCGCATACCTCTGTTATCTTTAAAATTCCCCCACAATCATCTCCAACAATAAAAAGAACTGGAAAGTGTTATAAATGAATTTTCATCTCTACAATAAAATATTACAGATAGTTCATCCACGATTCACAAAAATCAGACCTCATTCTTTGAAAATCTCAGCTGCTCGTTACAAATCCCAAATACGAATGACCTATCGGTGCACAAGACACTGAATTATTTACAATACCACAAAACATATGAGAACCTTGCATTATCCCATGGTCCCCAGAAAAACATTGATATGGACTACCTTAGCTATGATAAAGCAACTAGAATGTTTAAAAAAAATACAAAGAAGTGAACACTATAAATTACAATTATAAATAATATTACAAGTGTTGGTATTTATGTTATAAAATGTACAAAAGAATGGTTTGATTAGTGTTTTGAGTATGAAGATTCTCTTTAGAAATAGAGGAAGCCCGCACACATAATTTGCCGACTTCTGTGGATTGTAGGTAAATATTGCATCTGTATAACCACCTAAGATTTGTTTAATATCTCATATCATTAATCTTGAGGTCAGTATGGGAATACAATTGAAAATAAAATGTGGCATCATTTATTGCGAACGAGGATACTGTTTAATGTATCTTATTAATCCTTTGGCTAAAAAAGTAAATGTAACTAGCACAGTATTGTCACAGTTCTTGATGCATGGATGAAGTTATATCAGAGGCAGACCTAGGAAGATAGATAGGTAGTAGATGTAGAATCAAATATGAGCAGACTCAGGGGAGTAGTTTTCCACAAACAGCTCATGTGTCCATTTGAAGTCTGTACATATATTTGTTCTCAATACTACTATTTCCTTTATATGTGTGCAAAATTAGTTACATCGCTGGTAACTTCATTAAATTTGTGGCTATACAATACATTACAAATATCTGAAGTGCACAAGCAGTACTGTCTGTCTAAGGATTGATTTTATTCCTAGCAAATGTACGAAGTAGTAGAAGAGCACTGCATGAAAGTGTAAGATGAAGCACGTGTGCAAAACATGAACATTTGTAGATTACAATAATCAGTGTGATCAGAAAATATTTACTAACAGAAAGAATTAAGCACTATTCTGTGCTAGATACAAAGTAAAGTTAACAGGAGGAGCAATTTACAGAACATCATTCTCTTCTAATGGTGACAAATGGCCACGAAGATAAACAAGAAAACCTAGCGCACACACAGCAATAGATCTTACATTACAGGAAATATTAGTTACTCAGAACTAGCAACTATCGTGTAAAAGATAGAAACAGTGGTAATAAAAATACATACGTCAAAAACATACACAATTCATGAGCAAGGACGTATATAGCCTAGAAAAAAGGAGAAACAAATGTATCTTGCTTGATGTAAAGGAAGGGGAAATGGAACTCACAGCATTTCAAACTCAAAATCTCAGTTAGGCTGTGTGATATTTTATCCTAGTGTTGTGTGCTGCTCAGATGTAGTGATCATATTTCTAACTTCTGTACTGTATTCATACTATACTTTCACTGAAACCTCATACTTTTCTCATAATATCTTTTGTCTCAGTTTACTTGCCAAAAACATCATATTCATGCCAATTTGTCAGCCAGAAACATCATGTCAATTTCATTTTATTTCATTATCACCTCATCGTGGTCACCACATTGTAATCAACATCTTTCTTCAACAGTAGAATACCTGCAGTTTTGTTTAACCTGCCTACACACACATTTTACTACATCCCTTTTTTAGTACACATTTCGCTCTCATTTCTAGGTGTATTGGTTACATTATCAACTTACTCTTTCCCTATATCAATTTTTCATTATTCTGTTATGATAATTACCTAATTTAACAGTAAATGCTTCTCCTAAGTGAGCATATAACAATAGGCGCCACACTATACATATATTCGCAAAATATATTCACAAAACATAGTTCATCACAAAAGCAATGCAGGCAAATTAATTATCATACACAAGTAAGCATGACAAATATTTCATCAGAGAGCCAGTGATGCAAAATATCTTATCCTATGGATATGCATTAAAAATCATTATGATAAACAAAATCAAGAACACATTCTTATGCCAAGACAAGTCATACACAAAATTTTCGTACAGTAACTATAGCCGAGTATGTCGTCACAAAAGTGCAAGATATCAGTGCCATCTCAAAATGCCAAAAAGAAATCACTGTCAAAAGGTGTGTTGGTGCACCTATAATTGTGTAATGACTGAGTTCACAAGAGACAAAAACTGTGTTACGCAACAGTCGTATTATTTAACAAGATTATAAATGCATCACAACACTAATCTACACCATGGCAAGAAAATAAATTAATAAATGCGAAGTACAGAAAGAAAAAACCTTAGCTGGAAATTGTTCGTTAAAATGTTCATTTTACGACAAAATACATCTACATCTTGAATAATGGTCTCCTCATTCACGTTTTTCACCTCTGTCAAGTGTCATCACAAAAACTTGTCATTCAGCGATATGCTATGATGTCTCATAAATATGGAGTATCTGCATAGTAGCCACATTATAATACAATCTGACCTAAGACTAAAAGGTGTGCAGTTAGTTACAAAAGAAAACAGTACATTCTTCAACAGGGTAGTGATCTAGTATGCCATATGCCGCAAATCAGAAAAATTGAGCACATAAAATCATAAAGAACATAGTATGTCAGAAATATATGCCATACCAGTTGTACTTATTACCTAAAAAATTCACATAAATCATCTACCATATTGGTGTTACTTACCACTTGAGATTCCTGTTGTAATAGCAAACATGAAACTGTGTATCATCTTCTTTTTAGTAAATGCACACTAATGAAATATAACCAAGCAAAGAAAAAAATCAATGTAAACAAATACAACGTCCTTAACATACGACTTATTATGACCTGCTCTTGGAACATAATACATTATAATATAAAATCATTGCATCTTCCTATCATATTATTATCATTATCCTCATAATCATCCTCATCAATAATCGGTGAAATACTGAGCACTCAAATCTTCATTAGTGCACAACTGATCATGAAAAGAAAATCTCCACAAAAAGACATGTTATCAGACACTGATAATTTTCTTCAGACAACACATTCTTACCTTTAACCCCTTAATACCTGAATAAATTTATAAGTGAAAGACAAAAATCAAACATAATGGTGATTCAGAGGTGCCCGAAAGCGTCAGAATCTTCTGTGTATGCTATGAATGCAACATCTTTAAATATAAACCGCTATCATCATAGAAACCCTTAGCATCTGCGGCGATGTTCACACTCTGAGATGCCATTGTGGAATGCTGTGGGTATGGCGCACCACCTGTTCATTTAGGCAGCTTGTTGCACAACACTGGTGAGTGGGCAAAGGTTAATCACACGGTCATGTAGAGCATATGCTGCAGTGTGTTCTGGAAAAATTTGCTGAAGATTCACATGCAGTTTTTACATCTATAGGCCAGACTTAGTTATTTCGTTCTATTTTGAGCAGTCTGTTACGATGATTGGCGCCAGCTACTTGAATTTGTACATCACAGATTGATCTGAGTATGAGGCACAGAACCTTGCATACATGTTATATGCTAGACTGTATACATTTTCATTCCACTGTAGGTGTGAATTGTCATATGGGTAGAATTCGGAGTTCAGTTAGTCTGGGATTTCTTAATCTGCATTGTCCAATCTGGCGGAATTATTTGTTTATTTCCACTTTCAGTCTGAAACACAAGTTCGATGAACCTGGGCGTCTCCACTTGAATGAAGGATTTAATAGACTATGCCACATCACCCCCTCTTTCCCATTTGTCTTCTTGCAGGTGATAAGAATGGGTTCTCTTAAACCTCCCATGAACAGAAAGATAATGGTAGCAATACACTGGCATTCAGAACTTTTAAAACCTTCAAACGTGTTCAAGTGTTACGGTGAAGTATGAAATTTTCCATACTATTTTATTGATGATCATCTCGTTCTCCTCTTGAGCTCCTTGAATTTATGAGTTGTTATCTGCTGCACTCCATACTATAAGCACCTGTTTAGCATTCAGAATACTTTGCCGCATTTCCTCAAAGTAGCCAATAATCAGTTTTAAAGGTATACATGCAGTAAGTCTCTCGTAGTCTTCCACTGTTCTAACCCACTGGCTCGTCTGTGAACCAACCAGCATTTTCGAAATCGTTCAGATCCGAGGAAGAAGCAGAGACATATGTTTTAAGAGTTGATGTAATGCCTATATTGTGTGTATGGTTTATATCTCCCCTGTTAAGTTTATGTCGCACGTTACTAAACATGAATGCTAAAGCATTATGTGTAAGGTCTGATGCCATTGTAGCAGTGTCATCCCTTTTCGTAAATGACCCATCAATATATATGAAACTCCTGCATGGGAGAGTAAAATTGTCTTAGTGTTGGATGACTATCCTAATATCATAGTTCTTTTTAAACATAGTTGATGCATAACGTTTATGCGAGAAATATTCTTCACATTTGATACACTCGCCATATTCCACAGGGCGACTTATATTGAACGATGTCATTGCGCGATTTCAGACCTACTGATTTAAGAATCCCACAATTCGCACATGTTATCTATTGCCTTGCTGTTCTGTTGTAAAGTGCCGGGCTGTTTGTTGTGTACGTTGGTTTTATACTTTACTCTCGTCCTGTCTTCACCGAGAACACGGGGACGCTGCTTTCCCTGACTTGTCGAATCTCGCCACTGGTGCTTCAGATGCAGCAAGTTAATGGTGTCTGCTTCCAGTTACAAAAGGTCCCGGCTGGTTGGAGGTCGTCGCTGACGCTTCTGGGCCTCTGCAAGTTCAGGGTTACTACTGGTTCCACTTTAGATGTAGCCGCAGAGGTCCGACAGGTTGATTATCGTGGTCCTCAATAAGCAGTTCCAGATGGCGCAATGTCTGAACTGTTACTGGGAGGTCTCAACGATCTCACACCCTGTTCCCACTGTTGAGAAGAGTCCTTAACCTATATGAAGGAATCTGTTGTTGAGATGGGAGCTTTTTGCAATGTTACTCACGATGCAGACTCTACTGACAGGAAGTATATCCAGAGACCTGTCGGATCCGAGAAATTTTATTAGGTTCCTTCTTCAGAACCTGTCCTTTTGTGAAACACAATAGCTGTTCCATTGATCCTTTCTGGTTAAAGTCAATTGTTGCACTCATTTTCTTTATTTAAGATTTAAGTGTATTAATATCTGCATGTGGCGCAATACATTTTCCACACTGCTCTAGAACTACATTAAAATCGTAAATATCATACGCACTAGGTTCTATTTCCAAAATTTCTTTTCCAACATTAATTTCCATATGAAGTTTATTGTTAAGCCTCTGTGATATTCAGAATGCTGTTGTGTGTCTCCAGTCCAATCAGCGCAATTCTCCACTCCCCACTGCTTAAATCAGTCGGTGGGAAGTGGAGGAACTTGATGCACAGATGCCCACATAAGTAAGTATTAAAGTCTTGTTAGCAATGAAAATTGTAGAAGACGCGTCTTCTGTCGGTGAAGTATCGTTGTAACCCTTCTGGTAGCTGTAGGTCTCCAAATGAGTCGAAATAGAAGAAGTTATATGTATTTTCCTTAACATACGCTTCCCAGTAGGTTTCTGGTCCCCCAGCAACATCTAAATTCACAATTCCACATTCTCCAGATTTCCAGATAGTCATTGGTAATATATCCCGCATAAACACACGATAGAATCTTGGGATCTTGAGCAGATTTCTGTTTGGAAGCAGTGTATCCAGTTGGATAGCTATCGGGCTATTTTTTTTATTTATGAAGAGACCTAGTCCTTGTATAGTTTCAGGCATAGTCCTTCTCCGATGGCTGCTGCTTCCATCATTTGGTTATGTCTTCTTGACTCTTCTGGCGATAGCCACAGCACCACCAGCCACTGAACCCATCGCTGAGAAATCTGGAAGGATGGAGTGAGGAAGGGGATAATTCCACCTGGTGTCTTGGGTTTTGGTAGAATCCAGGGTGCTTTAACAGGCCCATCATGCTTCACGGTGCTTTTAGCTGCGTACATCGCTGTCAGTATACAGTTTTTCTAACACCCCTTCTTCTTCTTCATCGTTATCTTCTTCTTCTTCAGAAATCATAATTAGCTTGAAATTCATATCGAAGCCCAACTAAATTTACCACTCGGGATTTTATCAACTATGAATGCTGTAACACGCTGCCCTACAGCTACATCCTTTCTCACATGCATTGCCTTGACTTCATCTGCCAAAATTCGACCAGCAGTGTTGTGTCTGCAGAGGTCTTTATGTTTTGCGTATGCAGTGTCAAGTTCCGAACATGTCTTGTCACGCAGGTTAATTCCCTTATCACCATGAGCCAAATGTTTTTGCAGCGTCCGCAGTAATTATGCAATGGAATGTGTAATTTGACTGGAAGTTTGTTAGGAAGACCACCACCTCCTATAATGTGTCCCCTAAGGCGCATGTTATGCTATTATGCTCTTTGTGCTCTGTGCACCCCATTATATAGAAAATCGTCAGTGTCAGTACAGTTGTTTCCTGTAGCATGATAACCACGCCACTCCCTCTACATCTTATGGCACACTCTATGAGAAACGTGTGATTTTCAGCTCTTTTGCATTTCCCCAGTGTAAAAGCGTTCTGAAATTTCAGTGCCTCTGCTGTCCTTCAAGACGTACTGGGATTTGTTCTTCGCACTTTGGAAACTGTGAATATCTCAGTGGACTATTTTGGATAATATGACTTTTCATATACTGACTTGTGTTTTGAGATACATACAATTCACCCACATTAAATTTCTGTCTATGCGGATCCAGCATTTTATGCGATAGTACACCGTATCCATGGGTCCCTTATCACGAACATCAGTTGGTCCCATTTTTATTGTGCTATGTTTGGTTCGAATATACTGTGAATTTATTTCTGGGAGGATATCTGTTTATTTATATAAGCCGTAAAAATTAAAATGCATCGACATTTGACATTTTATTATTCTGGTCAGACGTTCCATGATAGTTGCTTTCAGGTGTGTGACTGTTCAGTAGTGATGTATTCCATACAGTTGCATAACATTCTTGCAATACCTACTGTAAAATACCCCACCATAATCGGTTTGGAGGTTGTCTGTGCATTGGTTCATCCCTGTCTGCAACAAATGCTCAAACACCTTTGTGACATTTCTTCCCATTTTTGTTTTAACAGGTAATGTCCAGACAAATTTGGATTATGTATCAATAACAATTACAATATATTGGAATCCATTAGTCTCATGTGAATATTCCCTCATATCTACGAGATCAGCCTGACGTAAGTCATGCAAACCTCTAACCATAACATGCCTACAAGGGTATGTTTTGAGTAATGGTTTCTGCAGTTCTCTAATTACTGTCTCCATCCTTAAGGATTATGCCTCTCTCTCCAAGTTCTGAAATTGCTAACACAACCTCATTCGAATTAGCAGTATTGCCTGCAGCAGCTGATGCCATGAGCAGTCGTAGTTGATCTATTACATCATTGGGGTTGTTGTAGCATATATGCTGAGGGTGCTGGTTGCCAGCTCTTTTATACTGAATGTCAGTACCTTCACTGCTGGTATACCGACCATCAAATGACAATGGTTTTTAAATGTCCCTGTATTTCGCACTGCGTTGGTTTCCTGCTTTCCCACATACACCAGCCAGTTGCAGTATCTCAGTGTACATCTCCAGTACTTTGGCTGAAAATTTCACTATTTCTGACGGTTTTAGGAAAAAGAGGTTCAGTAGACCTGGTCTTCTTTGAAATTTCGTATTGGCTATCTGTACTGCATTTTTTTTTCATTTTAGCTTATTGGCTGCATGTGTAAAATATATGGTTTTTCAACACTGATACCAAATGTCTTATTTGTCCCAGTGTCACTGTCTTGGTTAATGAAACTGGCAATAGCATCAATGTCATCATTGTGTAATTTTTCTGAGAGTTCATCGAAAGAGTCAGTAACTGTTTTAAAGGTTTCTCTCAGTGTCTGCTCTCAATCCAAATGTCTAACCTTAGTAGCCGTAGTTGCTCTCAAACAGTCTTCCATGCAGAGATGACTTATGCTTAGTCGACATCTTGTTATATACTAAGCAGGCTACATCACAGGCTACACCTAATGCATATTTCATTCAACCTTTACAGCTAAGACATCCTCTTTCTTTTCAGTCCCCTCAACCTTTACATCTCAGTCATCTACTTTCTTCCTCAGAATGATCCAGGTGTACAGCTCTAGTTTCTTAACCCTGGCTCATTGATCAGTCTCAGAAGGGTCTGGCCATATGTCTCAAGCTCCTTAACTTTACGTCTGAGAGACTGAAATTTTCCATCTACATTCTTTGTTTATGCACTTCTATCCTCTTGACCTGAGTGCCTGACATACTTGTGAACTTCTCCATGGTGTGATGTATACTAACATATTCAGCCATTTTTTGAAAGCTATTTATAAAGAAACTTCTGGACTTCCAGCTGTAGCTATTTTCTTGATTTATGAGTAACAAGAAACCCTTACTGTGTGTGATTCCAGCAATCTGTGCATATCTTTACAAAATCATTGAATAACATGGTGGTTCCTTCATACACCTGGTAAATGTGTTTTAAATTCAAATTTATTTATTTATTTATTTATTTATTTAACCTGATCAGATTAGGGCCATTAGGCCCTCTCTTACATCGGACCAGTGTTCCACACATGCTGCATTTAACGCATCAGAGTTACATCATGACAATAGTTTAAATGAGAATATTAGCTTACTCTAGTGAAAATATGAATAAAGAGTAGTGACTAAGACCTAATAAAGTAAATGCGGCAGTATTTTTACAACAGGTGCTATACATACAGATTATGATAAAAGCAATAATAATAACAGTAAAAAAATGTAATGATAAACATGACTAAGACTTAATATATTAAATGCTGGCAGTATTTTTACAGCAGGTGCTATACATACAGGTTATGATAAAAGCAATAATAATAACAGTAAAAAAATCAAATAATAATGACAAACATGAGAAGGATTGGCAATAGTAATGAAGGTTTGTGCAGATGTACATAATATCTTGGTGCGTAAAGTAGATGTTTACTAGTTTAGCGTGTTTTGGGGAATGGAGATTTAAGGAGGGGGAAAGAGGGAAGTAATGAGGTGAAGTGCATTCATGTACGTCATTAACTGTTTTTTGAAGCTGGACATGTTTTTAAGTTCTCTAACATAACGAGGAAGGTTATTCCAGAGTCGGGTTCCCGCTACTGTAAAGGACTTGGAGAAGGTGACTGAGCGATGCAGTGGAACGGAAAGGATTTTATTATAATGGGAACGTGTGTTTCTGTCATGTTGTTCCGACATGAGCGTTAGGGACGAGGAGAGATATGAGGGACAGTTTACATTTATAAGGCAGTAGATGAGACAGAGTGTATGGAAATCTCTGCATTTGTCTGCACACAGCCAGGACAATTTTACATATGCTGGTGAAAAGTGATCAAAAAGTCGAACGTCACAAATATATCGGACGCAGGCATTCATGACCAGTTCTAGACGTTGGGAATTTTCCTGAGAGAGGCCTTGTAGGATAATATCGCTGTAGTCAATGATTGGGAGTATAAGCGTTTGTACTAATTTCTTTTTCAGATCGAAAAGGAAGAGTTTTTTATATTTTAGTAGGACATGAAGAGATGCTGATGCTTTTTTGCACACTGCAGTTACGTGCTCTGTCCAATTTAGATTTTCATCTATTATTACTCTCAAACTCTTTGCTGAGGGAGAGAAGTTAATATTTGTTCCATTTAGGATAAGAGGTGGTAAGGATTCCCGATGTTTTGGGCTAATGAGCTTAGAGTGACCAACAAGTACCGCTTGGGTTTTAGATGGGTTTAGTTTTAGACCTATGTCCTGTGCCCATTTTGACAGTGCATCGAGGTCAGTATTGAAATTTTCAATAGCTTTCTTGAGATTGCTTGGTTTCGCACTTAGATACAACTGAAGGTCATCAGCATACATATGGTATTTGCAATAGGTCACAACCGATGACACATCGTTGACATATAGAGAGAAGAGTATAGAACCTAATACTGAGCCTTGGGGAACGCCTGACACTACCTGCCGTCATTGTGATTTTATATTCCCAGATAGGACGCGTTGCTGACGAGACGTCATGTATGAGCGAAACCATTGCACTGCACTTGGTGAGAAATTTAGGCCGCTAAGTTTGGCCAGTAAGATGTCGAAGTCGACAGTATCAAATGCTTTGCTGAAATCTAAGAAGCAAATGATAGTCGCTTCTTGTCTGTCCATGGCAAGTTTCAGGTCATCTGTCACCTTTATCAGAGCAGATGTTGTGCTTCCATGTTTACGGAAACCTGATTGGTATTCGTCTAGTAAGTTGTTAGTAGTGAGGTAGATGGTGAGCTGGTCATGAACTATATATTCTAAGGCCTTTGATAGTGCAGGAAGAAGGCAGATGGGGAGGTAGTCAGAGGGTGCTGTGGCTATGTCCTTTTTAGGCAGTGGCTTAATTTGTCCCAGTTTCCAGGCCTCAGGGAAAACACTTGTGATTAATGAATCGTTGAAAATGTCTGTTATAGAGGGCAGTAGTTGGTCAATAATAAGTTTTACCATCTGGATAGTGATACCATCATGTCCAGTAGATGCTGATCTAATCCGCATTATGGATTTCTTGACAGTACTGCAAGTGACGTGCTGTAGATAGAACTGTAGATAGAATTTTTCTTTGCTACAGTCGTTCAACCCCATGAAGTAATCAATGATTCTCTGTTTTCTTTTGTTTTTTTGCGGTACAATTTTGGTTGTAGGTAACGTGAAGAATCGGTTTAGTTCTTCAGCTGGGACCATGTGATTTTCTGCAACTTTTAAGACTATGAAGATTTTTCCACAGGATAGCTGGTCTACATCTATTGTCAGCTAATGTACGGGCATGTCTGAGCTTAGCGTTTCTCACCGATTGACTGACTTTGTTTCGTTTCTGCTTGTATACAGCATGATTTTCAGGTGTAGGGTGTATCTTGTATGCTCGATGTGCAGCATCTCTGAGATTCATGAGCTGTTTTAGTTCATCAGTCAGCCAGGGTTCAGGTTGCCTTTTTACTTTTCTGGTATTTATTGGAGCATATTTGTCATACAGTCGAGTAATTTTGTTAGTGAAATCCTGGAGTTTGTCGTTTATGTCCATGAGGGGAGTAGAGGTCATCCCGCAGACTATTTCTTGTGCCTCAGTTTCGAGTTCAGGCAAATTTATGCGTTTGGGGTCTCGGTATGTAGACAGTTTTTGTTTCATTCTAGGACATTCTAGTGAATACGTCATTGAAATGCTGTCATGGGCAGACACACCAGGCGCAGATATTTGAGAGGTGCGGATTATTCTGTTCGGAGATTTCGTTGTGAATATATCAATGAAAGTGTGACTGGTAGTCGAGTGATGAGTAGGTGCCAGCTGAAGTAGCGTCATATTTGAGAAAGAAAGCATCCTCTTAAATTTCCCAGTGGAAGGACTATTGCACAGAAAATTAATGTTAGTGTCACCTGCTATAATTACATGTTCATAAGACGATTCGAGACTAGAGAGGGCAGTTTCGAAGCAGGCGAACCCACGTATTTAAGGAGGTTTGTAAAGGACACATATCAAGCACATTCTGTTAAGTGATTTGATCTCTATGAACATATATTCCCCTTGTTTATCTACATTGTTGTCGGATGTGTGTAGTACAGTAGGTGACAAATCAGAGCGTATGTACGCCCCTATTCCGCCCCCTCGTCTGTTGCATCTGTCGTGCCTGGGAAAGATATAGCCATCTTGGTTTACGGAAGTTGTAGGAATACATGGTTTGAGCCAAGTCTCTGACAAAAGTATTACGTGTATATCAGCAGTTTGAAATATATATTTGAACTCGTCGAAGTGAGCTGGCAGAGACTGGACATTTGCAAGTGCAATATGCAACTTGGTGCGTTCGGGTGTTGATTGCCCGAGGAGGCTGCCGACCGATGTTTGCGGGTCGTGGTTGGCGGTGACAAGAGGGTCTGGCATGAGGAATGCGGAAGGCGTGTGAAGGAGGGGGGTGAGGGAGTGTCCTCCCAGTTCTGTGCAGTGAAAGCGGTCAGAAAGGGGAGGGGGTAGGTCCCCGGGGAGGCAACGGGATCTGCGGCCAAGGTCAGCAAGGTCTGCAACGGTTCTGGAAGCAGGCGTGGGCTGGCAGGGGAAGGAATTTCGCTAAACACAACGGGAGTAATCCGCACGTTACGACAAAGTGTGATATTAATTTCACTTATGAGGATTACAACTAAAGTATGATGGTGGGTTGCAAATTAAGCATGGAAGTGAGACTACCTTATGTAATAATTAACAAAATTACACGAGAAAAACAATTAAAGATGAAAATAGTTATGTGGAGAAACGAAAACTCGATAATACAAATAATAACAAAAATTACACGAGAAAAAATAATTAGAGATAAAAATAGTTATGTAGAGAAACGAATAATTTGATAATACATTAGTTAAGATATAGTTGACAGTGTATAGTTAAGATACAGTTGACAGTATAAACAGTATAAACATACAGGTTAGTGGCAGCAAGATTAGACATGATTTAGCTTCTAACGCACAGGCTTTCAAGTTCATTAACACTGCAAATTGTTTTCTTTCCGTTTTCGGTCTTAACCATTATCCTGCAGTCATTTGTCCACACGTTCTGTAGACCAAATTTCGAAATCGCGCTCTTCAAAATTTTTAGTCTTTCAGAGGTCAGATCCTCGCGTACTGTCAGACCCGACTTCGCGAGATTCTTCTTTGCTCTGAAGATTTCAGATCTTTTCCTATACGACATAAATTTCACTATTATAGGTCTTGGTTTTGTAGATCCTGGCGACTTACGACCCACTCTATGACTTCTGTCAATGTCACTCAGAGTCACCTGCACGCCTAGCTTTTCTTGGACAAGGTTTATCACAACTTCGTCTGTGCTCTCTGGAACGCCGAACAGTCTGAGATTATTGCGTCTATGATATTGTTCGAGCTCGTCTGTCTTCTCGATCAATTTCTGTTCGAGCAGTCGTGCTTTCTCCCCACTTGCTTTTAACGATGTGTCCAGTGCACGGATCTCGCTCGCATTCGCCTCCAGAGTTTTCTGTATTTTGTCCGTCACTGCTGCAGTGACAGCATCAGTGATGGTTTGAACAACGAGCCCGAGCGTCTCCTTAGCCTGCAGCGCGGCACTCACCTCAGCCTTCACGAGTGCGGCGATGTCAGCGATGCCGGGCGAAGCGGCCGCAACTCCCGGTGCAGACTCCACGGTTGCGCTGTCTCCGGCCTGGCCGTTGGCTGCACTGGGCGTTGTTCGGCGATTTTCCGTTTTAAGTGCGATTCCGTGTAATTGGTGCTCAGTATGTGATGTAAAATACGACACTCGGCAGTAGATATACGGCTTTAGTATATGTAGACTAGCCTAACTGCTTGAAACACCTCCAGATTTCACGTAAACTTGCGAGCCAAGCTAACGCACGTCACTCACTCGCCGCCATCTTTGCACCCTGTCTTGTTTGAGAGCTATAATGTATTTTGCCTTATCGCTTACCAACTGTTTCGGGATTCTGGAATATGTCTGACTCAAATAAGATACGGCAACACTCATATGACTACCGAAACAGAAATATTGTAGAATTTGATCCTGCTTTTCCACAGAAACATAATCGAATTTGAACATTGTGTTTGGCTTTACATTTTCTGGTGGGGGAATTTGACTGCCTTGGCTGAATGTCATGTACTTTGTATGTTAGACCAGGGTACAACCTGCGTTATCTTTTGCAGTAGCTGGTATTTGGGCTGAAACAGCATTTCTGAAAAGACCAATACATGCTCAAAGTGGACTCCATCCAGGTGTGTTTAGTTGTGACATGACAACATTTGTCTTGCCACAGTTGGATGGACCTACAACTATCACTGGTATATTATCAGGTAGGAGTATCCCATTCTTCTTCTTCCTGTTCTGGCTGTCTTCCACACCATCGTAGGACCACTCACTTACAACAAAGTTATGATGCTTCACCCACACTGCCATGGTACCGGATACATCATTGTTTTGGTGTCCAATGAGCTTTTATTTAAGAATTGAACACTTCTAATAATGTTATTAGTAATAATAATAATAATAACAGTAATAATATGTGTAGTCACTATAGCATAAACATCTTACAGAGTGAGCTACAACGGCTACACCTTACCATTATCTAATGATAGGGTTGTTAAATAAGAAAAACAAAGATTTGTCATCAGAATTTTTACTTACACATAGGCAATAGTAAACATCAGCAAGAGTTTAGTTGTTCAGTTTGCACAACAGGACATTATTTTTCAAATAAAGGTAAGAACATAATTCAGCTTCTGTTTCTCTCACTCTGATGTGTGTTCCTTTAGTTTCTTCATTTGATATCGGTTTACTGCAGTGTTCTAAATCGTCTCCATGCACGCTATTCATAAGGAAATGGTTCAAATGCCTTTATACACAGTTTGAACACACGGCAGCCCATGGTCCCATGTCTCCAACACAATCGATAGCACCATCCTTAGGCTGAACAAGTTTGTAACAGTCGAGTCTTCCAGATAAATTGATCAACCTCCAGATCTCACCACGAGTGTCCCACCACCATATAATGATGTTACAGATAGTGTCAGGTTCAAATGGCTCTGAGCACTATGGGACTTAACTTCTGAGGTCATCAGTCCTCTAGAACATAGAACTACTTAAACCTAACCAGCCTAAGGACATCACAAACATCCATGCCCGAGCAGGATTCGAACCTGCGACCGTAGTGATCGCGCGGTTCCACACTGTAGCGCCTAGAACCGGTCTACCACCCCAGCTGGCCATAGTGTAAGGAAAGCACAGTAGTTGGCTGGAGATGGAGTATACTTGGAGGCTATCTGTTGATTGATATAGGGTTCTCAAGACACAGTTCATCCCATTCCAACTCCACAAATCACACTCTGAGACTTCTCAATGCATTTTCAATCTCTAACACAACATGTGCGTCACTATCCAGAGATGCTTGTATACAAATTATTTGCACTTTGAAACTCTAGCTAGTAAATTATAAGTTGAAGTGAAAAGCATTAGTGCACTGGGAGAAATTGGAAGGTCCTCATCCACCCCATCAACACTCAGCACTTGCAGTAACACCGGAATATTCTGAGATGATGTGTATGTCAGAGACCAGAACTGATCTGCACCATGTGGTACAGGGCCCAACACTGTATTTCTGAGAGCTGTGGGCTGGCTGGATGTGGTGTGCATACTGTAAGACTTTTGGTACACCCACCATCAGATTATTTGACTTGTCGTTGTAGGCGAATGTCAGCAATATGTCTCATGGTCTTATCGTGGCGTGTTTATCTTCTGCTGTTAGGTCAGACGATAGAGTAGCAGATTGACAGTGACCAACTTTAAACAGAACTTGATTAATTTTCACACACATTTATTAAAATAATAACCAGCATAAAAATTACTTAACTTGGTTCTGGATGCTGTTTACAATTGACAATCAGAGGTTCCTTTGATCTAGTTACGTTAATCTTATTCTCACATATCTCTGATACTTCACAAAGTGTCTATTCATGTATCTTCATGGCTATGTACAGGAATTTTATAATCTTATTAGGCACAGACTGAAACTTGACTATAGACTGGTACAGACAAATGCAGACTAGTGTAGACTAATGCAGACTGGTTAATCGGAGGCCTGTGTACTCGCTATAATACCTCGTGCGTTCAGGTATCACTGCGCAAGTGTGATCCACAATGAGAAAAGGTTCTATTTAAGCAGAAATCTCATTGGCTGCGTTACATATTAATACACGGATCAGCGGAAGCAGAATTTGGTCCGTCTCTAAGACAGCGCCATCTCATAGTGTGGAGACGGACGAGCGCTGCGCATGCTCTGTTGTGCTTAGGTGGGCGCGCTCTATTGGGAAAGTTGTGTATGTGCTGACTACACAGAACTATGTACACAACACTGGATGTCTTCAACAATGAACAGGATGGATGACAGCAGCTCATTGTCCTGCTCCAGCATGGGGGCCAGGTGTGCTACAGGATCTCAAGGTGCTGCTGCTGCTCCTGACCCTGACAGACTGGAGTTCACTCAGGTCCCAACAAGCCGGTGGTGGCTGCTGCTGGTTCAGACTTGCTGAAGGTCATTGGAGGTCTCGACATGCTGGAGGTCGCTGAACAAGAAGAAGAAACAGTAAGCATCAACAAAGAAAGACATGAATTGAACAAAGAAATGGATCTTGACAAAGAAAAGAAAGAACCAATATGTGCAGTAATTTTAGCAAAGTCATTTAAGGAGTACTTAATTTTGTGCTACTTCTGCAATTTGAAGGCAGATGAGGATCTCGGCTGCTGTTGACACTTCTTCTACTCGCTATCAGCAACTGAGAGCATGTTTGTCTTATAGTCCCCAGCGTCATGATCATGTGACCGGATGTAGTGTTCCCATGTCCCTATGGTTTCCAAGTGGGGGGAATAGTTGAATGCTGTGTTCCTGTTGGTTCATATGGGAAGTGGTGGAGCAGAAAAAACTCGTTTAAGTGCCCTCTGTGGCAGTCTCATGAACTCAGTTGAAGCCCACACTCCAAGGTAACCTCTGGTTCATTACATCTGGGGTAGTGAAACAGGATGAAGTTGTCTTCTTCACAGCAGGGCAGCTCCTGTATGCACCTCTCTCCTGACCTGCACGTTTGGCAATACACAAGGCAGTTATCACATTTGCCCTGTGGTCAGTGCGCAGACGCAATTGGGAAGTTTATCATCGGACAAGGGATGTAGTGGTGGAGGAGGGTTCTTGTGTAATCATGAGATGGTGCATACAAGTGCTAGGATATATGATGAATGTTTTTCCCACAAATTACAATATTCTACAGAGTCAATCAATTTGATGAGACATTTCCTGCCAAGTATGCAAGCGATAAATCAAAAGTGCCTCAATGTTTCTGGGTAACCGACAGGTTGCGGGATCAATGCGGTAAGGATTTTGACTTAATTGCAACAATATCCACCAACAGGATGTAAGATGAAGTCATAAAAGTAGAGACACTACAGTTGAGCTATTTCCCACCTTGGGTTTCCAGCAAACTGATTAAATAAAGAATACACAGCAGTAAATTGTTGACAATTATTTGAATTGCATGGCCTGGAATCCTTCCTATCCAGCACAGCTGGAGATTTTTCCGATAGTTTTTGGGTGGGGGAGGGGGGAAGAGGGGGAGAAGTGAAGGAAGGGAGAGGAAGAGAGGGCTGGGGGATTTTCGAGAAGGGGAAGAAAGTGTCTCAGACCTAAACAAGTGCCCCTTTCCCCAGAGACGTAGGGGTGAGAAGTAGGAGGTGGAGATTTTCTCAGGAGGATGAGATGTTGTATTTTCACACCTCCACATCTCGTCACATAAAACACTGATTTGAGTAATGAAAGAGGCCAAGAGCCATTTACTTGCCAATGTATAATATTTGACTACGCATTGTAATGATGTATTTTGACGATTTAAAGGAGAAACGAATCCAGCGCCACTGACGCATTAGGAAATTATAGACTAATTCAGCGCGCACGTAAAAACATCGATATTAAAGACAGACTCTGAAGACATTTGAACATCAAAAAAAAAAAAAAAAAAAAAAAAAAACAAGCAAGTAACCGATCGTCCACTGCCGGACGATATCACTCTCTTTTTATCTCCTGTATAATACGGACGCACCATTACATAGGTGTCATTATTAGACTTGTAATTTGTTAAGCCCTACAGATATATACTGTCATTTTGTTGCACGTGCGACTAGCATGTGTGAAAAACTCTGAGTGGTTAATAAATGGACATTTCTATTTGATTTCAAAACTTTTCAAACCACTCAGGCTCTGTCGTGTCTTAACATGTTATGTGCACGTTAAGTCCAAGTACGTAATTATAGTGTCAATTACTTTAAATTTGTGTTTGCTTAATGATTTACTTTCTACGTGCCAAGTTTTTTTTACATAGCCAACCGTGTCCGACGTGTCATTGAGCGGACAGAACAGTCAAGGCCGACGTTAACATGCTACTTACATCCCCCCCCCCCCCCCCTCCCACCTTGAAATATTCTTCAAACTCAGTTTTAAACTGGCCCTTAGGTACATTTTCAGTGCGAGTGACGTCCGGGAATTTCTTAGCAAACTTTACTTCTCCAATGATACATCGCTCGCACAAAGCATCACTGTTCCACAATGCTAAGCGGTACTTTGTAAACGGGAAAGGGAGCCATGCAAATGTATGTTGCTTCCCCTCCTCAATCTGATGCTTAATAGTAATAATAATAATAATAATAGCAATATTTCCTTACATCAGATGTGGCGCCCTAACAGGGACTTGGATCAAAATCACAGGTAATCCTCTTGTTTTGAATTTCATGTGGGATCGGAGACGGAACGGTAAAATACAATTGGAGGCCATAATTGCAGTTCCGAGTCGCTGTTTCAAGACACAAAGTGAGTAGAAACCTTTGCGTTTGCGAAAACCCCGCGTCCGTAGTGCATTTTATGACTTTCAAGTTCTGTGCTCATTTAAAATCCAGCTTTCCCGCCAAACCCCGCTTCATTTCGTAAATTTATTCAGATTAGATATCTCAAAAACGTTTCTTTGCAATTTTTAAAGTCAATTTTGTTAAATTGGAAAATTTTTATTATTTTACTGTAATTGTCTGTATATGTTCTCTTGTTGTCATTCCTGTCATTAAAATCCAAGATGATGAAAACACAGCGTTGGTGACGGACAGTAGCGTTGTCTTCAGTTGTTTATATTTAGTGGAATCCATATTGTCGTTTTCGTATGGGACTACTCAATTTTCATTGCCGCCAGCGGCAATTATCTGTTTTAGTAACTCAAGAAATAGACACGCCGTGTGAACAGTACAGTAGAGTATCTAAAAAATATATTACCCGTGGTTCTACCGCGAAATATTTCGTTGCAAACATGGCAGAAGACAAACGAGTGGATAATCCCGCAGATGAACTTTCCGAAACAGACACGGCTACATACCAGCTCCGCTCGCGTGTAACTTCTGATCGCCCGAGTCCCGGCAAGGCGTGTTAAATATTGAAGACGAGGAGCGTGAGCTAAGATGCGGACAAACATCGCAGATGAATCAAATGTGGCAGAGAGAAAAACACGAGCGGGATGAGGATAAACAGAGAGAAAAACGCGAACTTTATGAGAAGGAAAGGAAACGCGAAGACAAGGACAGGGAGCGGGGCGAGAAACGTGCCTCGTTATTCTCCAATTTAAAATTGCACATGGAAACTAAATTTGATTCTATGGCAAGTAACGTAAAGGCAGATGTACAAACTAAACTTGACTCGATGAATAATAATTTGAAGGCCGAATTAAAAGCGGATATTGGTAAACTCGGATCGCAAATGGTTACAGTAACAGCAGAAATCGACTCAGTAAAGGGTAATATGAAAACTAAATTTGATACAGTGAAAAGCAAAATAGATTCGGTAAAGGACGAACTAAAAGAGGGCCTCAAACATTAAGTAGATGCGGTTAAAACCGACTTACCTGCGCAAATAGATAGTAACATTTCCACGGTAGCAGACCAAATTGTGAAGTTGGAAAATGGCATGAAATCAATCGCCGACCGACTTCAGCATCAAGTAAAGGCTTGCCAGTCTGAGGCGGTGAAGACGCTGAAAAAGTACGAAGAAGTGTCTGGAAAGGTCCACAAGCTTCAAGACAATATCAAGAAAATAAGCGATAAAATGACAGAATTGTCAGGTGACATGTCTAAGTTGAATATTGAAAGTAAAATAAAGCATGAATTAGACACACACACCACAGAACTGAGTAAAAAATACGAAGATTGGGTGGATACCAAAGACAAAGAAATTTCTGACAAGGTAACGAACGAGCTCAAAGACGCCGTAACATCAGCCACATTAGAAGTCTTAGTTGCTCCCGGAACTTCAGGAGACACAGTCTGTAGCGAGTTAGAGGAGATTCAACGTGTCTTCATGAGAGATGTACCAGAGTGGAAACGCAAACTTGACGATCAAATTGAGACAATGCAACACCGTTTAAATTATCTCCAAAACAATGACGCGCAGGGAGAATCCCAAAGCGAATTACCAACCGTAAACAACTCGTCAACAACAAGCTTCGTACGTTCAGTACCGAAGCAGGACTACCAACCTTTACAACCGGAACAAATCGCTCAAGTATCGCTCGCGAATCTACTGAAAGAAGAGAGAATATTGAAGCATAGTCTTTCAAACATTCATACCAGAGAAAAGAGACATTCAACCTGTCGTATTTTTAAAAGGATTTTCTGGCGTGTTCCCAGAAAGTTGGTCAGACCGTCAGTTTGTTATTGGATTCATTCAAGGAGAAAATACGTTATGGGGAACAGAGATGCTCGATATATGTCATACATATGCCGAATTCGAACTCCAATTTTTGCATAAGTTTTGGAGCACAGCAGTACAGCAGAGACTTCGGAAAGAAGTGTATAATGTCGAACCTGTTCATGCCAAATTTGGGAGTCTAAGGAGGTATTTCGAGAAGTACTTAAGGAAGATTCGCCATTGGGATACACCAATCACCACTAAAGATGTAATAATGATTCTGAAGTCGAAATTGCCTATATCGTTAAGTGGAAAATTGGTAAACATTCCGTGTGATGACCAGGAGATGTTCTTATCCGTGTTGGACAGCTTAGACCTCATCCATGAAGACACGCGTGTTCAGAACAACCACAATTACGGATATCAAACACCAAGCGCACCGGCCAACAGGGAAACACGAACTGGCAGCCAAGCGATGGAAAGAATAATGACAACTATAGAAATGGATCAGAAAAACTATGGCAATAGCTACAAACGAATTGGCAACGGTTACCAATGTAACAACTACGGTGGGAACCAATATGGCAGTATAGCAATGTTGCCAAATTTATTCAAGATGGCACTGCTGACATCATCCAAGATGGCGGTGTGTAGACATGGCAACAGCGCATGATGTCAGCCAAGATGGCGGCTTTTGGTGGGAAAATAGGCCGATTGTGCTGCTTCCACTAAACTAATCCCCAGAAAAAATGGCGGAAATTTTGAATTTTGGGGGGAAATAGGTCAACTGGGCTACGTCCACTAACCTAACCCTCCAGAAAAAATTGGCACCAAATTCAAATTCCAAGACGATAATGCATGCAAAATCGTACTTGTCTTTATTATTATTCATTATTATTGATTATCATTTATTAACATTATTATTTATTATTATTATTTATTATTATTATTATTATTTCTTACTATTGGCCTACCTCAACTAGAAAATTTGCGCCAAATTCAAATTCCAGCACGACAATATCTGCAAATCAGTACTTCTCTTTATTATTATTATTATTGATTATTATTCAATCTTTTATTATTATGTATTATTATTATTGGTCTACCTCCACTAGAAAATTGCATCAAATTCAAATTAAAAAACGATAATGTCTCAAAACTGTACTTCTATTTTTTATGATTTATTATGATTTATTATTATTATTTATTCGAGATGTCCGATTTTCTCCGCGAGAAAGCCATTTGCATTACATCCGTAACAAAAATCTATCACAATTCAAATCCCAACACCATAATCGATCGTGTCAAATAATAAAGTGCACTTATAGTAACCTAAGTCACGTCCTTTGATTTTGCAGGGGGGAAGGGACCGAAGTCTTTATTTCAAGCAGTACGGTCATCACTCGTTCTCCAACACAATCAGTACACATCTTCGAGATCGCAGCAGGGCCCAATGCAGTCGCCACGACGTCCGCGCTCCAGCTGTTAGTTCAAATCGCCGCCACCGCCTGTCACCGGCGGCCAGCGCGCGGGCTGCGGCCTGTGGCGGTGACGTGGGGCGGCGCTCTGGGGCCGGCCTGCGACCGGCGGTCGCTTCCACGTCGTAGACGTGTTTTCGCTGGACACGCTGCAGCTTGCCGAGGTTCATGTCACAATGGTCCCTTGTCCGTTCACCAAGTGTATTCGTCGCCTCCACACGTTTCCCGCCAAAATTGTTGGCCTGGGAGCTCATCCACACAACGGTCGGCCGTTCGGCTCAGCACGTGGATCGACAAAGAACGCCCTGCCACACTTTTGGCGCGAAAGTTATTTTCCTGGGCACGTTCAAACCTGTCGACGCCGACCGTTCGCCATCCACCAGTGTCTTCGTGCGACCGAGAACGCCTTGCTACACTTTTGGCGCCAAAGTTTGCTCAACAGTTGAATCTGCCATGACTGTACAAGAGCACGTTTGGTCGCCACAAGACCCCTCGCTAAGTTAATTCACTCTCTCTCGCGCCACGCCACGTCCGACCGCCCACGTCACACACCCTCGATCGCCCCGCCGTACACGCGGTAGACATAGGCTTCTGTAAATATGCTTACACCCACATCACACAACTAACCTATCAATTACCTATGTAATTAATTCCATATCAACTTTTATCATATTAAATAATTCAATTTACAATTTCATGTAGATATGTAAAGGTGTTCAACTACCTACTTTCAACTACTTTTAGAGGAACAGACCGCCAGCTCTTCCTATGAATCCTCGCCAAGTTAGAATCCTGTCAGTAAAGAAATGTCGCTTGCACTTTCGCTACCAATCTAAGAAAATTGCGAGTAAAGAAAGGACACTTGTACTAACGTCACCCACCTGACCAACACATGCTCCAAGGATCAAGCGCCAAGTGTGAAATCTGCCAGTAAACGAACCTCACTTGACAAAGGGTTTCTGATCGATTCCGTATTTCTGGATAACAGAAAGCCTTCTGACACGGTACCACACAAGCAGCTCGTAGTGAAATTGCTTGCTTACGGAATATCGCCTGAGTTATGTGACTGGATTTGTGATTTCCTGTCAGAGAGGTCACAGTTCGTACTAACTGACAGAAAGTCATCGAGTAAAACAGAAGCGTTTTGTGGCGTTCCCCAAGGTAGTGTTATAGGCCATTTGCTGTTCCTTATCTATATAAACGACTTAGGAGACAATCTGAGCAGCCGTCTTCGGTTGTTTGCAGATGACGCTGTTATTTATCGACTAATAAAGTCACAGAAGATCAAAACAAACTGTAAAACGATTTAGAAAAGATACCTGAATGGTGCGAAAAGTGGCAGTTGACCCTAAATAACGTAAAGTATGGGGTCATGCACATGAGAGCTAAAAGGAAACCGATAAACTTCGGTTACACGGTAAATCAGTATAATCTAAAAGCCGTAAATTCAACTAAATACCTCGGTATTACAATTACGAACAACTTAAATTGGAAGGAACACAGAAAATATTGTGGGGAAAGCTAACCAAAGACAGTGTTTTATTGGCAGGACACTTAAAAAATGTAACAGACTTACTAAGGAGACTGCCTACACTACGCTTGTCCGTCCTCTTTTAGAATACTTCTGCGGTGTGGGATCCTTACTAGATAGGATTGACGGAGTAAATCGAAAAAGTTCAAACAAAGGCACCACGTTTTGAATTATCGCAAAATATGTGAGAGAGTGTCACAGAAATGATACAGGATTTGGGCTGGACATCATTAAAAGAAAGGCGTTTTTTTTTTTGCGACGGAATCTTCTCACGAAATTCCAATCATCATCTTTCTCCTCCGAATGCGAAAATATTTTGTTGCCACCGACCTACATAGAGATGGAACGATCAACACGATAAAACAAGGGAAATCAGAGGTCGCACGGAAAGATATAGGGGTTCATTCTTTCCACGCGCTATACGAGATTGGAATAATAGAGAATTGTGAAGGTGGTTCGATGAACCCTCTGCCAGGCACTTAAATGTGATTTGCAGAGTATCAATGTAGAAGTAGATGTAGAGCACACGACAGAAAGATCGGGAAAGTGGTAGATTACAAACTTAATGATAAAGTATTAGTAAGGACGCATTCATTACTGTACCTTCTAAATAAAAAGAGGAGATATTTGTACGAAAGTCCGTACATAATTATGCGCAACCCACACATTGGTTGCCGCACAGGATTAGCCGAGCGGTCTAGGGCACTGCAGTCATACACTGTGTGGCTGATCCCGGCGGAGGTACGAGTCCTCCCTCGGGCATGGGTGTGTGTGTTTGTCCTCAGGATAATTTAGGTTAAGTAGAGTGTAAGCTTAGGGACTGATGACCTTAGCAGTTGAAACCTTCCCGTCTCCTCTATACTTCCCTTTTACAATAATCTATGTAACCTTCCCTTAGGGTTTCTATCTCTTGCTTAAATAATAACAAATGAAATCTTCCCTTTGAAATTTATTCTCTTTCTCAATCTTCGCATACAAATTTAATTGCTGCTTATTAAAAGTGATTTTCTGATTATTTCGACGAAACATAGAATGTGTCGTCGTCGTGGCCCTGAGTCGTTATCTGCAATAACCCAAAACTGTTCCTAACCTTTTTTTACTGTTACTGGATCGCCATCTCACTGCTACATCGAACTGCGACATGAATATACTTACTCTGGTTTACTATACTCTATTAACTGCTGGTGGGCTGTCATAATAAGTGGCTGTATTTATTACCAAAGCTGACGTTATTCTTTATTAGCAAAGATGACGTTATTCTTTAATTAATTTGACTGAAGTTACGTAATTCATAGTTAAACTTTTTCTTCACAACAATAATATTTTTGCAAAGTTTTATGTTGATGGCTTTTGGAACGGATTATAATCAGTAATGCAACATTGCTGTCAAAAATTAATTCTATTCTGAAAACGCTTCAAATATTTACTGTTGGTAATGAAATGATTTTACAAACTTTCAAATGGGACTTACTTTTTACAATAATCTTACAACTAGCGTTGTGCAAACATACCTTCAGTAGTCTTGAGTTTCGCAAAGAAAATAATTCAATAATATTAGTTCCTCTTATGATAATAGTTAGTTGATGTCTCTGTACATCCGTTTATAATCTCTTGTAAATCAAACCTGGTGGCTGGTAGGCACACTACTCCTCTCAACCTCTCGCTTCAGACCTGCTACCAACTCGCTTGACATCTCGCTTACTACTGACATCCTACGAACGCTAAAGTGCGGTCTCTCCTGCCAACAATGCTTTCTGGTGCAGACAATCCCTGCTACCATTATAAAATGTATCAATGCGCGGTCTTTCCCGCTCTTTTCTTAAAATGTATCTATGCGCGGTCTCTCCCGCCCTTTTTAAAATTATATCAATTTGCAGTCTCTCTTGTCAACAATACTTTGGTGCAGACATTCCCTGCTACCACAATTATCTCCAACATGACAAATATTAATTATTCCTACTTAATCCTATTAATAAAATATAAACATCTTTCATAAATTGTGATTTGACAATAAACAATAGAAATATGCACATCTTACATAACTCTCCACAGGGTTTCCTTAAAATTTTCCTTCGTCGTTGAGTCATTTGGACTTGACGTAAGGAGAAAGTTTGATTATAGAAATATGTGTAGTAATAAGAAAGTTAATGAGAGAACATTTCTTTCAACAAAGCACATACATATACTGTCATAGGGATTTCTTTCCCTAAGTCTAACAAAGAGAATATTCAAAAGAGTATACATCAAAATATACAAATAATATGAGTCAGTAAGTTGGAAGTGTACATCATGCAGTAAAAGTTATTATATTTCTAATAGTAATGGATGGAAAAAATTAGAACATAGTTTATGTTTCATTATAAATTGGCATCTATTAGTACCATATTCAAGGAAGGGAAAAAAGGAATTGGATAGCATGGTCAAAGCACTAGCAACTTTCCCTCAAATAGCACAACACCAGGATTCGCCATGTGATTCCGTCGTCTCTTTGATCCATAGTTTTAGTGTAACCAAACACTAAGCTAACCATCGAATTGCCTGAGTTGCCGCTGCTACATCAGGTACAACTTTCAACTCCAATTGTCCATTAGTAGTGTTGGTGTGCATCTTGGTATGCAAACACCTATTGACGTACATCATGACTGGTGTGCATCTTGGTATGCCGACACCTCGTAGAAAACATCGTAGATTGAAGTAACGTGGTTCACTATTCACTTTGTTTGAGCTGCATAACCATGGGGATGCACAGGAATTAAGGTACAGGTATAATCATTTTGTCAAAAGGTTTACGGATATGGTTGATACCGTTATTACCAAATTTTACATCGTCTCTTTCTTCTGCGCTCATAAAATTATTTATTTTACGTTTAAAAGGACAGAATGTTTCACCTTGTGTGACTGTAGATAAAGTTTATAGTTTTAAACAATTACATAAAAAACACATTTTCCATCTGTAGTGAATTAAGCCTACAACACATATTACATTATGTAATATAACATAAACAAATATTTCTGTAAGTGGAATTTACTAGTACATTTATGCATCAACATTGTAAATAAAATACACAAGTATCTTTACACGAATTATGTCACTTTCTGTGACTCTAAATAAATCATTATCTGGTGCTCATATAAATAACTACATAAAGACACTGTTATATTACTTCACAGGTTGTGTATTCACAATTTTTGAAATATGAAAGTACATTTTGACAAAATATGTCACTTTCTGTGACTTCAGTTTGTTCGGTAATGTGTTCTTCAGTTACGAGTCATATTGTCAGTCGACTATATATTATGTTTGAGTTGTGTAACACACATCGTCATTGTTATTTAAGAGAAAACATTTGTATTTTACGTGGAGTGCGACTTGGTATGCTGACATTTGGTGTGATCTGTTTTTCCTATATATGTATCTGATGTAAAGGATATCATGTTCAATGTAGAAAAAAATTCTCGAATAGCAACGTACATATAGTAAGCAATTTAATGTGGTTTCTCCATCCGTAGTGCTGCGCTCCGTTGTGTCACCTTATCAAAATAAACCATTACTAAATTATATTCCTTACATACTAACATCTTCATTCTCCTCTCTCTTTTGTACCTCCCTGCATAGCCTATAATAAAATATCAATGTTACAATCATCAGAACACGGCATGACTTCAAAATCTCTCTGTATTACCTATAACAAAATATTCATGTTTAATAATCGTCAGTGCGTGGCATGACAATCAACATCTCTCTGCATCTGGAAAATCGCGTCAGCTCTCAGCATGACCTGTAAAGCATTTATCCATATTTCTCCACATTCAATACCTATATTATAGTTAAAACTACGTTTACTTTGGTGAACTATGACAACTATGCTGCATGCACGGGTTAAAGAATACACCTAATTGCTACTACTGTATGAAAATTATTTGTACGTGTTACACATTTACTTTTAAAGTAGCCCTGTTAATTGCTTCACTTACACAATGTGAAATAAATGTCCTGCGAGAACGCTTCTAAGACTGATATTAACGGTCAGTGTATTTATCTGCGGTCGAATCGAGGTGACCTGTTTTGCACGTAAATAACCCATTAGTAGCTAACTGTATTCGGGCTTGCTGGAATGTGTCAAAAAGCTCATTGTTATACTCTGTCTAGATATATCCCTGTAAGAAGGTTTTTCTATTTTAAGAATTTCTTTATGTTTGACATATGATGGTTTCCTCTCGATTTTTTTTGTTCTGAATGTCTCAATGTGTACTACATTAGCGTGCGGAATATTTCAAATTCTGCACGGTCCTGCATATAGAAGTTAAAATTTTTTGCATCTTTTCTTCCCTTTGTGTGGCAGATAATGGGTACGAACTAGTACCTTATCGCCAATCTCGTACTTGCGTAATTTGCTTACCTGCTTCTGTTGTCTCTTCCGACTACTCGTTAGTGCCATGTCTATTATCTCATAATGACGAAGTCTACGCTTCTTTGGAAAAGTAATCATTTCAGTAAGTTTATTAGGTGAGTCTTTATTCGTCAGTATTACAGTTGGTGCGAGCATCGTTGATTCATTAGGTATTTCATTTATTACTTCCTGAAACTCTGAAATGTGTTCGTCCCATGTTGTATGCTTTCTGTGGCAATAAATTCTACAAAATTCCCCGATCTCTTTTATTATTCTTTCTGACGGGTTACAAATTTGAATGTCAGTTCTACGGCTACTAGAATGTAACCTTTACTTGTTCTGGGGATTTGACCGAAAAGATCTACTGCTGCCATGTGTCTGATCTTACCCGGTATGATGGGATGATGGGATACAGTGGTGGAATATGTGATACTGTAGATGATTTTGCTTTCTGAGATATCTTGCAGGATACTTTGCGAATGTTTTTTCCATATTGTTGAAGTGACAGTTTTGTCGAAGAATTAGAAAGCATTTCCTAGCTCCGTAATTTGCATAGCGTAGGTGTGTATACAATATCAATGTGTTTCTGATCCCTTCTGGAATGCATAAAAGCCAATTGTTTCTGTCTGGGTACGAGCGAATAAACAGAATATTTTGATGTATAGTGTAATCATTTCTGATTTTTTCGTTGCTATTGTGTCGCTAAAGCGTTAAAATCTCTTTTAGTGTTTTATCTTTCTGCTGTTCTCTCTCCTGTAATATCCTGTAATGCTGATGATATAAAGTTTTAGAAAGCTACTTGTTTGGTATACATAATACTATGGTTTTTGTGGCAGAAGGTATTTTCTTTCTCCAGTCGTTTATGCTGAATAGATCTCGATAGTGCGTCGGCAACAATATTCTGCGTGCCTGGAATGTGTACAATAGTAAAGTCGAACTCTTGTAGATATAATTTCCAACGGCTTAATCTATCATGCGTAAGTTTTGCTGATAATAAAAACTGGATTGCTCGGTGAGCGGTATATACTGAGGTGTGTCTTCCATATAGATAATGACGGAATCTCTTAAATGCCCATACTACACATAGCGTCTCTAATTCTGTTACAGAGTAATTGCGCTCTGCTGGAGAAAGTATCCTGCATGCAAACGCAATATGTTTAACGATTGTCTTAGCGTCGTCCTGTACTTCCTGAAAAATATGTACTCCTAGTGCTGTAGTTGAACTATCTGTTGCAATGGAAAAGTTTTGTGTTGGGTCAGGATGCGATAACAAAGGTGCCCTTAGTAAAGCTTCTTTCAAATTCTCGAATTCAGCTTAAGCGTCTTCATTCCATGACCAAACTGTATTTTTACTTGTGCGCTCGTATAGCAAGGGTGTGTCTAATGCTTTATAATGAATGAATTTTCTAAAATAATTAATAAGGCCTAAAAAGCTCCGAAGTTCCTTCTTATTTGTTGGCACGTCGATATCTTTCAATGCTTGCAATTTGTCGGAGTCTGGTGCAATACCGGTTTGTGAAATGATATGACCTAGAAATTTTATTGAGGCTTTTCCAAATTCAGATTTACGGAGGTTTATAGTTACACCGTTTTGCACGAATGTATTAAGCAATTTTTGAAGGGTGTGGTTGTGCTGTTCCCAGTTTTCTGCTGCGATTAGAATGTCATCTACATATGTAGTAATTTTGTTTTTAAGATCCTGTGGGAGAATTGTATTCATGCCTCGTATAAAGGCTGCAGACAAAATCGTTAGTCCAAACAGAAGTTTACAAAATTAGTAACATTCACCAAAGCAAAGGAATGCCGTATACTTTCGGCCATTTGGATGCAACTGGATTTGCCAAAATCCTGATTTGAGATCGAGGGCGGTATATATAGAGATGCCATGAAACTTTTGCAGTAACTCTTCTAACTTTTGTGGTCGGTCAGTTTCTATAATGATTATTTTATTAACCTCACGTGAATCTAAAACTAAACGGAGTGATCCATCCTTCTTTTCAACGATGTGTAATGGATTTATATACTGGCTTGCTGCTGGTTCAATTATACCCTGATCAGTCATTGCTCGTAACTCTTGCTTAACTGTGTGTGTGTATATATGCGGGATTGGATAGTGTTTTGCTTTGAAAGTCTCGTGTGGTTTCACCTGAAATTCTTACATAAATCCTGTCCTCGTTCCTGGAACATTGTTAAAAACTGTTTTATTTTGCACAAGAATATTTTCTAATTCTGTGCGTTCTGTGTCGACTTCTGCTATACTGTCTCCAGCCTTGCGTGTAATTGTCTCTAATACATTATACTCCTGTTCCTCTGCCATGTCGTTATTACGTGTATTCGTGTATAGTGTGAGATAACAATCGCTATCTTTAGAATTGGCAATAATCTCGATCCTGTGCATATTTTGTGCTTCTGAGGATACTGTGTTTTGAAATCTCACTACCACTTCACTGTCTTCCTTCTGTAATGTTAGGTATGACTTGCGTCGTAATGTACGAGAAAATTCATTCCTAATGTTATATCAGTTGTTAAATGTGGAACTATTCAACAACTGCTGTGGAAAGTTTGCACTGCAAAAACAAACGTTAAATGCGTCTGTCTTTTGACTTCAATGATTTTTCCTGGAAATGTTCCCTTAAATTTAGTTTTGTGTAACGGGAATACTGGATAACAATTATCGCTATTGCATTTGTTAAATGTGTCTTCGTTAATTACGCACATTGGTGAGCCTGAATCAGTTATTGCTAAAATATTTTGTGACTTTAAATTTATCTGGATTATTGGGTGGCATATAGTTTCCTGCATGATCGGTTTTTCTTGTAACAATGTGTCTCGCACGTCGTCGAATGTAATGGCATTCTCTATCGTTATCTTTTCTCTGTCCTTATCCATAATGTCGTCATTTAGAGATTCATCACAGGTTATCTCTAGTCATAAATTTTCTGACATTTCATTTTCTGTTGTGTGTTTTCTATAAGCTGTACTGTTCTACCGTTTTGATTGTTAGCGGTAGGTGACGGATGAAATCTTGTGTCTGGTACATTCATACGATAACTTGGTTGTTGTGCACTGTTTGAATTTCTATGAAAATCATCATTGTGGAATGTCCTATGCAGCCGGTGTTCGTTTTCTCTCCTTCTGTTTTCATAACTGTGGTTATACGGCGAGGCAAGCGAGTTTCTCTGAAAAGGCTGTCTTTGTTCGTTTTGTGTATTCTGCGGCTGACCCATGTAATTGTTTGCATATGTCGTATATGTGTCGTGTTATTTGGACGGCTTTGTTATTGTTTTGAATTGTAATGTACATTGTTATTATACTGCTGTTCATTCTCGATTAAAGTTTTCATTTTCGCTGCGAAAGAGTTTATTATGATTGTTATTGCCAAATCGTGTTTGCTCAAAATTATTATTGTTTGTCTGGTTTGGGTTTTCGTGAAAAGTTCTTATTAACAAACACATAATCTGCCTGGTGACCCTCTAGCAATTGCAGGATGTCTCTAAATTCATACACGCTGTCCTTTTGCTGACCTGTTAACAATGACACTTTCAATGCTCTGGGGAGTTTTGAAATACACAGCTGTATTAATGCGGGTTGACTGTATGGCTCATCGAGGTATTGGTTTTGTTCAACCAGATACTCGAAAAATTGTGATTGTTGGGAAAGTACGATTCTCGAAATTTGGTAGACTAATTACTAGATCTTTAATGCTACTCCGTGTGGTATCTGACCAATATGCTGCTAGAAATGCTTCCTCGAATGGTTCTACTGAAAAACACTGTCTAGAAATTGGTCGCATTCTTCTCGCTGGTTCCCCTTTAAGAAAACTAGTAATAAATTCTAGCTTATGTTGAACTGGCCATGATGGTGGGAGTGCCGCATTGAATTGATGGGTCCAGTCCAGTGGATGTATTTGCGTCCTGTCGTTTTTAAATGTTTTAAACTTTCTCACTGAAAGGAAATGCTTGTGGTCGAAATCGTCACGTCTTTGTACGTAATTAGTTTCGTAATGTTGTGAATATGAATTTGTGTGTCTTTCTGCCTGGTTAAGATCTCTTACTCTCTGAAGTCTACCGACATTATATGTATTGTGCTTCTGAGGCATGTCTTAATGGTGTGTGTTCTGTTGGAATTGATTATTTGCAGTTGTTTCTTGTGTGTCAGCTATCACTTGCTGTAAAGAATTGATTTTCGGATGTAACAAATTATTACATAAGTCTAGGTCTGCGATTGTTTGTTGCACATTTGTAATTTTCGTTTCTTTACTATTAGAATTCTGTTGAACTGAGACTGGTGTAGTGTCATCTGACTTACTCTCATTGGTAGTATCAAACAGGTCTATTCTTGTAGTGAGTTTGTTGATCTTTTCTGTCAATTCGTTTCGTAATTTATGATTACTTTTGGTTACTTTCTTAAAATCTGCCTTCACATTTTCTAAGATTTGATTGATTTCTATGTGTTCCCTTTTGTCAGTTAGTGTCAGAACTTCTTCTGTTAATTTATCCCTGATATTCTGGATTTCAGTGTGTGTAGAAATTTTCGCCTCAATTGTATGTTACTGGATTTCCGTGAGCCTCTTTTGTATTTGAATATTTGTCTCCTTAACCGTTTCGATTTCTTCCGAAATTTAGTGTTTGTGATTGTCCATGTAAGTTTTTCCCTGAGCAGACACTTTCTTTCTGTTTTCCTGTCGCTGTTTATTAATAGTTTGTGATAGTTATTTTCGTTCTTTATTCAGCTATCGCACCAGTTTGCGGTGACGTATCAAACAGCTTTCTGTGTGATTGTTAAAACGTTCATCAATGTGAGCGTTTCGTTTAGAAAAGTTCTCTGTCATTGTTTCTCGTATGCTTCCCGCGAATGCGTGTAATTCTTGGTTTGATTTTTCAGTAACTGCTTGAATTTCTACATTGATTTCATGTTTTAGATTTTGGCACATTTTGTCTCATTTCTGTTCTGTGTGTGTGCTTTCTGCCTTGATTTCTTTTTTAGGTCTGCTAATTCTTGTGCCCTTCTGTTAAAGTTCTGTAGCAAAAATGACATTATTGTATCCGTTTCGGATTGACTTATGTGTGTATTTGTATTCGTTGTTAAAGGTTGTACATCTGTGTTCATTTGTACATCCTCGGACGCTTGTAATCGTGTTACCTCTTCCGTGGTTTCGGAATTTTTGTCAATAAAACTGTGGTATCTGTTACGCAGATTGTGTAGCTGTGTACCGTTGGAAGTAATGGAGTCACACTGTTTGACTGCATTATAGTGGTTTCGTTACTGCAACTACTATGTCTGCTACGCGTAATTTGTGACTGTGTAGCGTCTGTTGTATTTAAAACCAAATTATTTTGCACTAATGTCTCATTATCAGTTGACATTTCTGAAGTTGATTGTTCGTCAAAAGAATCCATATTATTACTGCACCCGAATGTCTGGTCACCTAATGTTTCACTACCGCGTTTTTCACACGTATTATTTCTGTCTATTCCTGAAAAGAATTTCTCTTCACTATTTTCTACACTTTATCACTTTGAGAACGAATAATTATTCTGTGGGACATTGTCTATAATTAACACACACAACAAAATAAATCACTGTTCAAATCGGATTTAACACTGAACAAACACTTTTGAACGAGGAATCAATAGAGCAAACAGAATTGCCGATGGGCTGCGAATTAAAGCTATACAGTTTAGTATAAGCATTGCGTCACTTAACACTAGCTTATTCATGCAATTGTCAGAGTCAGTATATTCATTTTCACCGTAGATTCACTAAAGAGTCTTACCGACTGGATGTCGCCAAGTGAAACCTTCTCGTATCCTCTATACCTCTTTTGTTAATGATACCCTTCCCTTTTACAATAACCTGTGTAACCTTTGCCTAGGGTTTCTATCTCTTGCTTCATAATAACAAATGAAATCTTCCCTTTGACATTTATTCTCTTTCACAATCTTCGCATACAAATTTAATTGCTGCTTATTAAAACTGAATTTGTGATTATTTCGACGAAACATAGAATGTGTCGTCATCGTGGCCCTGTGTCGCTATCTGCAATAACCCAAAACTGTTCTTTACCTTTTTTTACTGTTACTGGATCGCCATCTCACTGCTACATCGAACTGCGACATGAATATACTTACCCTGGTTTACTATACTCTATTAACTGCTGGTGGGCTGTCATAATAAGTGGCTGTATTTATTACCAAAGCTGACGTTATTCTTTATTAGCAAAGATGACGTTATTCTTTAATTAATTTGACTGAAGTTACGTAATTCATAGTTAAACTTTTTCTTCACAACAATAATATTTTTGCAAAGTTTTATGTTGATGGCTTTTGGAACGGATTATAATCAGTAATGCAACATTGCTGTCAAAAATTAATTCTATTCTAAAACGCTTCAAATTTTTACTGTTGGTAATGAAATGATTTTACAAACGTTCAAATGGGACTTACTTTTTACAATAACCTTACAACTAGCATTGCGCAAACATACCTTCAGTAGTTTTGAGTTTCACAAAGAAAATAATTCAATAATATTAGTTCCTCTTATGATAATAGTTAATTGATGCCTCTGTACATCCGTTTATAATCTCTTGTAAATCAAACCTGGTGGCTGGTAGGCACACTACTCCTCTCAACCTCTCGCTTCAGACCTGCTACCAACTCGCTTCACATCTCGCTTACTACTGACTTCCAACGAACGCTAAAGTGCGGTCTCTCCCGCCAACATTGCTTTCTGGTGCAGACACTCTCTGCTACCATTAAAAAATGTATCAATGCGCGGTCTTTCCCGCTCTTTTCTTAAAATGTATCCATACGCGGTCTCTCCCGCCTTTTTTAAAATTATATCAATTTGCGGTTTCTCTTGTCAACAATACTTCGGTGCAGACATTCCCTGCTACCACAATTATTTCCAACATGACAAATACACTCCTGGAAATGGAAAAAAGAACACATTGACACCGGTGTGTCAGACCCACCATACTTGCTCCGGACACTGCGAGAGGGCTGTACAAGCAATGATCACACGCACGGCACAGCGGACACACCAGGAACCGCGGTGTTGGCCGTCGAATGGCGCTAGCTGCGCAGCATTTGTGCACCGCCGCCGTCAGTGTCAGCCAGTTTGCCGTGGCATACGGAGCTCCATCGCAGTCTTTAACACTGGTAGCATGCCGCGACAGCGTGGACGTGAACCGTATGTGCAGTTGACGGACTTTGAGCGAGGGCGTATAGTGGGCATGCGGGAGGCCGGGTGGACGTACCGCCGAATTGCTCAACACGTGGGGCCTGAGGTCTCCACAGTACATCGATGTTGTCGCCAGTGGTCGGCGGAAGGTGCACGTGCCCGTCGACCTGGGACCGGACCGCAGCGACGCACGGATGCACGCCAAGACCGTAGGATCCTACGCAGTGCCGTAGGGGACCGCACCGCCACTTCCCAGCAAATTAGGGACACTGTTGCTCCTGGGGTATCGGCGAGGACCATTCGCAACCGCCTCCAGTGGTGTTGCGACAGGCGTGAATGGAGGGACGAATTGAGACGTGTCGTCTTCAGCGATGAGAGTCGCTTCTGCCTTGGTGCCAATGATGGTCGTATGCGTGTTTGGCGCCGTGCAGGTGAGCGCCACAATCAGGACTGCATACGACCGAGGCACACAGGGCCAACACCCGGCATCATGGTGTGGGGAGCGATCTCCTACACTGGCCGTACACCTCTGGTGATCGTCGAGGGGACACTGAATAGTACACGGTACATCCAAACCGTCATCGAACCCATCGTTCTACCATTCCTAGACCGGCAAGGGAACTTGCTGTTCCAACAGGACAATGCACGTCCGCATGTATCCCGTGCCACCCAACGTGCTATAGAAGGTGTAAGTCAACTACCCTGGCCAGCAAGATCTCCGGATCTGTCCCCCATTGAGCTTGTTTGGGACTGGATGAAGCGTCGTCTCACGCGGTCTGCACGTCCAGCACGAACGCTGGTCCAACTGAGGCGCCAGGTGGAAATGGCATGGCAGACCGTTCCACAGGACTACATCCAGCACCTCTACGATCGTCTCCATGGGAGAATAGCAGCCTGCATTGCTGCGAAAGGTGGATATACACTGTACTAGTGCCGACATTGTGCATGCTCTGTTGCCTGTGTCTATGTGCCTGTTGTTCTGTCAGTGTGATCATGTGATGTATCTGACCCCAGGAATGTGTCAATAAAGTTTCCCCTTCCTGGGACAATGAATTCACGGTGTTCTTATTTCAATTTCCAGGAGTGTATTAATTATTCCTACTTAATCCAATTAATAAAATATAAACATCTTTCATAAATTGTGATTTGAGAATAAACAATAGAATTATACGCTTCTCACACAGTTTAGTCCCATAAGATTTCACACACATATGAACGTATTTGAACACATTCGTTACTGTCTGATTGCTGATCCCGTGTCTGGAAGAATAACGAGTCTATACCACCATGAGGACATTAAGAAGTATGCTTCGAGCGGAGAAAATAATAATGACCATTGAGGAAGATTTTGCCGATCACATCTACAAAAAGGCCGCTGAAAGACAAGAAGAAGAACGAATCCGCGAGTCAATACACTGCCGCACAGAAAATAGGGAAGAGGAAAAAATTACTAAAGCAAGTCGCCGACCAGGTTTGCAGGAGAAATTATCGGATTAGTTTTAAGTTAGTTATTAAGAAGATGAATTCCTACGTGACTGATGGCACCCCATAGCATCATGCCAGTGATATGCCAGTATGGCGATGACGAATACACGCTTCCAATGTGCGTTCACCGCGATGTCGCCAAACACGTATGCGACCATCATATTGCTGTAAACAGAACCTTGATTCATCCGGAAAAATGACGTTTTGTCATTCGTGCACCCAGATTCGTCGTCGAGTACATCATCGCAGGTGCTCCTGTCTGTGACGCAGCGTCGAGGGTTATTGCAGCCATGGTCTCCGAGCTGATAGTCCATGCTGCTGCAAACGTCCTCGAACTGTTCGTGCAGATGGTTATTGTCTTGTCAGGGATCGATACGTGGCTGCACGATCCGTTACAGCCATGCGGATAAGATTCCTGTCATCTCGACTGCTAGTGATACGAGGCCATTGGGATCCAGCACGGCGTTCCATATTCTGCTAACAGTCATTGGATCTCGACCAACGCGAGCAGCAATATCGCGATACGATACACCGCAATCGCGATAGGCTACAATCCGACCATTATCAAAGTCAAAAACGTGATGGTACGCATTTCTCCTCCTTACGCGAGGCATCACAACAACGTTTCAGCAGGCAACAACAGTCAACTGCTGTTTGTGTATGAGAAATCGGTTGGAAACTTCCCTCATGTCAGCACGTTGTAGGTGTAGCCACTGGCGCCAACCTTGTGTGAATGCTTTGAAAAGCTAATCATTTTCATATCACAGCATCTTCTTCCTGTCGGTTAAATTTCACGTCTGTAGCACGTTATCTTCGTGGTGTAGCAATTTTAATGGCCAGTAGTGTAGTTTTATCGACTAGAACACATGAAATTGAAAATCCGAATGCTGTGAAAGTTCTATTTGGATAAAGTCACGTTTCTCTGTTACGAGTAGGCAGTTTATGTGTTGGCACACAATTCTATCAAATCCACAATCAGTGAAAGTGACTGGTTTACAAATCATAAACAACAAAGCAACAGAAATCTGTAAAAACCCCATTAAATTTAATGAGTACCTTTGAGATAGAATTCAACACTACAATTACTCTGAAAGCGAAACCGAATGGCTATACCGAAACCAAGAGAACTGACTAGTAAATAAACTGTACATACTAGTGATTAAGCAAACATTGTGACTAGTAGCAATTTCCCTTCGTAAATTGAAACGAAGAAAATATGGACATGTCCACTGCTCATGTGAAACAACGTGTGACAAAATTATAAACTTTTTTTTTTTTACTCACGTGAATCGGAAGTGACTAAGTTCAAGTGTACAATCACCGATTAAAACAAAACATCACAAGACACGTTAGACATTGAGAATTATAACCAGTGCTACGAATTTTCACTCCAGTGTGCATGCTAAAAATTTTAAGTGTCCTTACCTCCAGGCGAGTCTTGCAGCTTACAGACGACGAACCCCAGCAACGATGCAAGGACCACAACGTGAAGTTCGCTCTGTAGTGAGCTTCGCGGATACTTCGAACACACTCACGATGCAGTCAAGTAATGAGTTATCAACGAAAAGACAATACTTGGAAGGCAGCTTAGCTAACCTGCGCTTACCGCCGACAACCGCCAAGCCTGTACTGCATGCGAACGGTTAAGCAAGTCACGGCAACAATGGCAGGCATCGCCTCCGACAATGCAGGCTGATCGACGTTAACAGCCGCGTGCCCAGCGGCAATTCAAAATATGTACATGGATGGACATTTCCCCCAATATAGAGACCTGTATAACAATACATGCATCCAAACTAAGGACTTATGCCAAGTACCGTGTGTACACTAAACACGAACAGTGGTATAGTCATTTCGGAGCGAAAATACGATATTACTGAACAATGTATAAATGAAGTGAGGGAGTACTCACGCTAGCTTTGTAAATTTGATGCTCACATTCTTATCCCTTACCCTATTAGTGAAGTAAGCTGAGTGTTAAGCAAATCTAACTCAGGTTTTCATTATTTTTTCATGATAAGAAAAATGCACCAAGATGGACACACGTCACGGGCATTTATCTACATGGACGAACAATTAACATAATGAGACTCCAGCTTTGCAACGTCCTTGTCTTGCCCACCAAACAACGTCAAGATGCGGTGTGACAAGACCACAAACTAACAACCAACAGCGAAGAACGTCAAAGTGTATTGTGTTCGTGTGCAACATGAAAGTTATTAGTGTAAATTTAAGCGATAAGCAAATGCCGTGCAATTCTCACATAAAAAACTCTGCAAAAAATTTTCATGTTAGATTATAAGTTTCTCGCTTTTCAGAAGGTCTGAATTTATTAATTTAAGAATATAAAAGCTAGATCATTGTGTTGTACAATTATTTTTCAAGGAATGAAGGTCACCGCCTGTACATTGACAGACGAACACAAACGACCGTGGCACCGACAACAATGGACTGAAGCATAATAGTGGGAAAACAGTCGAGGCATAAACACTTCTATGTACTTATTTGATAAATTTCTTGGATATTATGATGTGTATGTTATGTTAATTAATTTAAGTGTGTGATTTTTACAATTTACATGAATGCATGGGCTGTGTGCAACTAAACATCACTGGAATTACGTGTGGATCATGAGAATCCAGTAGGAGTTCTCGTTCTCCACAAGAAAGCCGATGAGATGTATTTTCACACCGCCACATCTCGTCACATAGAACAATGATTTGAGTAATGAAAGAGGCCAAGAGCCATTTATTCGCCAATGTATAATATTTAACAACGGATTGTAATGATGTAGTTTGATGATTTAAGGAGAAATGAGTCGCATTAAAAAACCATACACTATTTTAGCGCGCATTTAAAAACATCGATATTAAAGACAGACTCTGAGGACATTTGAATATTAAAAAAAAAAAAGCTAGTGCGCAACTCATCGTGCAGTGCCGGACAATATTATTCTCTTTTTATCTCCGGTATAATACGGACGCATCATTACAAAGGTGTAATTATTAGACTTGTAATTTGTTAAGGCCTACAGATAAATATTGTCATTTTGTTGCACGTGGGACTAGTATGTGTGAAAAACGTAGAGTGGTTAATGAATGAACATTTCTACACAATTAATAAACTTTTCAAACCAATCAGGCTCTGTCGTTGTTATTGATGTAAGTGTTAACATGTTGTATGTACGCTAAGTCGAAGTTCGTAATTTCAGTGTCAACTTTAAATTTGTGTTTGCATAATCAGTTACTTTCTATGCGCCAAGTATTTTACAGTGCCAACCGTGTCCAACGTGTCATTGTGCACATAGAGCAGTCGAGGCTGATTTTACCATACTACTTACATTTCCCCCCTTGTAATATTCTTCAAACTTACTTTTAAACTGGCCCTTAGATACATTTTCAGTACGAGTGACGTCCGGGAATTTCTTCGCAAACTTTACTTCTCCAACCACACATCGCTCGTACAAAGCAACACTGTTCCACAATGGTATGCGGCACTTTCATAAAGGGAAAAGGAACCACACAAGTATATGTTGCTTCCCCTCCTCACTCTGATGCTTAATATTAATAATAACAATAATAATATTTCCTTACAGCAGAAGGACTGTTGCCTACATCAGGGGAAGGTATGCACTCAGGGGCACACCTATTGTTCTTCTTTGATTATCAGGTACTTAACCTACTGTTCTCCTTTGATTAACATTTACTTAATTTTTAAACTATTGTTCTCCTTTGATTAACATGTACTTGACCTGTTGTTCTGTTAAGTGGTTTTCCATGTCACCACATTTAACTTATTGTCACCCCTCCCACTTCCCGACCCCCCTGAGGAACGGGGTGCTGGTGCATTTTGTTAGTGCAGGTTGCCTACTTCAGGGGCAGGTACACACTGAGGTATTTAATCTATTGTGCTCCTTTGATTGAAAGGTCCTCAACCTAGTGTTCTGTTAAGTGGTTTTCCATGTCACCACACTTAACCTACTGTTCCCCCACTCCCTCCCCCTCCCCCAACCCAGCCCTCCCCTCGCTGCTACAGGTACACTTTCAGGTCTGAGTTATTAGAATAGCTCCTGCCAGTACTATCGATTTGATTGCTTAATTAAGTTGACCAGTTAATTAACCTCTCCCCCTCTGGTAAACCCCCTACCCTCCTGCGCTCTCCTACCCAGAAAATAGCGGGAAAAAGACTTAGTTGATAGGCCATTTGGAGGGAAATCGATTGCTGTGTATGTAATATTGCTTTAGAGGATTCAAGGCAGTGTATGGAATACATGGAAAGGGTATAATCTTTATTTACAAAAATTCAGTTTGTGGGGATTGGTTTTCTCTTGCTCGTCATTGTCTGCTGGTTGGAAACATCTAGAGCTTGCAAGAAGCAGTTACATGGGGCAAACATGTTGCATAACCTAATGTTCAGCACTGTGCTCTGGGTGACTTAACCTAATGTTTGGGCCTTTGTCGGCACTTAATCTATTGTTCTGTTAAGAGGTTTTCATGTCGCCCCCATTTCCTTAAACTGTTGTACCGCCTTCGATGCAAAATTAAGTAATCAGTTATGCCCCCCCCCCCCACCTTTTTCTGGTACACTTTCCAAATTTCACATGCTTTTGAAAGTTATTTATGGCGCATACTTCTACGTCACCCACCCCCTTAAAGTATTGTACTGCGTTTTACATAAAAATTATTCAAATCAACATAGTGTGCTTCACTTAACCTGCTGTTCTGCTCGATGTCACCCACTCACACACACCCTCCCCTTAAGTACTGTACCGATAACACCACGTTGATACAAAAAAAATTATGAAAATTAATTAAATTGATATTCTTCACATGTATAGGGAAGGTTTTTTTTAGAGTATTGTTTGTCTGCATGTGGCCCTTACCAGTTGGGTCTGATTCAAGAGATTGAGAACGTTCAAAGAAGAAAGACAAAATTCATGACTTGTACATTTAGCCATCGCGAGAGAATTACAAATCTCATTGGAAGTTTGAAGTGGGACACACAATCAGATAGAAGACACACTAAACGGAAGGGACTGCTCTCTAAATTCCAAAATCCTATCTTCACTGAGGTTTTAGTGTATATATTATTACCACCAACTTTCATATCGCACAATTATCACCATTCAAAGATAAGGGTAATTAGAGCTTTTACTGAGGCATTCAGACAGTCGTTTACCCCTTGCGCTGTTCACAAGTGGAACAGAGGGGGGGAAATATGACTTTGGCGTGAATAGTGTCCTCCACCACACACCGCTTGATGGCTAGCACAGTATATATATAGATGTAGATGTAGATGGAATATAGTTTAAACAAAAGATCGCTAGTAAAAAATACATCCTGCCATCCGACACCCAACACCGACACCAGAGTGTGGGTGCACCGGCGGTCCCGGTTCAGCTACGACGAGACAGTTCGGATCCTGCAAGGATGAGACGGTGGCATGCCATTCATACTTCATACCTGAGAAATTACTCTCGAAATACGTGATCACCTAGGCATTGTTGCTGATGCAACCAGATGAGAGTGAAGACCTATTTGCAGAGCACAGATGGTCCAAGGCATGTGCACATCGACACCACCACTGGACGCAAGCCACCATGAGCCATCGCTCTCACGCCACTGCTCCCTACAGCGGGCAGGTGAAAGTTGCGTCATTTTCGGGTGTACAGTTAGGGTTCTTAAGTGCTATACTGACGTCACTGAACTCCAAGGTACGATCAGACCAGCCACATATGCGAGACTTCTCTGGGCAGCACGTGTGTTTACCATTGCTGACGTGATACTTGTGGTGTCACCGCCAGACACCACACTTGCTAGGTGGTAGCCTTTAAATCGGCCGCGGTCCGGTAGTATACGTCGGACCCGCGTGTCGCCACTATCAGTGATTGCAGACCGAGCGCCGCCACACGGCAGGTCTAGAGAGACTTCCTAGCACTCGCCCAGTTGTACAGCCGACTTTGCTAGCGATGGTTCACTGACTTCTACGCTCTCATTTGCCGAGACGATAGTTAGCATAGCCTTCAGCTACGTTATTTGCTACGATCTAGCAAGGCGCCAGTATTCGTACTATTGATATTGTGAATCCTGTACCATAAAGAGCGACGTTCTCCATGAATGGATTAAAGTTAAGTATTCCACCAGCTACGTCCGTTTTTCTCAATTCTAATTCCCTTGTCATGTTCCAGACCTCACGCCAGCCTGCGTGAGCTGAGACGCGTGCATTTCGGCCTCCTTTAGAAAAACACGGTTGGCTCTCCTGCCAACCACAACAATACTGACATCACAGAATAGCACAGGGTGCATTGTTCCTAACAGGACGTGCGAGCAGCATCTAGCCATGCATGCGTACCCAGCATGGCTGAGGCAATGCACGAAATGGATGTCCTGCTGTTAATATACATGTCAGAAAAGTTAAACATTCTCACTGCTAAAAGCCTGTGAATGCTGACGAAAACACCGTTAATCATAAAAGCATTCTCTTGTTTGGAAAGAGAGTGCACTCTAAGCACAGACAGGGGGAAATCAGAACAATTACGCAAACATAATTCGGAGCACTGTCTTACAGAATAGAAAAAAATGGCCCGAATTTGCGGTATCCTACAGCTACAGGTCTGGAGGTGTCCTAATGCCGCATTGGCGGATGAATGATGGCATCCCCATCAGAGATGGAAGGTCTGCTACAACTTGTCTTTGAACACCCTCTGTCTCAGTCCTTTCTGTACATACCTTGCCTCCATCTTCTTTGAATCAATTTGTAGATGCACAAAGGATGTCTTGTGAATGGATAGAGCATTATGATTGTACTTTGTACAGATTACCATTTTCCACCGGCAATTAAATCCAGCAACATGCCCTACATAACGTGAAATACGAAAAGACTCTTACTCAATTACTCTGCTCTCCCATCGAGGACAGAAGAGTGAATATTAGGGTGTGAAACAGATCTCCAACCCAGCAATATATCACCAAATACTGTCCCGACGTAGTACACATAACATTTGTATCCTGCACCATACAAAAGTAGCCCTTTTACATCATTCATACATATACCACAAAGACATACAGCACCATATACGTTCTTCACAGCACTAAATACTTCCCTGTGAGGTCAGCAGTCATCCGCCCCCAACGCATAATCAGAGTGCCCTCAGCAGATTGAAGCTACTCCCAGAACTGTTCTACAAATTCGGCAAAGACGCGTTACTGTTTCTGGGCTTGCTTTTCTACACCTGACTCTGGGATTACAAGAGCACATATATATTCGCATGGTTTGCAATAATATTACACCATTTTCGCGGTACTTCTCGATATCAAGCACACAGCAGTATCCTACAGATCACTCGTGCAACATAATTCCGACGATATAGACTGGAAATCATTTCTCTACAAACCCGAAACTTTAGTGAGGTGGAGCGCGCTGTAGACCACTGAGTAACTGGAAATTCATCCCTTCTGTGAAGACCTTTACATGAGAACTCGAAACAAATAGAGGAAACTGATATTTCCACTTATGAATACTGATGTCCGTGATGTAACAGATTCCAAATCAGCCCTATAATTTACTAAGTCAACTAATGTTTTTCTCATGTCTAGAGAACCAGCAAACGTGTCTTCCACCTGCTGGGTGCTCACACCACAATCGATGTTCCCTCAACTAAATAAAGGCGCGAAATATGCAGAAGCAGTCCGTCGAACAGTTTACATGGGAGGGAATAACGGTCCAGTGCAAACACACCCCCACATTCAATCTTCTCAATTTTCCTCGCGATCACGAAGCCATACAGCACATACTAAGTATTAGTTCGCTATTCGGTCGTCTAGAGGACAACACGGTTAAGTCATCTACATTCCTACACTTTAACAGCCATTAACGGGAAACGTGTATCATTCCCATCACCCGCACTGCACACCAAGGATGCTTGGCAGAATCATCCTATAAAACCAGTCACATGTATGTTTTATCATTGTACTTAGAATTCAATATTTCGATCGCAGTCTTAATTGAACAACATTCGACAAAGAGCGAAGTATCGGAAATACACCCTGTGACTCTGAAATTAGAAATATCTGCTCTATTCTTATCACTTGACATACTCTTCCCTCTGGTATCACAGTATTTCGAGGTTATCTCATTTGCAATGTCTGCCCACAAACACGTACTTTATAAGCCTGATGCTCAAGGTGAACCTATCAGGCATCATTTACTACTACTAAGTATAATACTTGGCCAATAAATTATTCCAGACGATAGAAAACAATACTAAGAGAAAATCAGTGATGGATAGACATGTCTCATAAGTTTTTCTTGCGAGTGTTACCACTCTGTCTTAGAAAGATAGGCGTAATCGGCCAGGTGTTAAAAAAACTTGATCACAACAACTGCTGTATGTTACTGTCACAAGCGGTCCTGGTTCTACAGGTGCACACAAGTATCGATGTTAAAAGCTTTACTTGGTTTATAAATCTAGATACCACATTACCTCTGAATGGGGGGGGGGGGGGGGTTCTTCCAGACAAATACTGAGATGGTGTTCATAGGGGTGTATAAATTATCAGACTAGCAGTCCAGTTACACATAGCCCATGATGCAGCCTCATGATAAAACCCCTGAATTTTGAAGGTGTTTTGGCCATGCCACCGAATGGTCAAAACATGGTCCTGTCACATTAACTAAGGTCGCTCTGTTTCTACATAGGTTGCAGAAGGTGGTGTATATGGCTTTCTCTGCTCAGTTCCGACTTAAATTGATCACATGTGCAGAGCTGCAGAAATGGCAGCAGTTGCAAGATGTGTAGGGACTGACTAAAACCTCATTGGAATTTTACTGTAGCAGATAGGTTCGTGAAAGTTGACTTGTTTCAAGATATGAGAGCGCCAGAAATATGATTCACTTGTGGCTCTGATCCAACACAGGTATGTGGTTCCATGGGAGGACTTCTCAATCAGTCATCGCCTATAACTCAGTGGATATATCGCAGAACCTCAGACATGGTACTGAGACAGACGTGGTGGTGGGAACAGTAGGTTAAGTGTGGTGACATGGATAAGCACTTAACAGCACAATAGGTTAAGGACCTTTCAATCAAAGGGGAACAGTAGGTTAAGTACCTGAGGGTGTACCTGCCCCTAATGTAGGCAACCCACACTAAATAAATGCATCAGCTCTCTCCTGGCCCCACTACTTATTACTACTCTCTTTGCCCTACTAGTGTCATATAATAAGAATAAGGAATCACTACGCTGTCAGCTACTTAGTTTCAGCTACATTTCAAGGTCATCCAAATAACTACTTCTCCCATCCAAAATACATGAACATGTAAATAAGAAATGTCTTAGAATTTTTGACAGGTTAGTCTATAAGATAACCAAACATTCTTTTACAAAATATTTATTAATTTCTGCATATACATTTACACAGAAACATCTTTATGTCTGTTTGGTGTAGTTTTAATAACATTTAACCAAATTTTTAACTTATAACTTAAATCCACATCTGATTCAGACATTTATTCCTACAGCCAATAATTTGACAGGTACAAAGAAGGTATGTTCTGGAACTGAAATACATATGTATTTTTGTTCCTGTAAACTATTTCTTTTATGGATTTAGCAATTAGTTCTGTTCCATCTTTCAGTTCTTCTGGACAAGACCATTGTAGGGGATTTTAACTTTACCTCATATTTCGTCCATGGCACTATTGTTGAAGCACTCCACATCTTCCTTTGAGTATGACAGCAACTCTTCCCCTACGCATTCTTGCGTAATGTCTGCACAGAACTTGAAGTTTACCACTAATTCAAATGAGTGTGCATTAAATGTAGATATTTCATCGGTTTTGAACTTGATAGGCACATGATATTAAGTTCGAAGCATCTGGAATAACATAATCATTTTATTTGTTGTGCACATAACACATTCACTGTACTTTCAGGAGTGATTTCCATAATAGTGAGTGGTTTAAGTCTGTTTGACGCATTAGTTCTTTTCCTTAGCACCTATGGAATAATATTGTCTATGGGAGCCAGACCCAATTCGTTGATATCTATATTTGATAGCATTGCGTAGAATAACGTCCTAGATTGTGAACAATATATTCTTCGCACTTTAATGTAACACCTCTGAATAACACTTATAGCGGTTTTTTTTGTTTTTTTTTTTAGTCAGTGCTAAGAATTTCCACAGAGTTTACAGGTAGGCAATTAAAACTGTACGCAGACAGAACATAACTTATAAGCTTTTCTCGGTCTTGAGAGACTGGTAGACTTACTTGTTTACCAGTCAGATTACGGGTATTCTTATTACTCCAGTAGGCAAACTGCAGAACGTTGTTAAACACCACATAGCAGCTTTTCTGTAAGTTATTTGTTAGCTGAAACCACATGGACGTTATTGAGACAGAGTAGAGTGGAAAACACTGTACATGCTGTTGTTAGAGTGTAATACGCTTAAACGGTCTTACACAGGGTCGAACACATGGTCCATTGGGTAGCTGACTGTTGCAGCCTGCAGGTTTTAACCAAAGAAAAAGTAGTAGTTTCTTATAGTCGCTTGCCTCTACACTTTCTAAAATATGTAAGGTGGTTGTCAATATCTTTGTTTACTTCTGGACTTGTAATCTGACATACAAATGTGTAATGCATCTTTAATCTACAATTGGAGCTCGTCCACTTTGAACAGTGTATTCCAGCCGTCTTATAGTTGTCCACAATCACACTGCTGCTTCCCTCCTCCCGTGTAGGAGTCGTGGGTTGATGTTAGCTACACGCACATCTCGATTTTATAAAAAAATTCCGGCAGTGTGACAGCAGGAGGAATATTGAACACAATCGGTAAGGAAGCACTGGAAAACACTTTGAAGAAATATAAAAATCCTGTGGCTACACCATATGAAGTGGAATTAGCTTACGTTGAAAATGATTATGTAACGGAAGAGCTGCCTGGAATGTTGCAGCTGCTGCTCGTAGACGATAATTACCTTTTAGATTTAGATATAACGCAAGATTTTGCCTCAATTTTCATTGAAATCTTCATAGACAGAGCAAGTTTAAATCTACGTCGAGATGCATACTCGGCAAGCCATCGTACATTGCATGGTGGACAGTACCGTGTACTACCACCAATCATTTCCTTACCTATCCCACTCGCAAATGGAGCGATGGAAGAAGGGCTATGTGTAGGCCTCCCTATAGCGCTAACTTCTAGTGTCTTGTCTTCGTGTTACGTAGGCAAAATTATGTTGGCGGCAGTAGGATCCTTCTGAGGTCAATTTCAAACGTCGGTTCTCTAAATTTTGTTCCTTCTCCAGGGATTTCCATTTGATCTCTGGAAGCGTTCGGCCACCAATATGGCAGGACACAGCAGAAATGCTTCTGTAGGTGTCTGCATCCGAGCGGGAGCTGACAGACAGAGCGTGATTAGCGCTGGGTACCTTCAGTTATTTGACGACTGTTGCCACCAATTTTGCTATCCTAGCCTGTGGGAAGCCCTCAGAGACGTTACAGAAGGGTCTGTAAAAGTTGCCTGGCGAGTGTAATCTGACTGCAGGAAAAAAAATTGCGACGCAAAGGACTCTCATAATCAATATAATTAATTAGTCAATCAATTTGATATGAATGACGTGCCACCAGGAGGGTAGATGTGAGGGCGAGGGTACCACGGATATGATTCGTGAGTTGGAGTGATAACAAAGCGTTTTTCGCTGTGGCGAGATAGTTTAACGAGATATCAAACTCGCGCCTACACAGCTCCTGACCATCGTAAAGAGAGAGAGAGAGAGAGAGAGAGAGAGAGAGAGAGAGAGAGAGAGAGAGAGAGAGAGAGAGAACATTAAAGCAACTTGGTATTTACAACTCCTCTGTGCTGCTACCTTAAGAGACTTTGTGGGTGACGAGCCATTTGGCTATTTTAAGAGCACTTCATCGTGAGCCAAAAATGAGTCCAGTGATGCAGGGCGTAACATGGTATAAGCTGATGAGAACAGATCCTTTTCTTTTACCAGATGAGAGAATACTTGCAGGAAATATACGAAATATACCCTATCCCATGCTGTTGTGCAAGATTTTTACGAGAAGTGATAATACTTTAGTGATATGAAAATGCACGTAGGATTCAATTCTTCTGTCTTTGAAAATAGTTCATATAAACGGGAGGAATGTACGGTTTGCGTGGGACATTCGAGCTGTTTCGACAATAACATCCCCATTTCGGATTCGGTAAAATGGATTTTAAAAAATCCATACACTGCCTAGTTTAAAAAACTGGATGTGCAGTTAGAGCTACGTGTTCACTGCTCGACTCTCAGTGTGCCACGACCAGCGGCAGGAGTGGGCACGAGCCTTGGACCCACCAGAGACTGCAGGAGCAGCGGGCGCGAAGGACGTTCCCAGCTGGCGGTTCTCGGCCGCAGCGCTTGAGGCGCCAGCCGAGCAGCCGGCAGCGGCAGCGGCGGACGTGTGTATTGCACGAGAGGTCTCATCGTGGCAAGCGTCTGCGCAGGACGATTATTCCGTCCCCCCCCCCCCCCCGCCCCACACGTAAATTGATCTGTTGACTGCTCGGTGGTTTCTCCAGGCTCTGATTGACTGGTCTGGCCACCGTTTGGATACCTGGGGATGTTCACATGGCTGCTCGCGTAATTGACACGAATGCGGGTTCTAGTCCTCTCTCAGGCGGCACAGCTACGGCTCACTTAGTGTGTGCGATCGGAAAGTTTTTTTTCCACTCGGTGTGTTTAGTGTGAGGTTGAAACGTTGTGGTGGAGGAGGGTGCTTCTCAAATGTTGGTACATACAGACCTCAGATATTTTTAGCGCTGTGATATATTAGTGGCAGAAATTTAATTACTTGATTCATAAAATGGTTGTGTGTGATTTCCCAAACAGTGAGAATATGTTTTATTACGAAGAAGTATCATCGCAAGGTGGTAGTGAGTGCTTAAAGTGATCTATTTGACTCCTGTAAACAATTAATTTGATAGAGTAGTGAAAGGGACTATTTCATGAAATTTTTGATATCGCAATTGCGACAGCGCTCCCTTTGTCCCCAGCATTATCTAATAGGAAAACAGTATTCTGAGGAGGAATGGAAACCTCCATCCGCATGTTTGGACACGACGGTTCACAAACAGGAAGTAACTCTAGACCGAGACAGACGGTAATTTCTCGATCTGTTGCTCTGTTTGGAGCACCAGGGGTGGTTACGCATCTCACTCGGTCTATGCGTGTTCCAACAGGAGGTAGCCATTTGAGAGAGAGTGGACGTTATTTCCCTGCCTACGAATATGAAAGTACGCTGACTCCTGGTCCACAGTCAGTAGTATTTAATACCACAATATGTAATTAGGCGGTTTACGATCTCTGTGGCATGTAGATGTGTGGGCTTGTACACGTACGTTGGTGACCCAAAACTGTGGCTTATACACTGCACTTCAATCTATTTCCAAGAGCTTGCAGTTATTGCATCGTGGGATGTCGAGGTGGGTGTGCAGACGTGACCTCTACCTGCGTGGGGGACCCCTGACTCCCACAGACTGACTGAATAAAAGAATATGCAAATTGTATTGAACAATACATTATTGACATTGATTTGAATTTGGTGAAACGAGACCCTTCCTCTCCAGCACGGACTGAGTCTTTTTCCCACAAATTTCCAGGTACGACAGTGTAGGAGGGAAGTGAGGAAAGTGTGGGGAGGGCTGGGGGTTTTACTAGGAGAGGGAAAAGGACTCAAAATTGGGAAAGGGTGACAAAAGGTGCTCTATTCCCAGAGGGGTAGGGCGATTAGGAGGGGGAAGATAGATGTTGGGGGTGTGGGTGTTCTCAGAAGTTCAGGGCATCATAGATCGACCCCCCAGAGGATCATAAACCAATCAGCAGAACCGTAAGTTAAGGGGGAGGGATAGTTTAACTGACCAATTTAATTAATTAGCATATCAATTTACTGTCAAAAGTATGCCATAACGCCTTTTATTCTATTACTTAAAACCTGGACTTGGCACAAATTGCAGCAAGCCTTTTAGTCGGATGAGTTCTATTTCACACCGTTTCCAACTTGTTGCCAAGTTTACGTCACAAGAGCACAACATTGCAGGGCTTCGGCGATGATTTGGGCAGTGATATGGTGGTGCTCCAACACTCCAAAGGTTGCTGCGTAAGGCTGCATTACTAACGAGTAATGGTTGATCAGGGCCGTTCCATGGTAAGATGTTTGTTCATCAAATGTGACACCGTGTTCCAATAGGACGGGGCCGCTGTTCACAGAACCTGCGACTGGTTTTCTGTGTACGAGGATAAATTATCGCAACTCTGCTGGCCGCCACAGATCTTAATGTTTTGGAAAAACGGTGTGCGACCGTTACCCACCGCCATCATCCTTACCTGAACTCTCTGTACTTGGCTTGAAAGCCATGCAGAAGCTGTACTCATCCATTCTGAGGTCACTGCAAGCTGTTTTGAATTATAACGATTTTTGTGCGCCGTATTAGGCTGGGTAATGTGTTCTGTTTGTGGCACATCCCCTGCATACTACTAAACGGGTATCGCGGTTGACGGCTCGTGAGTGATGTTCCCAGTTGCAGGTTGCTTATCTAACGGCGTCCAGATTGAACAAAATTTTGATTACCAATATGTCGTATAACTGTCGAGCAAGTATAAAATGCTGTCATAATCTACTCATAAAGAGGTTATACCCTTATGTTAAAGGTTTAAAGCAATAAAACAAGTACTGCAGTTAGAAACTCTGTTTTTGTCTCGCTGGAGCATGAGTTAGCACACGAAAAAATCCAGGTTATGTGTATTCAATATTTAAGAATGAGAGAACTTAGTGAAATGTAACGAACTTTACACATAAGGTTCGAATCCCTGCGAAACTTTTCCTCGTTGAAAAAACGATGAAAGGAAAAAAATGTGTCAGTGACTAAATTTTTGCTGTTTATGCAGTAAAACTTCAACATCAGGAACTACATTTCAAAATTTAGGTAACATTTTTGGGAAACAGCGATCTTGTAAGCTATATAAATTTTATATTACGTTTTAATTTATAACTTCTTTACTATGAATCCTACCTGCAACATATTTTGCAGACAGTATCTATATATTCCACTGACTGTAGCTGGATAATTATAACATTTTACGACACATAGTTCGGGATATATTACGGTATAAACATTGTGGTGCGTGGAAAACTGGCTTTTGCTTAAAACAGAACCCATGATGAGGGCATTTAGGGGCTTTCAACAAATATTAAACATAATTCCAACCCTTTTCTGAATTTTTTCTCTTACATGCTTTAACATCAAATATTTAACACATTTAGTCTTTTGTAAAATAATCACAAGTTGACTTTTCTCCTTTTTAGAATCGGGGCTTTCGGCACAAGACATGGTCCTCATATCTAAGCGTTGTGATACCAGGAACCAACCATCTCCGTCTCGGACAGCTGCCAGATACTCTTAGAGCCTCCTGAAGAAGAAGTCCGAAGATCTTCTTGATTTTATCTATTCACCTGGTCGCTGCTCTTCTCATCTACCTCACTCCATCGATCTTTCCTTCCTCGATTTTCTCCATCTCTTCTCAGAAATAAGTTTTTTGGTTGACACGAGAAGAAAGGAGCCTGGATATACTGAGTTACTCATTGACTCCATTTTATGTCCGCGTTTCGCAAGCATAAAAGAATCACGGACCTTTCCGTTGGTGGGGAGGCTTGCACGCCTCAACGATACAGGTAGCAATACCGTAGGCACAGCCACGACGATGAGGTATCTGTTGAGAGACCAGAGAAACGTGTGGTTCCTGAAGAGGGGAGGGGCAGCAGCCTTCCCATTGGGTGCAGGGCCAACAGTCTGAATGATTCACTCATCTGGCCTTGTCACATCAACAAAAATGGTCTCACTGTGTTGGTACTGTGAATACCTGCAAGCAAGGGGAAACTACAGCCATAATTTCTCCTGAGGGCATGCACCTCTACTGTATTTTTAAATGATGATAGAATCCTCTTGAGTAATACATTCCGAAGGTAAGATAGTCTCGCATTTAGATTTCGGGGCAGGGCTATTCGGCAGAATGTGACTATCAGGAGAAACAAACTGGCGTTCTACGGATTGGAGGGTGGAATATTATGCAAGTAGGTAAGAATGTAAGAAAAGAAATGTATAGGTTAAACTTAGATACAGTGGGAATAAGTGAAGGTTTATGGCAGGAGGAACAGGACGTCTATTCGGGTGAATATGAGGTTATAAATAACAAATCAAAGAAGGATAATGAAGATGTTGGTTAAATACTGAATTAGATAATAGGAACACGGGTAAGTTACTATGAACAACATGGTGAATGCATTTTCGTAGCCAAGTTAAACATGAAGCATATCCCCCAAAGTACTACAAGTTTATAAGCCAAATTGCTCCACAGATGATGAAGTGATAGAAGAAATGTATGATGAGACAGAAATTATTCAGGAACTTAAGGGAGACGAAAATTTAACTGTGCTGGGAGACTGGGATTCGATGGTAGGAAAAGGAAGAGAGGCAAAATAGTAAGTGAATATGGACAACGGGAAGGTTTCAGATAGATTATATGATAGTAAGAGAGAGATTTCGGAATCAGACTTTAAATTGTAATAATCGCCAGGGGCAGATGTGAACTCTGAGCACCGTTTATTGGTTATGAAGTGTAGATTAAAACTACAGAAATTGCAACAAGGCAGGAAATTAAGCAACCAGGACGGTGAAAATTGAAGGAACCAGAGGTTGTTTAGAGTTTCAGAGGGAGTATGAGGCAGCGATTGACTAGAACTGGGGAAAAATTATACTAGAAGACTAACGGGTAGCTGTGGGAAATGAAATAGTGAAGGCAGCAGAGGATCAAATAGGAAAAAGACAAGGCCTAGTAGAAACACTTGGATAGTTCAGGATACGTATACTGAATTTAACTTATGAAGGGAGAAAATGCAAAAATTTAATAAATGAAGGAGGCGTAAAGAAATACAAACATTTAAAAAATGAGACTGACAGGAAGTACAAAATGGCTAAGCAGGAATCGCTAGAGGACATATGTAAGGATTTAGAAGCATATATCACTAGAGGAAAGATAGAAATCACTATAGAAAAATTACAGAGGCCTTTAGAAAAAGAGAAGCAGCTGTATGAATATCAAGAGATGGGATGAAAAACCAGTCATAAGGAAAGAAGGTAAAGCCAAAAGCTGGGAGGAATAAGTATAGAGGGTCGAACCCTCTGAGAGGCACTTAAATGTGATTTGTAGAGTACCCATGTAGAGGTCTATAGAAGGCAGATGAAGACAATGTTATAGAAGGGTAGAGAAAATAGATGAAGATCAGATGGGAGATACGATAGTGTGAGAAGAACTTGACGCACTCAAAATGTTAAGTCGAAACAAGGCCCTGGGAGTAGATGACGCTCTGTCAGAACTACTAACAGCTTTTGAAGAGCCAGCCATCAAAAAACTCTTGCTATGCAAAGATGTATGACAGAGGCAAAATACCCTCAGACTGCCAGAAGAATGTAATAATACCAATTCCAAAGAAATGAGGTGCAGGCAAGTGTGAATATTATTGAATATCAATTTAATAAGGCATGGCTGCATAATGATAACACAATTTCTTTATAGAATAATGGAAAAACTGGCAGAAGCCGACCTCACAGAAGATCAGTTGGTATTAACGAGAAATATAGGAACTTGCGAGGCAATACTGACTTATTTTAGAAGACAGGTTGTAGTCTTCAAAAAATGCTTTTGATAATGTTGATTGTAACAGTTCTTCTAAAATTCAGAAGGTAGCAGGGATAAAATGCAGGGACAAAAAGGCTATTTATAACTTGTACAGAAACAGGAAGCCAGTTATAAGAGTCGACGAGCAGAAAGGGAAGCAGCGGTTGAGAAGGGAGTGAGACAAGGTAATAGCCTATCCTCGATGTTGTTCAATATGTACATTGAACAAGCAGTAAAGGAAAGCAAAGAAAAATTTGGAGTGGGTATTGAATTCAGGGAGAAGAAATAAAAACTTTTAAGTTTGACAAAGACATTTCAATTCTGTCAGAGACAGGAAAGGACTTGGAAGAGCAGCTGAACGGAATGAACAGTGTCTTTAAAGAGGTTATAAGAAGAGCAAAAGCAAGATAAGTTTAATAGAGTGCATTCGAATTCCATCAGGTGATGTTAGGGGAACTAGATCAGGAAATTAGACACGTAATGTAGCAGATTGGGACAGCAAAATAACTAATTTCTGAAAGTATTTGTATGGAGAGTAGCCATGTATGGAAGTGAAACATGGACGACAAAAATTTTAGACCAGAAGAGAATAGGGGCTTTTAACTTGAGGTCTTACGGAAGAATGCTGAACATTAGATGGGTTGATCGTGTAAATAGTGAGAAGGTACTGAACAGAATTGGGGAGAAAAGAAATTTGTTCCATAACGTGACTAGAAAGGACACATTATGGAACATAAATGGATCACCAATTTAGTACTGGAGGGAATGGTGGGGAGTGAAAAACGTAGAGGAAACCAAGAGCTGAATACAATAAGCAGATTCAGTAGGATGTAGGTTTCAGGAGTTTTTCGAAGATGGAAATGAAATGAACGCTTGGTGTCACTGACCGGGAGGCCCCTTGCGTGGCAGGTCTGGCTGCCTTGGTGCAGGTTTTATTACATTCGACGCCACATTGGGAGACTTGCGCGCCGGTTGGGGATGAAATGATGATGAAGACAACACAACACCCAGTCCCTGAGCGGAGAAAACCTCCGACCCAACCGGGAATCGAACCCGGGCCCGTAGGACGGCAATCCGTCAAGCTGACCACTCAGCTATTGGGGCAGACATTCGAAGATGAAGAGGCTCAAATGGGATGGAGTAGCATAGAGAGCTGCATCAAACCAGTCTTCTCACTGAGTAACACAACAACAACAACAACAAAATAAGACGGAAAATGCGAATGTTTCAAGTCTTTTCATTGTGGCGCTCGTTGTTGGTCTGTTCTGGCAGACTTCATGGGCTTTTCATGGACGCTTCTTATCTCATCTTCATAGCTTCCCCTAATAGCAGATGGTTGGCCCGAGATAGATGAAAGAATGCACGACTTCACTTCCTTTAATCGACCTCTGAGTTGAACGTGTGGCCTTAGATGAACTATCCCATGGCTTTGTTCACTTCTAAATTCTTGTGCGCTTCAGTCGTGGGTTTGCTGAGCTGTAAACATAATGCAGGCTGTGAAATACGGATTTTCAACGGCTCTTGCCTGAACAGATATTGGTCACTGGTCTTGTAGTTTTGGCAAATAGTGCTTCGTGTAAGAATATGTGGCACATTTCTTATGAACCCCGAATAACTGCTACACTTAGTGATTATTGAGTTGAAGGCGATTCTATGAAGTGAGGATAATACAGTATAACCTCGTTAGTGAGAACTCGCATAAGACGAACTCGCGGTTACCGCGAAAAAAAAATATTGGTCCCTCCAGGGAGATCGGTGTAGTATGTTAGTGGCGGTAGTGACGTCATTTTCGGTTCTTTATCGAAATATCCTATGCATGAGGGCTTAATTAAAAAGAAAAGATTAATATTAATGAATAAATGCAATAGTTTTAGTAGCTGTGTGATCGGTTACGAAGTCTCGTAACCGGAAGGCCCTGACTAGTATTAGCACGCAATCTGACTGCACAAAATAAAAATATAGAATGACAAGGAATTTCCATTAACACAATTGATTAATTAAGTCCCCTGCAACTATAAAAGCTACGAAATAACAAAGCACAAGTGTAACTGTTCTGTGTGTGGTAGTATGACTCAACGTACATGTATCTGGGCTCGGTTCTTTCTCAATACGACAAAATATTTTAAACACCATTTACAATGAACTAATTGAAAAACCAGAAATACTATAAACATTATAATTGCACATAGAAACCAGAATTACAAGTCTAATAAATGAACACGATCCAGATGCTTTGCTGACTGTACCTGTGAGCAAGAGGGATTGTCATTAAAGAAAACTGTAATACCTTTTTACCTCATTATATATTGACGAAAATATTCCATTACACCAGCATCATAAATCAAAAGCTCATCTCCTTTCTCAAATATATTCTAACAATTGCAACTTCTTCCATCTATACATTACACCAACCGAACACGTCTACTCTCTCGCCCAACAGAACAACAACTGCCCTCGACATCCGCTGAACTACTACTGCCCAGTTGAGGCGGCGGAATAATAATCTCTGGCGCAATCTCTGGCGCTGTGACTCAGTGCAGCCACATTTCACCTATTCAGTAAGCTTCTGAGACTTGTTGCCGAACGATCCTCCCATCGATTTTACGACAATTCTACCGAGAGGTTCTGGATTTCGGTCTGTCCCTATCGATCGGTGAGCTGTGGTTTATGTACACCTATAATTTTTTATGTTAAACATATTTAGCGGTTTTAGCTTTGGATTTAGTGATTGTGTTACTTAAGCAACACCAGAGGACGCATCTGGTTGGAAAGTGAGTTCGTAATAGATTATTTTCCTTTGTTAGAAATATGGGTAGGTTAGGTTGTTACTGTGAATGGTTACATCCAAAAAAACGTTTTCGGTCAATATTCTCTCAAAATACGTGTTATTTTCATGCAAATAAGAGTTTAAACATCAATAAATATCAAGACATCGGCTCTGCTTACGTATATTACATGAGTGTGAACTGACGTTACTAGTGCCTTTGTATACTTTTACCCACAAATGGTTTAGTCAGGAATTATCGAAACGTGTTTACAACTTTCAAGTAACAATGGAAAGCAATTATGTGAAGCCTGATATTGGAAACCTTCCAAACTATCACGCATTTATGATTCACGCAGTGCCGTTTGGCAATGAAGTCAGCCTACGTTGCTCTCCACTATACTACAAGAATTGAGTAGTCCACATCTGTTGTTTGGCGTGGCCATGTGGTTAGTGCGCGGGAATGCGATATGATAGGTCATGGGTTCGTGCAAGGGTGGATGCAAAAAAAAAATTCTGCAATATTCGTTATTACTTACATGTAAGAGCGCACTACCTCAGTAATGATTTCGTGATTTCTGTGTGTTTAAAATACGAAATTGCTGTGAGTGAAACAACCTTTATATTTTTTCTTGTCAGAAATAATTCACCAATTTTTCCGAATATGTAGCGATTTCCGAGTATGCGGTGAGACAGGAATCTAAGAGCACAACTTAAATTACTGGGAATGTAACTGGTAGCAGTAATCATCATAATCCTGCTTGTCAAAGTATTTATCTGCGATCGAAGTCTCAACCACAAGACAGAGATGAAAAGAAAAGTGTGTGTGAAATCCTATGGTACTTAACTGCTAAGGTCATCAGTCACTAAGCTTACATACTACTTAACCTAAATTATCCTAAGGACAAACACACACGCCCATGCCCAAAGGAGGACTTGAACCTCCGCCGGGACCAGCCGCACAGTCCATGACTGCAGCGCCTTGGACCGCTCGGCTAATCCCTCGCGGCTCACAGATGAAAGATCTCTGCCGTAATATTTTTAGACTGTAACACCGTACACGAAACATTTTCATTCATGAGATGTATGTTATAAACTTCGACGAACTGCGGGAGCTGTCGAAAATGCGTTTTTTTTTTTTTCAATTTTGTTTTTAAGACCCTAATCGTTGACGCATCATATAGGGAAGTGAGCTACTTAATCATTTGGATGTCCAGGAGCGTGTTATAACCACATTCTGTTTATCTTCTTATTCTTTGAAGCTCTCAGAATCAATTTTTTGAGTGTTTTCCTAGATGTATTAGTACAATGTGGTACTACACACTATTCCTAAACCATTTTCCGAAACGTAAAATCCAAAACATGATGTAAATGTGAATGAGAACAAGATGACATAATGCAGCATTTACGACAATCCGCAGAATAGAGTCAAATATGATATCGTTATTATGCATGCATGCAAACATGTGGTCAGAGACACTGTAAAAATTTTTATGCGTTTCAGCTGAGAATGATGGAAACGGATATAATGCGCCTGATACTGTTAAGGAGGAGGCAAGGGCAACAAAGGCGGGCACGTCAGCTCGATGTAATGCGACCCCATGCGTTACGGCAACGTAAACGCAATTATCGGTACTTGGAAAAAATAGCGTGCCTGTGTCGTCTGCTGGCCGCTTTGTGTTGGTGGCGCTGTGCGCGCTGCAGTGCGCATGCGCAGATCCTCGGCCGTTTGCTTTAGATGGACTTGCGTGATACAAACCGACAACAGCGCTTCGGTTCTCTAGACCCGAACGGTATCGCTACCGAAATGCGTACTGAATAACACACGGACACTAGTTCGAGTACTACACCGTTCGGTGCTATTGAGTACCGAAACGATCGGCACAATGGCGGAAAGATACAGAAATGGCGGAAAGATACAGAATAGGCACCCAGGAATAGATTATTTTGCGTGGTATGTTTTATCAGTTAACACGAATTTCGGTTAAGGCGAATTACGAACTCTTCTTCAGTTCTAGCGTAATTAAATTTCACTGTAACACAAACTTCCGACCTCAGAGTATTCTAAAGCGTATTTTTTTTCCGAAATGAATGTAGGAAATGTAGCTACAAAACTAATTATACTTACTGTTGACTCGTTCTTAACGTATTGTAGGTCGGTAGTCGCGACTATCACCTCAACAATCAGCATGTTCTGTACACTGTAAGACATTCAATAATGTATGCAGCAGCAAGCAGCATTTAGGAATGTAATCAGTGCTAGATTTGACAGGTTTGTTAGTCGTAGCCGTATCGAGTTGGAATACTGAATAAAAACTACAGTTACAACCGGTACTGTAGCACGCGAAAATGGCAAAGAGGAAACAGACAGGTCAAAATGTACAGTTAAAGCTTAAGATTCTAGATTAAGTCGACCGCAGTACCAAGAAAACAGCAATTACAGAGCAGTTTGGAATACTTAAATCTACTTTATCTACGATTATTAAGAATCGAGAAAAAATGATTAATGTTGCGGCATCAGGTTCTGGAAACAAAACTAAATGACTTTGTACTGTCAAGTATGAAGACGTCCAGACGTTACTGCTAGAATGGGTCAGTCATATGGGTGCATCTAACATACCTTTATCTGGCCCTGTGATTCAGCCCAAAGAAAATGATATTGCTAAAGTTATGGACATCGAAGACTTCCATTGTCCTGCTGGTTGGTTTTATTGGTTCCAAAAGAAACATTCAAGTTCATCTGTACAAATTTGTGGTGAAGCAAATAAATTTGACGAGTGAGGGGAAAGTATGCCCCATGAGATGTGTTCAACATGGATGAAACTGGATTTTTCTACAATCTTTGTTCAAATCACACCCTGGGGATAAAAAGTGATAAGTGTTACGGTGGAGCACGAAGCAAATAACGTGTGACTGTAATGCTGACGGCAGTGAGAAGTTTCGTCCCTGGGTTATCGGGAATATCCGAGAAACCATATTGTTTTAAAATCATGAATATGGACACTTTGCCTTGTATCAACTCTCATCACGAGACAGCTTGGATCGATGGCACATCATTTCGCAGGGCACATCGTTTCAACAGTCGAATGGTTGCTCAAAATAGAAATGCTCTTCTTACATTGGACAGATGTACTGCCCATAACGTTCATGATCTGAACCTATGCAACGTAAAGTTTCAGTTTTTCCCACCCAACGCCACAAGCCGCCTCCAACCTTTGGACCAAGGCATAATCTCTCTCATAAAGAGAGCTCATCGTAAGCGACTTGTAAGAGCTGCAATTCGTGCTGCTGAAAACAATAGTGCAACCCCAAATTGGAATCTGCTTGACGCAGTAAAAGCCATCGCAGCAGCCTGGAACTCAGTATCGCCACATCATATAGGGAAGCGCTTTAACAGAGCTTGGAGACAAAGCAACACTGAAGATGTCCACGAGTTAGAAGATGCCACTTCACCTGATGCAGGGGCAGTTCTGCAGGACGTTGCGAACCCTGGGATTGGTTTCGAAGAATTCATTAGTGTAGACAGCGGTGTTGCCGTATGTGCTTCTGTGGAATCAGATGTGCCAAAAGCTGTGAACGAGGTGCAAGAAGGTCCATGAGAAGAAAGTGAAGAGAAAGAGAATAGAGATACCATTCCACTTACCAGTCAGAAGATGTTTGCCGTCTTGAACTTTTTAGAACGGTTCGCTTCAACATCCGAAATCACTGCTGGGTTTACGGACACATATCATTACAATTGGTTGTGAAATTACAAAATATTATCGTTCCCTTGAACGTCAGCAGACCATGACCGAATTTTTTCCTAGAAAGTAACGTACATAATTTGTGAGTACTTGGATTTTACAATCATTTTATAGTGTTATAAGTCAACAATAACGTGATTGATAGTGTAGTGTATTACACATTAGTGTACTGCTCTACATGTATACTTAACACAATCTGTGTTTTTCACTTGACACGAATTTTTTTAACATGAACTCCTGATTTTTCGGTCCCTTCGGATTCGTGTTAACCAAGTTTTACTGCACTATCTTTCTCTCTCTCTCTCTCTCTCTCTCTGCTGTGCCACTTGCCCCTCTCCATCCCCCACTTCCACTGTCAGTTCCAGCAAACGCGGGGGGGGGGGGGGGGGGGAGGAGCCTGTGGTTAGCCGCGGCCCCGTTCACAGGGGCAGCCCAGCTGGAGGGGATCGGAGGGGAGAAGCCTCTCCTCCGCCGCTATAAAAACGTCACCCCGCACGGGTGGGACACACCACATCGACTCGACGTGTTGTGCGGGCCGCAGCTCACACCAACACACCCACACACTCGCAATGGTTCGCCGTAGCATGCGAGTAGCCTCAGGTAAGTTAGAACGACTTCACGCGACGAGGTAGTCTGGTCTCCGCAACAAGAGAGGCATTGTGCATTGTAGAAATTTTAACTGTTGAAATTCCGAGAGAGTCCGTTCCACGAATCGTCAAGCACTGTAATCCTTCTACATCCACAAGTACAGGGCAATCGAGCTAAGCAGTTATTCCAGAGCTATTTAAATAAACGTAATTCTGTTTTCACAAGAATGAATTCCGAATTGCCCTCACTAGATATTACGCGAAAATGCATATTAGCGGCAGTAGCATCGTTCTGCAGTGTGATGCCAATTCCCTAAATCTTCACAGTAGTTACGAATTCGCCCGTACCAGGCCTTCGACTCTCAATAAACGCTTCCTTAATGGACGGGGAAATACGTAACGCACGAGCGCAGGTTGTGAGCCAAAGAACTACTCGATATGGTAGTTTGGGTCTGGCCGTGGTTCGTGCACGGAGCGCCGAAGCACTCACGGCAACCGCTCCCGTAAACCGGGAACTCTGGCTCCGACTCCCAGTCCGGCACAACTTTTCTTTGCCGTCATTTTAATCTGTAGCCGAAGGTGGTTCACATTCGCAGCTCGAAATACATTTCCTGTGTTTCTCAGCAATGTTTCGCGAAAAGAACTTGGACGTCCATCCACGGATTCCCTTTTGAGTTCACAAAGCATCTGCGTAACACTCGAGCGTCGTTCCAACACGCTGGCAGCAAAGGCCGCGTTGCTTCCGTGTGTATGTTTTATCTGGCGTGCTGGAGACCCGAAACACTCCAGTAGCACTCAGGGTGAGTTTTATTCGAGGTCTCCTATACATGTGGATCACACATTCCTAGAATTCTGCGAATAAACTCAAGTCTTCCGTACTGTCGAATTTCGTGCTCGTACCATTTCCTACAGAGATACTGGTATCTACTTCGTTTTCTCAAATGGAACTATAGTTATTTATGGTGCCAGTACCGTAGTTACAAAAGAGACTAATTCAACGGCTTTTCACTGTTCAACATACTACTTCTACTTCTGGGGTAATTAAGTAATTAGAACTTAGCGTGTACATGGTTTGAGTATGAAACGAAGTGCTGTCTTATGCAGAAGTTGTTGTTATTGTACGAAAGTGTCGCGTCGGACCGATGCTGTTCTCCAACAGGGACTCAACTCAGTCAAGTGAAAGGGAAAAAATGTGGTTAAATGCAAAGATGATACTGCCCACACTATCTCATGTGGTTGGACCGACACACCAACTGGAAGGCAAAGCGCGTGACATACAAAGGGGGATTCACCAACGAAGTACTCTAACAGTTCAGCCACGAGACTTGAAAGCAAAATGATTGTGGAATATTGAATGGATTACGAAATGTGGACGTCAAACATTAAACGGAATTGTAAAACAGAGTATTGTCATGTAATCAGTGCTAAATAATAACTTCGCGTCACCAGTTTAATGTCAAAATAGGGACTGACACTGCAAAACTATGTCAGCAACAGCAGTACAAATAAAATCACAAAGCAACGTTCTCGTAAACATTTCCTTAAAAGTCCGTTTATGTCTTCTAGTGTTCGAAATTTGTAATTATTCTGAAACTAGTAATCGAATTTTACCGAGTCGAACGCCGCTGAATTCGTCTTTTTAGAAGTACAACACTATCACCACAAATTACGGTAATTTCATCTGAAAAAGAGATGCTGATTGCAATATCTGTGTAATTAAGAATATCTGTAAAAATTTGCTTAGGTTGATTAGTGTGGAGTTCCTCACGATTCGTTTGGGTAAAACAGAGTTACATCGTAAACGCTTTAGGAAAAAACGAATCCGCCAGTGCGGTAGTTGGCGAAGTGTATAGTAAACTTGTGCAAGATGGCGCACTTAAGGTTTAATTGGCGATTTACTGAAGCAAACTTAACAAATTAAAGTAATATTTCAAGATATTTCGTCTGAATTTTGGGTATTGTTTAACAGAGTCCCAAAGGGTTATTTAAAATGTAAACGGTAATGCAGACGTAGTGACAGGAGTGTCGCCAATCCTCAGACTCCAGCGACTGCCGGTGTAGCAGTACTGACAGGGGCACTCTGCAGAACATCTCCACTTGGGGGGAGACTGCTGCTTTCAAACATCTCCGTCCGTAGGCTCCAAAAGTCGGGACACACAAACTAAAGACCCAAGTTTTCCATCATTCGATAACTACCAGTTAACTTCCGCCAACCGCCAATTTTTAAACAACGGTGATTTCTGAGTCTCCTACGCGTCTCACTGTGTCGCACAGGATTATACCTCTTAATGAGTAGATTACTACAGTATTTCAGTTTCATAAATACTGTCGATAACTATGGAAAATGTTGATAAGCGGAATTCTTGTCCCCCCTACACTGCAATTCGTACCGGGCTCCGGGATAGCGTTTTACCGCATATGCTAACAAAGATAGCACCTGTCGTACTAGTGATTTATTAGTTTTTAATTATTTATCCAATGTTTGGCCACATTACCCAGCTGCAACACATGAAACAGCAAGCGTCTGCACGAGAACGAACAGGTCGAGAACGGAACGGGTTTTGTGCACGCCGCGTCAGTCAGGCAGTGACTGTGCGAAGACCTTGGCGCCGCTTCGCCAACGTTGACAGCATTTCGATAGTAGCCTGTGCTCTTGAAATGTACTTGTTCAACGATTCGTAATACTTATTTCTCTTTTGTATTGTCGTCTAAAGCAGTTTGTTGTTGTTGTTGTGGTCTTCAGTCCTGAGACTGGTTTGATGCAGCTCTCCATCCAACTCTATCCTGTGCAAGCTTCTTCATCTCCCAGTACCAACTGCAACCTACATCCTTCTGAATCTACTTAGTGTATACATCTCTTGGTCTCCCTCTACGATTTTTACCCTCCTCGCTGCCCTCCAATACTAAATTGGTGATCCCTCCATGTCTCAGAATATGTCCTACCAACCGATCCCGTCTTCTAGTCAAGTTGTGCCACAAGCTCCTCTTCTCCCCAATTCTGTTCAATACCTCCTCATTAGTTATGTGATCAACCCATCTAATCTTCAGCATTCTTCTGTAGCACCACATTTCGAAAGCTTCTATTCTCTTCTTCTCTAAGTTATTTATCGTCCACGTCTCACTTCCATGCATGGCTACACTCCATACAAATACTTTCAGAAATGACTTCCTGACACTTAAATCAATACTCGATGTTAACAAATTTCTCTTCTTAAGAAACGCTTCCCTTGCCATTGCCAGTCTAGATTTTATATCCTCTCTACTTCGACCATCATCATTTTGCTCCCCAAATAGCAAAACTCCTTTACTACTTTAAGTGTGTCATTTCCTAATCTAATTCCCTCAGGACCACTCGACTAAATTCGACTACATCCCATTATCCTCGTTTGGCTTTTCTGATGTTCATCTTATACCCTCCTTTCAAGACACTGTCCATTCCGTACAACTGCTCATCCATGTCCTTTGCTGTCTCTGACAGAATTACAGTGTCACCGCGAACCTCAAAGTCTTTATTTCTTCTCCATGGATTTTAATACCTACTTCGAACTTTTCTTTTGTTTCCTTTATTGCTTGCTCAATATACAGATTGAATAACATCGGGGATAGGCTGCAACCCTGTCTCACTCCCTTCCCAACCGCTGCTTCCCTTTCATGTCCCTCGGCTCTTATAACTGCCATCTGCTTTCTGTACAAACTGTAAATAGCTTTTTGCTCTCTGTATTTTACCACTGCCACATTCAGAATTTGAAAGAGAGTATTCCAATCAACATTGTCATTTCTCTAAGTCTACAAATGCTAGAAACGTACGTTTGCTTTTCCTTAATCTTTCTTCTACGATAACTCGTAGGGTCAGTATTGCCTCACGTGTTCCAACATTTCTACGGAATCCAAACTGATCTTCCCCGAGGTCGGCTTCTATCAGTTTTTCCATTCGTCTGTAAAGAATTCGCGTTAGTATTTTGTAGCCGTGGCTTATTAAACTGATAGTTCGGTAATTTTCAAATCTGTCAACACCTGCTTTCTTTGGCATTGAAATTATTATATTCTTCTGGAAGTCTGAGGGTATTTCGCCTGTCTCATACATCCTGCTCACCAGATGGTAGAGTTTTGTCAGGACTGGCTCTCCCAAGGCCGTCAGTAGTTCTAATGGAATGCTGTCTACACCCGGGGCCTTGTTTCTACTCAGGTGTTTCAGTGCTCTGTCAAACTCTTCACGCAGTATCGTCCTTGTATAGACCCTCTATATGCTCCTTCCACCTTTCAGCTTTCCCTTCTTTGTTTAGAACTGGGGTTCCATCTGAGCTCTCCAAAGGTCTCTTTAATTTTCCTGTAGGGAGTATCTATCTTGCCCCCTAGTGAGATAAGCCTCTACATCCTTACATTTGTCCTCTGGCCATCCCTGCTTAGCCATTTTGCACTTCCTGTCGATCTCCTTTTTGAGAGTTTGTATTCCTTTTTGCCTGCTTCATTTACTGCGTTTTTATATTTTGTCCTTTCATGGATTAAAATCAATATTTCTTCTGCTACCCAAGGGGTTCTACTAGCCCTCGTCTTTTTACCTATTTGATCCACTACTGCCTTCACTATTTCATCCCTCAAAGCTACCCATTCTTCTTCTACTCTATTTCTTTCCCCCATTCTTGTCAATCGTTCGCTAATACTCTCCTTAAGCTCTCTACAACCTATGGTTCTTTCAGTTTATCCAGATCCTATCTTCTCAAATTCCTATCCTATTTGCAGTTTCTTCAGTTTTAATCTACAGTTCATAACCAATAGATTGTGGTCAGAGTCCACATCTGCCCCTGGAAATGTCTTACAATTTAAAACCTGGTTCCTAAATCTCTGTCTTACCATTATATAATCTATCTGATACCTTTTAGTATCTCCAGGCTTCTTCCATGTATACAACCTTCTTGCATGATTCTTAAACCAGGTATTAGCTATGATTAAGTAATGTTCTGCGCAAAATCCTACCAGGCGGCTTCCTCTTTCATTTCTTAGCCCCAATCAATATTCACCTACTATGTTTCCTTCTCTTCCTTTTCCTACTGACGAATTCCAGTCACCCATGACTATTAAATTTTCATCTCCCTTCACTACCTGAATTATTTCTTTTATTTCGTCATACATTTCATCAATTTCTTTGTCACCTGCCAAGCTAGTTGGCATATAAACTTGTACTACTGTAGTAGGCGTGGGCTTCGTATCTATCTTGGCCACAATAATGCGTTCACTATGCTGTGTGTAGTAGCTTACCCGTACACGTATTTTTTTATTCATTATTAAACCCTTTTTAAATTTTCTAACCTACCTGCCCGACTAAGGGATCTGACATTCAACGCTCCGATCCGTAGAACGCCAGTTTTCTTTCTTCTGATAACAACATCCTCTTGAGTAGTCCCTGCCCGGAGATCCGAATGGGGGACTATTTTACCTCCGGAATATTTTACCCAAGAGGACGCCATCATCATTTAACCATACGGTAAAGCTGCATGCCCTCGGGAAAAATTACGGCTGTAGTTTCCCCTTGCTTTCAGCCGTTCGCAGTACCAGAACGGCAAGGCCATTTTGGTTAGTGTTCCAAGGCCAGATCAGTCAATCATCCAGACTGTTGCCCGCGCAACTACTGAAAAGGCTGCTGCCCCTCTTCAGGAACCACACGTTTGTCGCCTCTCAACAGATACACCTCGGTTGTGGTTGCACCTACGGTACGGCCATCTGTATCGCTGTGGCACGCAAGCCTCCCCACCAACGGCAAGGTCCATGGTTCACGGGGCGGGGGGGGGGGGGGGGGGGTAAAGCAGTTTATGCGAAAGAATAATTTAATTAGCGCAGAGAAAGGAGGCTACCGAAAAGATAAACTTGGCTGCTATTCAGTTGTCTCCCTGGTGCTGTATTGTCGTGGTATCAGATTTTAATTTCGTACAGGTTGTAGTCAGTGCGCGGGTACGTAGACGTGATAGGTCCGAGCCGAACGCTGCAACCCCTCAAGCCCTCCCTCCGCCACGGCACCCGTGGAGAAGGTTTCGGTTGCAGGGGCTGAGTTCGAAGACATCGCCGTGAAAAGGGAGCGTCGCGCCAGTGAGCGTCACACGGGGAGTCGGCGGAGCGGCTGGAAATCGTGAGTCGAGGTGGCCGAGCGTGGGCAGCATGTTCTAGAGTGTTCCAAAATGTTGGAGAATGTTCCATAGTGTTACAGAATCTTTCAGAAGGTTCGTGATGTTATTCAATATAGCAAACTGTTCTAGACCCTTCCACAAAGTTCTTAAATGTTCCATAATGTTCTAGAATTTGTCGAGTATGTTCCGGAACGTCAGTATTATTTTGGAAATCGATTACAGCGGATCAAGGAAGGGAGAAAATGTTCTCGAATATTTTTGAATCATTGAATCTCCTAGAGTGATTTGGAATGTTCCGATTTTATAGACAGAAATCACAATCAATCACAATAGTTTATTTCACAGTAGAGTGCTGTTGAATACGTCAGTGGGCTCGAGAGTATTACGATTTTTTCGAAGTTTGGTTTTTAGATATCAAGCGATCAAGAATGTTCTCAGAAAACAAAGAGCAAGCGAAGTGTGTTTTTTTCAGCTTGTCTCTATGAAAAATAAACACACTGCTTTAAGTAACACTTGTATTATCCTGTTTAAAATGTGTGAAAATCGACTCTCTCTCTCTCCCTCTCTCTCCCTCTCTTCTCCCCTCTCTCCCATTCTATTAGATTTTAAATACAGACATGGAGAGATTGTAGCCTATCCGATTATCTAATCATTCGTCAAAGATAAATGTCGATATTTTCAGGTATCGATACTTTTGTGATTACGGTGGACTAAAGTATAGACAGTTTTCGTTCGACAGCGTGTGCCTAGTCGTGGCAAGTAGCGTACCGTAGCTCGGGGGTTCGGGTCCTGCGTCTGATCACGTTAACCCCCAAGTCAACTCGAAGCGAACATTCTGTGGATATTTAGAAACGGATACAACTCTTCAGAATCTTCCATGATGAACGAAAGTACAACACTTTTCTTATGCTATTAGGTTTTAAGAGATTATTAATGTTGCTACATCGCTGTGCACACGCAGCTACCCGATCGTGCCTTTGCTTTGCTGTGGCGCGTCGCCGGCGCTCTGCGCAGCACACCTCGGTCCTCTTGAGGGAGGACGGCTCGCGACCGCCGCAAACTGAGCTGCTCCGCCGGCCGCTTCCTGCGCGTCGCCGTTTCCAGAAGAGTGTTTGAAGTTGCACTACCGAGAATCACTTGCAGTCCCACGTACATACGTAGAAATTGTGCGTTAAATTTCCTCTGGCACGACAGTGCGGGCTGGATTTCTCCCCCACAAATTTGGCCTCGGACGGACACGGCGGTGAGCCCGCGCCGCCACAGCTTTTTGTGTGATACATCTGTTAGTGGGGAAGGTCTGGTGCACATCAGCTTTGTTGTGTGCAGTTATAACATAAAATCAGGTTCGTCGCCTGTCAGAGGGCTCACATTTGAGTGGCCGTTCACCAGCTGTTGCGTCTTTCACTTGTCAACTGCCGGAGAGCTGTATGGAGAGCTCTACCAAACTGAGAGAAAAAGCGTTACGTACGTTCTGAAATTTAGAATGTCTCCTGCCACGTTTTTTTGGGCTTGCCCAGACAGAAAGAGGGGACAGGAGAATCTGGGGCACTGTTAGTAGACGTGGTAGTCCCCTCAGAAAAAGTTACACACCCCTCATCCAAAATTAGGTCTGGGCACGGATGTGACGGGCGCGGTCAGCGGCGCGCAGAGGATGGCAGCTGTCACCGCCAACATGTCGGCATGAGAACTGCAAAACCGTAGTAAACTGCCCCTCTGGCAAGGGGAGAGAACAGTTTCAAAGGCTTTCACAAAAGATAAACCAGTCTGCAGCATGTATTTGTACTAGAAAAGTCACAAAACCTTTGCAGTTATCACATTTCTATGCAAAAAAAATAACATGTTTGCTGACATATCTACCGGATAAAAATGAAATGAGAAGAAGCGTTTATTCATTGCTGTTCCTCACAATGTCAAACATGTTAAAGTAACTCAGAGAAAAGGATAACTGAAATAACATCTTACCCTCACAGTTGTGCTTTTGCATTTATCTTTAAATTTTTTGTGAATGATCACTTTTACTGCTGCTTTTTTCGTCGTCTAATATGCCAATATATTCAGATAATTCAACTTAATACACATCTCCCTCTTTTTTTTGTAAGTCTTCCTCTTGGAAAGTCACAAACATAACAACATTAATCATTGTTAACAACACCAAGTTTCTTATACATTCGCTAAATATTACACTGAAAAGCCGAAGAAACAGGTACGCCTGCATAATATCGTGTATTCCTCCCCCCCCCCCCCCCCCAAAAAAAAAATCACACACAAGTGCCACAACGTGACGTGGCATGGATGCGACTAATGTCTGAAGTAATTATGGAGGGAATTGGCACTACGAATCCTGCAGGGCTGTCCCTAAATCCGTAAGTGTAGGAGGCCATGGAGATCTCTGATGAACAGCACGTTGCAACGCATCGCAGATACGCTCAATAATAATCATCTCTGTGGAGTTTGGTGGCCAGCGGAAGTGCTTAAACACAGTACAGTGTTTCTGGAGTCATTCTCTGGCAATTATGGACATGTGGGGTGTCGCAGTGTCCTGCTGGAATTTCCCAAGTCCGTCGGAATGCACAATGGACATTAATGGACGCAACTGATCAGACAGTATGCTTATGTACGTGCCACCTGTAAGAATCGTATGTAGGCATATGAAGGGTCCCGTATCACTCCAACTCCACACGCCCCACAGATTACAGAGTCAACACCAGCTTGAACAGTCTCCTCTTGCTGACACGCAGGGTCCATGGATTCATGACTTCGTCTCAATACACCTTTACCTCCAAAAATAATTTGAAACGAGACTCGTCCGCCCAGGCAATACGTTTTCAGTCATCAACAGTCCAATGTCGGTGTTGACGGGCCCAGGCAAGGTGTAAAGTTTTGTGTCGTGCTATCATCAAGATTACACAAGTATGCCTTCGGCTCCCAAAGCCCGTATCGATTATGTTCCGTGGAATGGTTCGCAGGCTGACACCTGTTTATCATCCAGCACTGAAATCTGCAGCTATTTTTGGAAGGGTTGCACTTTTGTCGTCGTTGGTCCCGTTCTTGCGGGATCTTTTTCCAGCCGTAGCGATGTCGGAGATTTGATGTTTTACCGGATTCCTGATATTCACGGTACACTCGTGAAGTGGTCGTAAGGGAAAATCCCCACTTCATCGCCACGTTCAAACTCAAAAGTTGATAACATGCCATTGTAGCAGTAATAATCGATCTAACAACTGCCCCAGACACCGTTTTCTTATACAGGCGTTGCCGACCGCAGACCCTTATTGTGCCTGTTTACATATCTACATTTCAACATGCATGCCTATAGCAGTTTCTTTGGCGCCCCAGTGTATATTCAACTTGTCTAACAACAATCCACGCACGATATCCAGTTTGTTGGGTGACAGTGATTACAGAGAACTACCTGAAATTTGCGGACAAATTCAATGGTGAAGCTAGCATAATCGTGCTGCAAACATGTAATTTCGAATGTGTAAGCTTCGACAGTAGTTTTAATTGTAAAGCATATTAAAGATACAGGGCATTTATAAATGTTGGAGGAATCGATAGTTTTTATAACTTTATTTAATTTTATAGCCCTTCCTGATTATAGGGTTTCAAATGAAATATGACATATATACCAAAGTTTCAAGTTACAGTCATGTATGCCGCCAAGGCCCCTTTATTTCTGTTACAGAAAGCAGTATTATTTCGAAAAGAAATATGACCTTTCTGTTTACAGCGATTATACGTATGATACATTGTATATGTTGGTAACAGTGCAGATTTCTAGTGCCTGTAAATGATTATATTTGCTAGTATTTACTTTTGTTTTTATATAACAGTTTGTTCATGTGTTACTGAAAGTTTGTTGCCCAAGTGCTACATATATTTGTGGAAGTACATATCCTTTAGTGTGCAATAAATGCGAACTATGCCACGCATCAAGAAATTCAATAAAAGGAAATTCCGTGGTAACCAGTTCACAAACAAAGTAAGCCACGCTGTTGAAAGTAACCTATGCATCAGTTCTTCAGGGAAGAAACTCCCGCATGGCTCGCCTCCTGTTGATTGAAATTTTTGCGTTAACAATGATGCTGTTTGTAGTGGATTTATTGTTATTGATGTGAGCATCTTACCTTCTTTGATTAAGGAAGTGACGAAATGTAAACAGTGTGATGGTGGAGGCAGTCTGGAAGTAACTGATCAGCAAAGTAATAGGAAATTAGTTGTTTTGTGTAGATTCTGCAATAAATCTACCTCGAAAATGACTTCGAAATTGTGCATAATTCATATGATGTGAATTTGAAGTTAGTGTATGCAATCTGTGCAGTAGGAAAATGAGAAAAGTCTGCTCAAACGTTTTGTGTTTTGATGGATCTTCTTCCTCCTCCTCCCAGTAGGTTCAGCAAGCACATAAAAATACTTTTAGGTGCCTTGATGGTTGTGTCTAAAGCATCTATGAAACGTACAGCAGAAGAAACTGTAAATATTAGTGGAACCAGGGGCATGGCTGTTGCACTTGATGGGGCATGGCAACGTCGAGGACATCGTTCCCTGAATGGAAAAGTCGTTCATGTTGAGTGCTTATCTAAGCGCTGCCTCACCTGCCATGGTAACACTGAAGGACATATTGAACATTAGTGTTCTAACAATTATGATGGTTACAGTGGAGGTATGGAGTGTGATGGAGAACTAAAAATATTTCAGAGGTCAGTGCCCGTTTATAACGCTAGATATGCGAAGTACCTAGGCGATTGGGACTGTAAGGCTTTCAATAAAATTAATGAGTTCAATATTTATGGTGATATCTTTGTAACAAAACTGAAGTGTTGTTGACATGTGCAAAATAGGATGGACTGAGGAAGCTACGAAGAGAAATGAAAGGAAAGTTGCTGTCTGATGGAAAATCTCTGTCTGGCCGAGGCAGATTGACAGAAACTGAAATGGGCCTTCTTCAGAGTTATTATGGACTGGCCATTAGACGAACTGCACCTCTGAATGATGTTACAGCAATAAGAAGAGCTTTATTGGGCACCTACTTTCATAAATTGTCCACAGATGTCCACCCTGTTCATGGACTTTGCTCTAAAGCAGCAGATGAACTTAGAACTACTTAAACCTAACTAACCTAAGGACATCACACACATCCATGCCCGAGGCAGGATTCGAACCTGCGACCGTAGTAGTCGCGCGGTTCCGGACTGAACCACTAGACCACCACGGCCGGCAGCAGCAGATTCTTGGTGTGGTTACCAAAGAGCAAACGAAAGTGGTCAAATATACCGTCATAAGCATTCTCTTCCTGAGCCTCTTATGAATGAAATAAAACCAATTTTTAGAGACATGAGTGTCCCTGTTTTGCTTAGTAAATGTCTTCATGGGGGCGCTCAGATGAAAGTTTCAACCGTTGCATATGGGAAAGATTATCTAAGAATGTTTTTGTAGGACTAAACACATTAAAAGTTGGTGAACTAGATGCAGTGATATGTTTCAATGATGGATTGATAGGAAGATTGAAAGTCCTGAGAAATTTAGGCATAAAATGTGGCTCTAATATGGAATATCAATTGCTTTCATGTGACAGACAACATTTGCATGAAGCTGAAAAATTCGCTTTTGAAGGTACCAAAGAAGCAAGAAGTGTTAAAGGGAATTCCAAGAGGACGTTTGAAGATGAAGAAATGCTGCAGGGAGAAGATATGCTTTAGTAACGGTCGGAGGCACAGTTTAATTGGACTCATATCTTCATCTGCAATTCCCGCAAGTTGTATTTTTCAGAATTCAGGCGTAAATATTTTCTAATACTTGCAATAGTCCATACTTATGTAGTATACCTAAGCTTTATTGCTGAATCATCTAAATTATAGAAAAAATTACGTTTTTATTAGGAAAAATTATAAAAATTAAAATGTAAGATCTGATATTTTTATCCTTGTAATATACATAATTGGTGGAATGAAACAGGTCTAATACCTGAACCATCATGTCATGCTCATCTGGTAAAAATTTGGTCTCCTTCAAACGTATAACATTGGATTAAATGGTACCTCAATCTGAGTAAGCATTTTGGAAAAAAATTGCATCAATTTCTTTGTAATTTTTTTAATAATCATAAGCAGATTCAAAAATACTTAAACACTTCTAATTTGTTCAGAAAGTGTGCTGCATTACCTGATATCAACAACAAAATCTGTAAAACATATGCATTATAAAGAGTGCCTGAAAGAAATAGGTGTTGAGTTTTACATAATACTAAGCCTGAAAAGTACTCTGTATCCTTAAGAGATAATTTGTGTTCTGGGGCGTGTAATAGGATGGAGAGGTGGGGATGTAGACTAGAAGCATGAGGGAACGCAGGTCGCCAGATTGTGGTCATGCGCTTTCGTCCTTTGTTGGTCTGCAAAATTAGCAAGGGGGAGGGCATATGTTCATTTTCCACAAGTGGATCAACACTACATTGTATATGAGTTACTAATAATACAAACGTTAGAAAAGCACATGGACAGATTCTACATAAATCTCTGCTGTTCTACACTGCTGCAGGGGAAACTGATCCTCATGTCAGTGATCATGTGTGGCAGTTGTGACTTCCTTCTCCTGGGGGCAAGGCGCTGCTCGGTTTTCAGTTTAGAGACACACTATACCTGTCCAGCATTTCCTGTCCAGTTCTCTCATATGATTAGACACAGTAACTCAACTGAACTCATGTTCAACTAGTTCAGTTATTTTTTTTTTATTAAGTGAGTACTTATTTCCAGCTGTTAAGTGAGCTTTCCTCTCCTCGCCGCCTCTCCCCACCGCGTGAACCACGCCCCTTCCCATTGGTGGAGAAGCTTAGGTTAGTGATACAGATAGCCATACTGCAGGCGCAATCATTATGGAAGGGTTTCTGTTGGGAGGCCAGACAAACCTGTGGTTCCTGAAGACGGGCAGCAGCCTTTTCAGTAGTTGCAGGGGCAAGAGTCTGGATGACTGACTGATCTGGTCTTGTGACATCATCCAAAATGGCCTTACTATGCTTGTACTGCAAGCTGCTGAAAGCAAGGGGAAATTATAGTCGTAATATTTCCCGAGGGCATGCAGCTCTACCGAAAGGTTAAATGATGATGGCATCCTCTTGGGTAAAATAGCCCCATATTCGGATCTCCAGACGTGGACAAATCAGGAGGACGTCGTTATCAGGATAAAGAAAACTGGCGTTCTACAGATCGGAGTGTGGAATGTCAGACCCCTTAATCGGGCAGGTAGGTTAGAAAATTTGAAAAGAGAAATGGATAGGTTAAAGTTAGATATAGATATAGTGGGAATTAGTGAAGTTCGGTGGCAGGATAAACAGGACTTCTGGTCATGTGAATGTTGTTGTTGTTGTTGTCTTCAGTCCTGAGACTGGTTTGATGCAGCTCTCCATGCTACTCTATCCTGTGCAAGCTGCTTCATCTCCCAGTACCTACTGCAACCTACATCCTTCTGAATCTGCTTAGTGTACTCATCTCTCGGTCTCCCTCTACGATTTTTACCCTCCACGCTGCCCTCCAATGCTAAATTTGTGATCCCTTGATGCCTCAAAACATGTCCTACCAACCGATCCCTTCTTCTAGTCAAGTTGTGCCACAAACTTCTCTTCTCCCCAATCCTATTCAATACCTCCTCATTAGTTACGTGATCTATCCACCTTATCTTCAGTATTCTTCTGTAGCACCACATTTCGAAAGCTTCTATTCTCTTCTTGTCCAAACTAGTTATCGTCCATGTTTCACTTCCATACATGGCTACACTCCAAACAAATACTTTCAGAAACGACTTCCTGATACATAAATCTATATTCGATGTTAACAAATTTCTCTTCTTCAGAAACACTTTCCTTGCCATTGACAGTCTACATTTTATATCCTCTCTACTTCGACCATCATCAGTTACTTTGCTCCCCAAATAGCAAAACTCCTTTACTACTTTAAGTGTCTCATTTCCTAATCTAATTCCCTCAGCATCACCCGATTTAATTTGACTACATTCCATTATCCTCGTTTTGATTTTGTTAATGTTCATCTTATATCCTCCTTTCAAGACACTGTCCATTCCGTTCAACTGCTCTTCCAAGTCCTTTGCCGTCTCTGACAGAATTACAATGTCATCGGCGAACCTCAAAGTTTTTACTTCGTCTCCATGAATTTTAATACCTACTCCAAATTTTTCTTTTGTTTCCTTTACTGCTTGCTCAATATACAGATTGAATAACATCGGGGAGAGGCTACAACCCTGTCTCACTCCTTTCCCAACCACTGCTTCCCTTTCATGCCCCTCGACTCTTATTACTGCCATCTGGTTTCTGTACAAATTATAAATAGCCTTTCGCTCCCTGTATTTTACCCCTGCCACCTTTAGAATTTGAAAAAGAGTATTCCAATCAACATTGTCAAAAGCTTTCTCTAAGTCTACAAATGCTAGAAACGTAGGTTTGCCTTTTCTTAATCTTTCTTCTAAGATAAGTCGTAAGGTCAGTATTGCCTCACGTGTTCCAACATTTCGACGGAATCCAAACTGATCTTCCCCGAGGTCTGCATCTACCAGTTTTTCCATTCGTCTGTAAAGAATTCGCGTTAGTATTTTGCAGCCGTGGCTTATTAAACTAATAGTTCGGTAATTTTCACATCTGTCAGCACCTGCTTTCTTTGGGATTGGAATTATTATATTCTTCTTGAAGTCTGAGGGTATTTCGCCTGTCTCATACATCTTGCTCACCAGCTGGTAGAGTTTTGTCAGGACTGGCTCTCCCAAGGCCGTCAGTAGTTCTAATGGAATGTTGTCTACTCCGGGGGCCTTGTTTCGACTCAGGTCTTTCAGTGCTCTGTCAAACTCTTCACGCAGTATCGTATCTCCCATTTCGTCTTCATCTACATCCTCTTCTATTTCCATAATATTGTCCTCAAGTACATCGCCGTCATGTGAATACAGGGTTATAAATGCAAAATCAAATAGGGATAATGCAGGAGTATATTTAATAATGAATTAAAAAACAGGAACACAGATAAGATACTACGAACAACATAGTGAACACATTATTGTAGCCAAGATAGACATGAACCCCACACTCAACACAGTAACATAAGTATATATGCAACCAGCTCCGCAGATGATAAAGACATTGAAGAAATGTGCGATGCGATAATAGGAATTATACAGATAGTTAAGGGAGACGAAAATTTAATAGTCACTGGAACCCGATAGCAGAAAAATAAAGAGAATGGAAAGTAATAGGTGAATATGGAATGGTGGGAAAGGAATGAAAGAAGAAGCTGCCAGTTAGAATTTTGCGCAGAGCATAATTTAGTCTTACGTAACACTTGGCTTAAGAATCATGAAAGATGGTTGTATACTTGGAAGAGACACCGGAACATTTCAGATGGATTATGTAGTGGTAAGACAGAGATTTCGGAACTAGGTTTCAAATTGTAAGACACTTCCAGGTGTCAATGTGGACACTGATCACAGTTTATTGGTTATGAACTGTGGGTTAAAACTGAAAAAAATGCTAGAGGGCATAGTATAATGAAATAGGACCTGGATAGACTGAAAGAACCAGAGGGTGTAAGAGAGTTTCAGATGAAGCATTAGGGAACGATTGACAAATACAGGGGAAAGTAATACAGTAGAAGAAGAATGAGTTGCTTTGAGAGATGAAACAGTAAAAGCAGCAGAGGATCAAGTAGGTAAAAAGACGAGAGCTAGTAGAAATCCTTGGGTAAAACAAGAAATACTGATCTTAATAGATGAAAGTAGAAAATGTAAAAATGCAAAACAATAGGTAGGTGAAGGGGAATACAAATGTTTAAAGCATGAGATAGTCAGAAAGTGCAAAATGGCTAAGCAGGAATGGCTAGAGGACAAATATAAGGATGTAAAAGCATATATCACTATGGGTAAGATAGATGCGGCGTACACGAAAATTAAAGAGACATTTGGAGAAAAGAGAACCACCTGTATGTATGAATATCAAGAGCTCAAATGGAAAACCAGTCCTAAACAAAGAAGTTAAAGCAGAAAGTTGGAAGGAGTGTATACGGGATCTATACAGGGGACGTATACTTGAGAGCAGTATTATGAAAATGGAAGAGGACGTAGATGTAGATGAGGCGATATGATACTGGGTGAAGAATTCGACAGAGCACTGAAAGACCTAAATCGAAACATGGATTCAGAAGTAGACAACATTCCATTAGAGCTACTGATAGCCTTGGCAGAGCCAGCTGTGACAATTCTTTCACCTGATGAGTACGATGTATGGCACAGGAGAAATTCCCTTAGAGTTCAAGAAGAATACAACAATATCAAAGAAAGCAGGTGTCGCAGGTGTGAAAATTACTGAACTACCAGTTTAATGAGTCACGGCTGCAAAATAATAACACAAATTCTTTACAGATGAAAGGAAAAAGTGGTAGAAGCCGACCTCGGGGAAGATCAGTTTGGATTCCGTAGAAATGTTGGAACACGTGAGGCAATACTGACCCTACGACTTATCTTAGAAAATAGATTAAGGAAAGGCAAACCTACGTTTATAGCATTCGTAGACTTAGAGAAAGCGCTTCACAATGTTAACTGGAATAGTCTCTTTCAAATCCAGGGTCAAATATAGGGAGCGAAAAGCTGTTTACAATTTGTACTGAAACCAGATGGCAGTTATAAGAGTTGACGGACACGAAAGCCTTCCCCTCATGTTATTCAATCTGTACATTGAGCAAGCAGTAAAGGAAACAAAAGAAAAATTTGGAGTAGGAATTAAGATCCATGGAGAAGAAGTAAAAGCTTTGAGGTTTGTCGATGACTCTGTAATTCTGTAAGAGACAGCAAAGCACCGGGAAGAGCAGTTGAACGGAATGGACATTGTCTTGAAAGGAGGATCTAAATGAACATCAACAAAAGCGAAACGAGGACAATGGAATCTAGTCGAATGAAATCAGGTGATGCTCAGGGAATTAGGAAATGAGACACTTAAAGTAGTACGTGAGTTTTGCTATTTGGGGAGCAAAATAACTGATGATGGTTAAAGTAGAAAGGATATAAAATGTAGTCTGGCAATGGCAAGGAAAGCGTTCCTGAAGAAGAAAAATTAGTTAACATGGAATACAGATTTAAATCTCAGGAAGTCCTTTCTGAAAGTGTTTGTGTGGAGTGTAGCCACGTTAGTGACGTTTGTAGTGCTCGTGTGAGAGGGGTTGGACTACTATCTGTCATTGCCATTGTATTGTAAAGCCATGTAACCATGTTGTGGTCACTTGCTGGTGATGCAATGAATAACCACAAAGTTACTACACTTCTCACAAGATTAATGCTGTATAAATAAATCTCTTCCATTCACGAATTGCTCGTAGAGTAGACTGAACTGATTGGAGCCACTTACTGCACGTCCACAGTATATCTTGCAATGTGGGAGTAATATGTCTGACGGAATGAGACTTAAAACTTTGGTTTCAGATAAAGTACAGTTTAAACAGAGCTAGAAAGACTTTTTGATAGGCTAATCCTTCTACTCTGTAAATGAATATCTTAATAAGGACTGGGTTATGCAAAAAGTCTGTTAGATTTCAGTTTTCACAGCACTTGGTCGTAACAGTCGAGGCAAGTATTTTGTGTACGATAAATTTATTAAAAGTGCGTAACTATGTTTCATTATGACAGTGTATTAAATCTGTAAATATTACCAGTTCCAGTGTCTATTCACATATGTTGACCGTCTATCCAGATATTCTACATTTTTCATGTTACTCATTCTGACATGTTCCACACCCACGAGAATCATCTCATTTTTTTGGATCTGCAGTTCGAACACTGAATCTAATCTAATCTAAACTGATCACGTTCAGGTGTAGAGCAGTAGTCTATTATACACTGAGGTAACAAAAGTCATGGAGCACCGATATGCACACTTATAGATGGCGGCAATATTGCGCACACAAGGTGTAAACGGGCGTGGTAGCAGATGGCCTACGGCAGTGCCTTTGGTAACAGCACCGTATCGCCTGCAGCGCCCCTCCTGGTTTGGTGGCAGTGTCGACACCGTTCTGCAGTCAATGCGGATGCAGAGCTGTACCCCACAACAGTTCTGAAACAGTGACACCGATCTTTCTCCTGTATCTTCCTCGTACATCTTTCTATGAGATGCAGGAAGGGACTGCAGAAACGGACCCTGAAGTGCTGACTCCTGCGCTACAGTACACGTATCTGTCATTCTTCCCCAATATCTTGTAAAATGCGTCCTCACCATGCTGCACAACGGCATATCATTAGAGGTTTACCGTTTGTCTGTGTACAAACAAGACACACGACGGCTCGCAAATTCCCCATCCAGTATTACATGACAGTGCTATTGCAGTAGACTCTAGAAAACACAACCAAGTCGGAAAGTGTCCTTTTCTCATTTTTTGTTATACCAGTCAGTATAAAAAAATAAAAAGCATGAAAGTCACAAAATACAGCCATTAACGTGATGTGTTTTCAAACAAAGAAAGTTTTATAGATGGTATCAGATCTAACAAACTTTTTTTCAAAGTTAACAGCATGTTCCTCCGCTTTGAGGAGTATTACTGCTCGTTGCTTTTGTTGATGATTAACAGGATTTTCTCAATCACCCTCAGTTTTTCTGTTTCAGATCTTTAATTTTCGTTCCATGCCGCATTATGGAGCTACATGTACATTTTTTCATGAGCATGAAATTTTAGATCGTCGAACGAAAAAAGTGGTATACATATTCACATTAATAACATAAAAAGCTCTTTATATATACAACCGATTATGCTTATTGTTGAGATATGAAAGCAATCTGCCTCGAGACACTAATTTGATATCTATCAACCGTTTAAAGTATAATAAATTTTGTGTATGTCAGTTCAAATTTAATTCCTGGCAAACAACGCATTTACTGAATCACCGCATTAGCTAGTTAAAAAAAATGCGTATTTCGGAATGTTGCCCCCTCTCGAAGAATTCCAGCGGACGCCAACGGTCAGAGAAATTGTAACTGTGTCCATGTTGTATCGCGTTACACGTTTTGGTGAGTTCAATTGCAGCTATTTTCTCTCTTAAATCTGCACAAGGTGGAACAATGAATTTTCTAATGCTGCTCGAAACATTTTTTGATCACACCGATGAAAGGCGTTTCTTGCCGTCACACAGTCTTCAACCCACCATTGTTTACACTAAAAGAGTGCGAGAAACTCTCTCACCCGGCCTGGTGTGTCGCCTGCTTGCTTGACCCAACTGCAGGATCTTTGATCTTATAGACACTACTTTCCAAAAGCCCAAGAACCATCAGGACATTTTCTTTTTCTGAGCAGTGAATCCATTTTTTCTCTTAAGTACATAATACTCTTTGCAACACTCCTGTAACAATCAAAATAATAATGGATAAAGAACAATACAACATGTTGTAAAGGAAATAGGTTTACCTACAGGAATTGTTGGCTATAAAGCAACGATGCGATTAAAATGATCTAGCAATATGATACCGTAATACTAGCTTACGAAATCAGTAGGAATCTACGTTTGCCTTTTTTTAATTTTTTTTCCAACGGCCTTGCCGCAGTGGATACAACGGTTCCCGTGCGATCACCAAAGTTAAGCGCTGTTGGGAATGGCCAGCACTTGGATGGGTGACCATCCAGCCACCATGCGCTGTTGCCATTTTTCGTGGTGCACTCAGTCTCGTGATGCCAATTGAGGAGCTATAGGAGCGGCTTCGGTCAAGAATACCATCTTACGACCGAGAGAGCGGTGTGCTGACCCCACGCCTATCCGCATCCTCCTCGGAGGATGACACGGCGGCCGGATGGTCCCGGTAGGCCAATCGTGGCCTGAAGACGGAGTGCTTTTTTATGGTTTTTTACTTCACGAACAGGTTAGATACATGTAAAAAATATCGCAAACAATGCAGATGTAGACGGACAACCATCAATCTAGGCCTACGACACTGAACAGTTCGGTGAAAAACTGAACACCTCTACAGGGTAGACGAGGCTTCCTAAGAACGACAGTGTATCGCAGTACGTGGCAGTATAAGGTTCAACTTCCTGAGCTTATTATTGCCTTACAAAATTTCACACGAAAATAACGCAAGGCCGTTGGTAGGGCACTGCTCAGCAATGACACCGCAGCGCAGATTCGCCCGCAGCACCTGTTCCGTGCCCCGCAGAGTAGCCAACTGCTGGGTTATTGAAACTGACACTGACCATCAGTCCTGCTGGCCACACGGACTCTTACTCTGCCCTGGCCTACTACGTAACGAATTTATTTATTCTCTGTACCATTCGATTCTCGTAATGAACGAGGGAAAAATAACTATTCAATTGCTTGTGCCCTAGTCTCTGTTACATCTTCGACGACGACTAGATCCACACTCTGCAAACGAGCGTGTAGTGCGTGGCAGAGAGTACACTCCACTGCACCAGTTGTTAGGGCTCCCTTTTGTTCCATTCATGTCTGAAGCGCAGTGAAAGACTGTTTAAACGTTTCTGTCCACACTATATTTAGTTCAATCTTGTCATCACGCAGGCCCGGATCTTGCAGTTGTGGCAGGAGGGGGGAGGGGGTAGGCAAACCGTGGTATCTGCCGCGGGCGGCAGTTTCAGTGGGCGCCAAATTCATATTATTCAAGAAAAAAACCTTGTTTTACGTAGGCCTAGCATCCAGCAAACGTTGTCTACCGATTATTCATATGGTTCTGAACAGCATCCCAGTTTGTGTTTGGATATTTTTGAACAAATTCTTAGCTGATTTCTGAAAGAATAATAAATTGAAACTGGACCATAAGTCCATAAGAATCAACTGTGAAACTATTTACTAACATAATGCTTTTTCTTGTAGTAGGCCTAATACACATTTCATATTGGTACTTCATGCATTATATTCTGTCGTGTTATTTATGTAAATGAGGTTCAAATAAATGACCATTTGTGCAAAAACACACTCGCTTATTTGCCATGTGTTACAACTGCTGTAACATTAGAAAGGCCTATTTCATTTTACCTAGCAGACACTGACAAAATAGACATGATCGAATCAAGAAACCGCACCAATGTTCCGTACTAATCGTACTAAAAGCATTTCCAGTATTAGACAACGATATTTTGATATTTCATGTAGCAAAACGTTTGACGAACTTTGATGAGGTAATCGATTCTTTCATAGAAAGGAAAGCAGGCCAGTGGTAGAACAATCTGCGGTTTACCCCACTCTCCATTGTTGCCAAATTTATCCAAGATGGCGGCGAGAGATATGGCAACATCGCAATGACATCATGGTACGGAGTTCAAATTTTGGCGGGAAGATAGGACAACTGAGCTACCTCTACTAACATAATCCCGACCGCTCCGCTCTTCCCACCCATCCCCAAGAAAATAGCAGGAAGCTCAAATACCAGCAGGACAATGCAACTCACCACAGCTACCTCCACTGACGTAAGAAAATGGCTGGATAATAGGTCACTTGGGATACCTCCACTAACCTAAGTCATCCGACCGCCACCTCTTCTTAGGATTTGGCAGGAAAAGGACTCAGCCTGTGCTGAATAGGATGGCCATAAGTCTTTATTTAAGCAGTCTTTATTTAAACAATTTGAGGCAGTACATCCATCCAGTGTGATCACCATGGTGTCCAGAGACCAACTGACCTAATACTAAAAATGACAGAAAAAGGACTCAGCCTGCGATGGGCTACTGGAGAGAGAAAGGAGTGTACTTTATTTATTTTTGGAACAATTTATTTAGTGACGGATTTGACATACTATATTTATTACACTGATACAAAACACTCACACTGACGTGCTTGAGGTCGCAGTAAATAGTCTACAGACAAACAAACTACTGGCAAATAATGAAGTACACTGATGGACAGACAAGTAAACAACTCATAAATTGTCAAAAAATGCGTGTAAAACGCTGAGCAGACACACTTGCTGTCTATAAACTGTCGAAATAATGCACTGCACAAACACTCAGTGCACGTAAAAAAGTCGATGATCAGCGAAGTGTTGCAACGTGCGCACGCACTTTGCAGGGCCAGCCGGACGTAAGCCAACGCCGTCGAGCGAGCCATCGCTGTCACGCCACTGCCAATGGCATCTCTTTTTGGGTACACAGAGTTCTTCGAGTATTCTACTGACGTCACATGCCTATGTAAATAAGTGCCAAGTCACACTTTGGCTATGTCACGCAACTGATGCATCCTGACAGAAGTGCGCAAAAACTGGTCATATGGCCTGCGCCAACATCTCCCTCCCTCTCTAGAATGCATCCTCAGTCTGCCATTAAATCGTACCTCGTCACAGCTCCCTCTCAATCGATCACCCCATCCACTCTCTGTTATCCTTTACCACAAATGCATGTAAGTTTAGAGGTAGGTTGCCTCGACGAGAAAAAGCAACTGTTTCACTGATTCTCTTCGCTTCCATGTCTACGTTTTCCCGGATTCCTCTTGCTGTCGCAAACTTGTTCCCACGTACAAGGACTGTTCTGCGCCAACCAGAAGACCTGTGCTGAGGGGAGCCGCCCCTGAATTTCTGGAACAGTTGATGTCCGCCCGACCTCGCGACAAATATCTAGTGCAGCGAAGGGTATACTTCCTCAATTTCTCCGCGTTTCAGCGTATTTTCCCCCAATTTATACGTATTTTCCATCATTTTTCGCAATTCTATCGATTTTTTATGCCACTTCTACCCGTAAGATCGTCACACAACCTCTCGTTCCGTGTTCTAAAACTGCTTTTAAATGTAGTACAGCTGCCAACACCTTGCGTAAATCACTCCTTTTCTGATCGGTGTTCGTAGTATACGATGTAATCGATTGCATCCACTCGCCTCCACCCGCGTATTCCACATTCGCAGTGCGTTTGCTCTGTTTCCTGTATGCCTGTATATGTGTCGCTGGACTATTATTCCCTCCCATGTAAATTGTGCGATGGACTGTTTCTTCACTTTTCCCGTCTTCATTTGGATGAGAGAACATCGATAGTGGTGTGTGTTGTGTGCATCTAGCAGGTGACAGACGGGTGGGAGACACGTTTGCTGGTTCTCTAGACATGAGAAACACCATAGTTGAGTTTATAAATTGTAAGAATGATTTGGAATCTCATATCACTGACATCAATATTCGCGAGTGAAAATGTTGCTTGCCTCTATTTTTTTCGAGTTTTCACAGAAAGGTCTTCGGAGATGGGATAAGTTTCTAGTTACTCAATGGTTTACAGCATACTCCGCATCGCTAAAGTTTCGGGTTTGTAGAGAAATAATTTCCAGTCTATGCCTTAGAATTATGGTGTGCGAGTGATACTGCTATGCAAGTGATATTGCTATGTGCTTGATATCGAGAAGGATCGTGAAAATGGTACGATATTCTGGCAAACCATGAGGAATTACATATGTTCTTGTACTCCCAGAGTCTGGAGATGGGCGTAGCAAAGCAAGCAAGCAACAAGGTCGGAACCAGAAACGGTAACGCGTTTGTGCCGAGGAGAGACGACGCTGAATTTGTAGAACAGTTCTGAGAGTGACTTCGGTTCACTGAGGGCGCTCTGGTCACGCGTCAGAGGTGGATGACCCTCCGACCTCGCGGAAAATATCTAGTGTAGCGAAGGGTGTACCTACGGTGCATGTGCTTATGCTGTATGTCTTCACAGTGTATGTACGACAGTATGGCGGTCGATAGCTATACGAATGATGTAAAAGGAGCGATTTTGTATGGGTCGGGATGCGAATTGTATGTTCACTACATCGACATGGTACGCGGTGATATATTGCCCAGTTGGAGATCGGTTTCACGCTGTAATATTTAAGCTACCGCCCTCAGTGGCAGAGCAGTGTTATTGAGTAAGAGACTTTTAGTATTTGTCGATCTGTAGGCCACTTTGTAGGGTGTAGTTGTCGGTGCAATATGGTGATCTGTAAAAAATAGATTTTTGCCGCTGAAAGTGCCGTCTGCAGAAAAAAAGAAAAGGCGGACAATGCTTCCACACTGGCAGCATCAGTAATTCGGAGGATAAATTCAATAAGAGCCAGTTATAACGCTCCATTCACTCACGAGACATCCTTTCTGCCAGGACTTAGGAGCCTCTACATAGCGGTTAGATCGTTTGCGTTTCGGAGATGTTTGTTGAAAGCCTGTCTTAACGATTTCCAGGAAGGGTCACACGTGGTGGACAGGGTGCCACCTTAGGACCATCAGGAGCAGTCTGCGGTTCTGTTAGGGCAAGAATTTCCATGCAGACAAGCTGAGACATCACGAAAGCTCCTACAAAAGTGACAGTTAACTACACTCCTGGAAATGGAAAAAAGAACACATTGACACCGGTGTGTCAGACCCACCATACTTGCTCCGGACAGTGCGAGAGGGCTGTACAAGCAATGATCATACACACGGCACAGCGGACACACCAGGAACCGCGGTGTTGGTCGTCGAATGGCGCTAGCTGCGCAGCATTTGTGCACCGCCGCCGTCAGTGTCAGCCAGTTTGCCGTGGCATACGGAGCTCCATCGCAGTCTTTAACACTGGTAGCATGCCGCGACAGCGTGGACGTGAACCGTATGTGCAGTTGACGGACTTTGAGCGAGGGCGTATAGTGGGCATGCGGGAGGCCGGGTGGACGTACCGCCGAATTGCTCAACACGTGGGGCGTGAGGTCTCCACAGTACATCGATGTTGTCGCCAGTGGTCGGCGGAAGGTGCACGTGCCCGTCGACCTGGGACCGGACCGCAGCGACGCACGGATGCACGCCAAGACCGTAGGATCCTACGCAGTGCCGTAGGGGACCGCACCGCCACTTCCCAGCAAATTAGGGACACTGTTGCTCCTGGGGTATCGGCGAGGACCATTCGCAACCGTCTCCATGAAGCTGGGCTACGGTCCCGCACACCGTTAGGCCGTCTTCCGCTCACGCCCCAACATCGTGCAGCCCGCCTCCAGTGGTGTCGCGACAGGCGTGAATGGAGGGACGAATGGAGACGTGTCGTCTTCAGCGATGAGAGTCGCTTCTGCCTTGGTGCCAATGATGGTCGTATGCGTGTTTGGCGCCGTGCAGGTGAGCGCCACAATCAGGACTGCATACGACCGAGGCACACAGGGCCAACACCCGGCATCATGGTGTGCGGAGCGATCTCCTACACTGGCCGTACACCTCTGGTGATCGTCGAGGGGACATTGAATAGTGCACGGTACATCCAAACCGTCATCGAATCCATCGTTCTACCATTCCTAGACCGGCAAGGGAACTTGCTGTTCCAACAGGACAATGCACGTCCGCATGTATCCCGTGCCACCCAACGTGCTCTAGAAGGTGTAAGTCAACTACCCTGACCAGCAAGATCTCCGGATCTGTCCCCCATTGAGCATGTTTGGGACTGGATGAAGCGTCATCTCACGCGGTCTGCACGTCCAGCACGAACGCTGGTCCAACTGAGGCGCCAGGTGGAAATGGCATGGCAAGCCGTTCCACAGGACTACATCCAGCATCTCTACGATCGTCTCCATGGGAGAATAGCAGCCTGCATTGCTGCGAAAGGTGGATATACACTGTACTAGTGCCGACATTGTGCATGCTCTGTTGCCTGTGTCTATGTGCCTGTGGTTCTGTCAGTGTAATCATGTGATGCATCTGACACCAGAAATGTGTGAATAAAGTTTCCCCTTCCTTGGACAATGAATTCACGGTGTTCTTATTTCAATTTCCAGGAGTGTATTACTGGAACACTATACAATTTATGAGAGGTCGATGCCACTCTTATTTTACATGGCCATGTGACATCAGTGTAACACTGAGAACTTTTTAGATGCATTTGCGACGGTGTATAGCTACATGAGCATTTCCCTACAATATGTCAGCCACACTTGGCTGGTAAACGCGTGCACGGCCAGATGCAGCTCGTGTGTCCCGTTAGAATCGCTAGGAACAATGCAACCTGTGCTATTGTCGGAAGCAATGGAACGGATTTCTCCAGCATCTGTGCGAGTGGGTTGCTGGACCACAGGTAGATAAATTGATTGCGCCAGCAGTGGTGAATATGCATGCAGACTAACGTGTTACTTGGCGCTTACTTAGATAGACATGTGACTTCAGTATAACACTCGAAGAAGTCTAACTGTATACCCGACTTTCACCTGCCGTCGGCAGTGGCGCGATAGCAGTGGCTCTCACCCTGGCGCTGGCTTGAGTCCGGCTGGCCCTGAGAAGTGCTCGTGGGTGTTGGAGCAGGTCGCTGATACCTCGTGGGCTGGGAGGCCACGGTTGTCACGCCAGTGTGGAAGCGACGCGTTCAGAAGGGCGACGTTCTGCTCCGTGCTTCATCTCCGCAACCCCACGTGACTAGCGCCGTAGAGGGCAGCGCAGCCAGCCGATACGACTTGGCGCACCGGAGCACCTCGAGTGAGCAAATAGGACTGCTGCAGGAAAACAGATATCCGCAGGGCCACTGCGAGCACCACAGACGTCGGCAAGGTGACAATAGGTCCAGCTTGCGTCGATACACTAGCAGACACAGGAGCATCGCCGGTGGTATGCCTGACGACGACACTGTGCAGTGGAGTAGCAACACATTGTCTTTTCAGAAGAGCTCCTGCCTACAGAATCGTCACGGGTATATCCATCTAGTGAGGGTCCGAGGGGAACGAACATTGCTATATTACGTTCATTACCATCGCATGAGCCCGTCATCTCTCATTACACTATAAGTACCACTGGGGACACGATCCAATCAGCTCTGGTTCACATAATCAGTCATCTGAACAGCAGCCATTCTATTTCCGCCTTTTGTCCTATCTTTAACGTCTCTGTGAAGAAATGTTTCAACAAGATGAAATAAGAACAGAGGTAGCCCATTCTGTCCTTAACTATGTCGATACAGGGGTTGCACTGGCCAGCACGTCCTCCAGCTGTTTCAGGTACTGAAACTGCTGGTCACAGCTTGCCGAGAGACTGCCACACCACTCCTTTCCAGGGAATAAGATTAATGATTTGGGACGGAGTCGGAGCGCCACAGAACTACGTACTCCCATCTGTTTCCCCTGAGATTGACGCAATGCCAAAGCGAGTCGGAGCTGTTGCTGTTGCGAGAGGTGACAATTCTCTGTATTAAGTTTAACACTCCTTATTCTCCCAAATCAACTACAACTTGATGATATATTCTTCCTTCTATACTGTGTGTGCACAACAAGTAGAATTTTATTTGACGTTGTTTCCGATATTGCAATTTTAAGGCTGAAGAACGAGAATCGGCACTGTTCAGACCATTAAGGTAGTTCTTTCGAGTCGATTTGGAACGCCACGGAGAATGTAAATCTGGACAGCTCTCGGAGTTTCCCAGTCGAGGTGTGACCCCCGTACCGGGGCTGATGGCAGGCAGTGTTAGCCCACTTCCACGGTGGAAGCTGGCCCCCCAGGCTCCTGCAGCCCAGTTTCAGAGGCGGCGTCTGCAGGGGCGGGACCGGCGGCGCCGCGCTGGTGGCTGGCCGTGGCCGCAGCCCTTTTGGCGGCGCCGACGCCGGCGCCCGCCGTCGTGCGTCCCGACGCCTCGGAGGCGTCGCAGGCGCCGGAGCGCAGCCCCGCGGACGAGTGCCAGCTGACGCCCGTCATCCACGTGCTGCAGTACCCCGGCTGCGTTCCCAAGCCCATCCCCAGCTTCGCCTGCACCGGCCGCTGTTCCAGCTACTTGCAGGTACGTGCACTACGCAGCCAGTAACTGTGCCCGCAGCTGGAGACAGTACGGGTTACGGCAGGGTGATCCAGGGCAGCGGTGTCCGCACACGCGGGCTGCCCGCCGGCTTGTCGAGCTGCCCTGCCTGCCCTCCTACGCTCGGCTGAGCTGCCCGCCTCTGCCCGTGGGCGCGCCGCCTCGCCTCGTGCAGCTGGCTGCAGCACTCTGGTCTACGAGGAGGCAATCCTACAACATATTGGTTTCCTTCTTCTGGCCCATTGCAGCTACGTTCGGTCCTTCCATCTCTTCCCATGCATCTTTTACCTTGCTGAAGATATTGCCAAAAATCTAGTGGTAGTCTTAAATCTTCCATTTGCAACAGATGAAATATCCATTTTCGCCACTTTTCTTCAGCCTTTTCGTTCACATCAAATATTTTCAATTCCTTCCTAATACTTGTTCTTTTATTACCTAATTTTGTGAATACTGCTGTGTTTTTGAGGAAGTTTCACTGTGTTGGCTCATAAGCTTCCTTTACCTTTTTCTTTCACTAACCAAGATTCATACCCACACAGCAAATGCGGTACTAACATAACTTTATAAAATGTAAGATTAATATGTGTTCTCCATTTTTTAATCTTCCAGTTGTAACGTTTAGGTAACACAAATTCTCAATTGTGTGTTTTTAATTTCCATCTCCTCTGTGTGTTAGCATGATCGCTGAAAACTGAAATCAGTTCGCTCGCTCTGTGATTTCCTTCACTGTTATTACTCTTCCCCTTATTGTGTTCCTCCCTTAGGAAACCGTGAATTTTGTTTTCTATACTGTTGTCGACATGTTATATGTCTAACGTTTTTTGTGTAATTCATAGGCAGCGGTTGTATGTTTGAACCTAATGAGCTGCAGGAAACAACTAACGTCTTCTCCGTCGACCGAACTCGACTTTGTAAGCGTCAGTAATGCAGAACCTAAATTGTGCTTTCTTCACACGATATCCTGAGAGACGTGCATACAGGAAGACAGGTACATGTAATAACTCTTGTCTTCCAGAAAAGCATTAGTCGGTGCCACACCAACACTTATTACCGAAAGCACAATTGAGAAATTTTTGGCTTGTTTGAACATTTGGTAGGCAGAACGCAGCATGTCATCTCGGATGGAGATTCATCAATGGAAGTAGAGGTAACTACGGGCGTTTCCCAGGAAACTGCGTGCTGTTCGTTCTTTTATTAATGACCCGATAGACATTATTAATACCAATCTCAGTCTGCAGATGATGCAGCTATCTAAAATTAAGTTGCATCTGAAAAATGCTACACAAAAATATCCATTCAGATCTCGATAAGATTTCGAAGCAGTGCAAGGATTCGTAACTTGTTTTAAATGCTCATAGATGTACAACTGTGTGCCTCAAATAACGCAAAACCATAGTATCTACAATATAGAGGATCTGCAATTCGCGTCAGGAAGTTCAGTTTGTACGAATATAACTTGGAACGATCATACAGGCTCATTCGTATGTTAGGCAGGTGGCAGGCTTAGGTTCATTGCCAGGCTAGTGGGGAAAAGACAGACGTCTACAAAGTAAATTGCTTACAAATCACTTCTACGTCCCATCTTCGCACCAAATGGTAGTGACAGACGAAGTTGGACGTGTACAAAGAAAGAAAGTGTGAATGGTCACAGATGTGACTTGACTAATGACAGAGCATCATCGAAATCCTGGAAAAACTGAACTGGCAGACTTCGGAAGATAGACTCCATCTAATCCATGAAGGCGCCTATGTACATAATTCAGAAATTAGTATTGTGTGAGGAATGCAGGGATATACTACAACGCCTCATGTATCGTGTAAGCAGAATTAGATTAGTTACAGAGTATACACAGGCACTCGAACACAGTATGCTCACAGCCAGAATGCTCAGTATGGTGCAAATGTGTGAATCTAGCAGGCAACCGAGCCACAAAGACACACTCGCGCTTCCTGCAGCCAACTCAGGGAGTTTGAAGAAAGTCAGATTGTGAGGAGGAGGAGGAGGAGATTAGTGTTTAACGTCCCGTCGACAACGAGGTCATTAGAGACGGAGCACGAGCTCGGATTACGGAAGGATGGAAAGGGAAGTAAGCCATGCCCTTTCAAAGGAACCAGTTGCTTGAAGCGATTTAGGGAAATGACGGAAAGCCTAAATCAGAATGGCCACAAAAGGGTTTGAACTGTCATCCTCACAAATGGCCCAACTGTGGCTTTCTGAGTAGCGGGATGGTCCATACAGAGAATTTCCACACAAGCTGGAAGTGCTGCATCAGTTGTGCAACGGTGGTGGTATCAGTGGTCATGTGACAATTCTCACACCTGTAGACAATGTTCTGGATGTCCAGGAAACACAGACGCCCGACAGGGCCGCGATATTGTAATGGCAGCAGTGGAAGATGGTACAGGTAGCACAGTTCAGATGCGAGGGATTGTGAGTGCACATACGTCAACACGAACTGTTACACAGCAGTTACTAGCTGTGGGACTCCGGACACGCACACCTCGCGCCACAGCATCGACTTGCACAGCTCAGCTGGTGTCATCAAAGGATCACTCGCAATATGGGACAGCGCAGCGTGGTCTTCAGCGATGAAAGCAGATTCATCTTCCACGGAAGTGATGGTCGTTTGTGGCTAAGACGTGCACCTACTGAGTACAGTCACACAGAGAGAGAGACAAACTGGGTTTGTGGTCTGGGGTTCGATAAGCTACGACGCTCATTCATCTTTGGTGCTTCTGGAGTGGAATCTAACTAGCGCTCGATACGTGCAGAATGTTGTTAGAACCGTACTTTGCCATTCTTACAACAGAAGGGCCACGTGTTGTTCCAATAGGGACACAGTATCCGTGAAATCCTACGTGTTCTGCAAGACGTGTACTAACTTCTCTGGCCAGCACGATCTCCACACGTGTGGGATACGATGTGACAAAAAGGGACTCATGCGACTTGTCAACGGGGAACTCTTAGAGAACCTGGTGAGCAGGTCGAGTAGTATCCCAGGATACTACCTGCCATCTTCACCAGCGACTGGACGTGAGAATCAGCATCTGCGTTGTTGCCTGTGGAGGTGACACCGTGTATTAATGTGGTCGATATCTGGTACCTCCGACTTGCTTGTCCTATTGATTTGTAATCACTTCATATACTCCACATACACTGTTGCAGCAATAAATCTCGAGTGGATTGGAAACCTCTAAAAGGGTGTACTAATTTTTTTCTGGCAGTGTATAACGCTGAGCCATAGGTTAGTTTCTACATAGCAACCATTTCAGTAAGTTGTACCTACTTTTCCGCAGACTGAAAACGAGCAAAACCCTTTGTCCCTTTAATGTTTTGGATGGAAAAGCGTGTAACATGACAGAAGCGGAATTCAATGCTCTTTACAGTGATGTTAGTAGGAGGACAAGGGGGGTGCTACCCAACATTCCATTGTTGCCAGATGTATCCAAGATGGCATCGATGAGATCTTCCAAGATGGCGGCGTGTAGACTTAGCAACAGCGAATGGCATCATACAAGATGGCGGCCTTTACGTCATTCAAGATGGCGGATTTTTGTGGGAAGTTTAAATTTTGGTGGAAAGGTCAATTGGGCTACCTCCACTAACCTAACCACCCCTCCCCATCACCAGAAAAATGGCGGGAAGTTCAAATTCCAACAGGATAATGCATCACACAACAGTTATCCCTACTAACCTAAGAAAAGCGAGGGAAAACATGTCACTTGGGCTATCCCCACTAACCTAAGTCATTCGACCACCACCTCTTCCTAGGAACTAATGCGAAGGTTGAATTCTGGTGGGAAGATAAGCCAATTGGGCTACCTCTGCTACCCTGAGAAAATGGAACGAAAGGAAGGGTACTTGGACTACCTCCACTAACCTACGGATTCCTGGGAGAAGGACTCAGCCTGCACTGGGCTGGTGGAGAGAGGAAGGAGAATACTTTATTTATGCTGGAACAATTTAATTAGGGTTGGAGTATATTTATTACACTGGTACAAAACACACACTCTGACATGCTTGCAGTCATGTCACATAGCCCACAGACATTCGAACCACTAAAAGACTCTGCAAACATATTTGCTAATCGACAACTTTTGAAATCCAGCACCAATCTTTATTTACACAATTTGAGCCATAACCACCATACGATGTGTTCAACATGAGGTCCAGAGCCCAACTGACCTAGTGCACAGCACCACCACCAGATCGCTTTATCATCCCTCTCATCTCTTTGACCAACTTCTGTTGCCATTCTAATGGAACACCTCTGATGTGCAGGTACCGACATTACACATTGTGCTGTTCCACTGCTCGTGACGTGTGTGTGTGTGTGTGTGTGTGTGTGTGTGTGTGTGTGTGTGTGTGTGTGTGTGTGTGTGTGTGTGCCGCTCATATGGATGTCACAGATCGTGCTATATAAAAATTGTTCCAACACTCCTAAATAATTCAGTAGACTGATGTGCGAACACGAAATCAACTCAAACTGCCCAGATAACACATAGCACTTTTCTATGTTGGGCAGTACTGTACCTTTTCAATACTATAGAATTATCTAGCTGGAGCAGTGTGAGGGAGTTGCAAATACCGCTTACATACCACATTCCTTAGTTGAATCACTTTCAAAATGCGGTAAGTTTAACACGATGTTGCATCGTGGACAATGTGTTGGTTTGATAATACACTTTCCTACGATCACCGTCACAATATTTGTCCGGAAAAACCACCTCATTCAGAGGTAATTTCGTACCTCGATTCATAAAGCGAATATACCTTTTAACTTGTGTGCACCTTTAGAACCAAACTACCTTGTGTCAGTAACATGCAGTAGTTGTTGCGATCGGTTTTTTTCTTTAAAATCTGGCCGATTCTGTCTCTCCTTCTAAAGGAAGAAAAACCTAAGGGACATGCCCACCCATAATTGATTTTCAGTCAGTATTATTTTGCATCATCTGGTATGATTCATTGGTCAAGTAGTAGTAGTAGTGGGGTGGGGTGATACGTTCGCATTTGAGCATTAGGCTTATAATGTATGTGTGTGTTCCGACATATGTAAAGGAAATGACTAGGTCCAGTTGTAAGGAAGGTACAGGTATTCCCATTTCCAGAGCCACAGTCTCCAGCAGGGTGTATTTCCGATACTTCGCTCATTGTCAAATGCTGTTCAATTGAGACCGCAATCATAACATTTAATTGTAAGTATAATGGTGAAACATATATGTGACCGGTTTTCTAGAATGATTCCTTGTATGCATCGCCTATGATGGTAATGATTCACATTTCCTGTTAACAGCAGCAGCCGTCCAAATTCAGGGGCCTGTTGGAGTATAGAAATGTATCTAACTTTGCAGTCATCTAGACAACCGAATAGAGAACTAATACTCAGTAAAGGTTGAGTGGCTTTCTTGATCATGCGGAATTTTGAGAAGATTGTGAATGGAGGAGCGTTTGAGCCGGAGAGTTATTGCCATCCGTGTAAATTGTTCGGCTGACTGCTTCTGCGCATTACGCGTCTTTATTTAGTTGAGAGAAGATTTAGTGTGGTGTGTGCATCAAGCATGTGGAAGACACGTTTGCCTGTTCTCTAGATATGAGAAAGACCTTATTTGGCTTATAAATTATAGGATTGATTTGGAATCTGCTACATTATCGACATCGGTATTTGAGAATGGAAATATAAGTTTCCTCTATTTGTTTCTAGTTACTCAGTTGTTTACAGCACACTGCCCTCGATAAAGTTTGGGGTTTGTAGAGAAATAATTTCCAGTCTATATCTTGGGAATTATGTTGCACTAGCGATCGCTAGGATGCTGCCTAGTGCTTGATATCGAGAAGTACCGCGAAAATGATATAATATTATGGCAAACCATGCGAAAATACGGTTGCTCTTGTAATCCCCCAGTCTGGAGATGTGCATAGAAAAGCGAGCAAGCAAGGAAGCAGGTTCTGATCAGAAACAGTAACGCATTTGTGCCGAGGGTGACGATCCCGAATTTGTAGAACAGTTTTGTGTGCGACTTCGGTTCGCTGAGGGCGCTGTGATGTAAAAGGGATGGTGCTGCATGGCGCAGGATATGAATTGTACGTTTACTAGATCGGCACAGTACGTGGTGATACGTTGCTGGGATGGAGACCGGTTTCACACTCTAATATTCAAGCTCCTGTCCTCAGTGGGAGAGCAGTGTAATTGACTAAGGGTCTTTTCGTATTTAAGAATTTGTATGGCACTTTGCGAGGTGTAGTTGGCGGTGCAATATGGTGATTAGTGTAAAATAGTTTATTGCCACTGTATGTCAGGTCTGTAGAAAGAAAGGAAAGGCTGACGGTGCTTCCCTAGGGCTGAGACGCATCGTGACATATAGCTGGTGTGAGTGTAGGCATATCATAATTGTTTTGTGTGCTGTACATATATAAAAGATAACTGCATTGTGTGTAAAATGTGTATATACACTCCTGGAAATTGAAATAAGAACACCGTGAATTCATTGTCCCAGGAAGGGGAAACTTTATTGACACATTCCTGGGGTCAGATACATCACATGATCACACTGACAGAACCACAGGCACATAGACACAGGCAACAGAGCATGCACAATGTCGGCACTAGTACAGTGTATATCCACCTTTCGCAGCAATGCAGGCTGCTATTCTCCCATGGAGACGATCGTAGAGATGCTGGATGTAGTCCTGTGGAACGGCTTGCCATGCCATTTCCACCTGGCGCCTCAGTTGGACCATCGTTCGTGCTGGACGTGCAGACCGCGTGAGACGACGCTTCATCCAGTCCCAAACATGCTCAATGGGGGACAGATCCGGAGATCTTGCTGGTCAGGGTAGTTGACTTACACCTTCTAGAGCACGTTGGGTGGCACGGGATACATGCGGACGTCCATTGTCCTGTTGGAACAGCAAGTTCCCTTGCCGGCCTAGGAATGGTACAACGATGGGTTCGATGACGGTTTGGATGTACCGTGCACTATTCAGTGTCCCCTCGACGATCACCAGAGGTGTACGGCCAGTGTAGGAGATCGCTCCCCACACCATGATGCCGGGTGTTGGCCCTGTGTGTCTCGGTCGTATGCAGTCCTGATTGTGGCGCTCACCTGCACGGCGCCAAACACGCATACGACCATCATTGGCACCAAGGCAGAAGCGACTCTCATCGCTGAAGACGACACGTCTCCATTCGTCCCTCCATTCACGCCTGTCGCGACACCACTGGAGGCGGGCTGCACGATGTTGGGGCGTGAGCGGAAGACGGCCTAACGGTGTGCGGGACCGTAGCCCAGCTTCATGGAGACGGTTGCGAATGGTCCTCGCCGATACCCCAGGAGCAACAGTGTCCCTAATTTGCTGGGAAGTGGCAGTGCGGTCCCCTTCGGCACTGCCTAGGATCCTACGGTCTTGGTGTGCATCCGTGCGTCGCTGCGGTCCGGTCCCAAGTCGAAGGGCACGTGCACCTTCCGCCGACCACTGGCGACAACATCGATGTACTGTGGAGACCTCACGCCCCACGTGTTGAGCAATTCGGCGGTACGTCCACCCGGCCTCCCGCATGCCCACTATACGCCCTCGCTCAAAGTCCGTCAACTGCACATACGGCTCACGTCCACGCTGTCGCGGCATGCTACCAGTGTTAAAGACTGCGATGGAGCTCCGTATGCCACGGCAAACTGGCTGAAACTGACGGCGGTGGTGCACAAATGCTGCGCAGCTAGCGCCATTCGACGGCCAACACCGCTGTTCCTGGTGTGTCCGCTGTGCCGTGCGTGTGATCATTGCTTGTACAGCCCTCTCGCAGTGTCCGGAGCAAGTATGGTGGGTCTGACACACCGGTGTCAATGTGTTCTTTTTTCCATTTCCAGGAGTGTATTATATTGTTAAGTTCCTGTGTCTTATGTTGTAGCATAACTAGAGAAGGTGAGTGTGTGTCCTGTAATGAAGGATGTATAGAAATAGATAACCGCGAGGGTGTGAGAGATTTTTTATGTGGAAAATTGTTGTTGTTGTTGTCTTCAGTCCTGAGACTGGTTTGATGCAGCTCTCCATGCTAATCTATCCTGTGCAAGCTCCATTTCCCGGTACCTACTGCAACCTACATCCTTCTGAATCTGCTTAGTGTCTTCTGCGCGATATAGATATGTATATTCATTCCTGAACTACAACCGTCAAGCGCAGAAATTAGGTGTACATCGATTGGTGTCAGAGTGTTGTGGCAATCGTAATGATATTTAATTGTAGTTAGATTGGTAAATATGTTCAATGCTTTCGATAGTCTTGTGAGTCTAGTATGTATATATTTGATGATCAGCAAGCGAGTTTTGTGGGTTTAACTGTGAGTGCAATTTAGCGATCTGTGAAAAATAATTTTAGTGCTGAAAGTCTCCTCTGAAGGAAACAATGATGAACAGTGACCCACTGGAACCGTACTGCAGGTACAGTGTGATTGCAACAGCAACGTTAAAAACACACGAGCACTCCGTCCGAACTGGGTATGAGCGTGCTCCGAAAAATAGGTGTTCACTCTCGTCTTGTCCTGTCAGCAACTGTGTCCGGGTGAACAAGTATTTTGAGTGGAATTTCTGAGGTCCGGAGCACGAATGGGATGTGTGTCGCTGCTTCATGATTGCGGGCAGCTGTGCGTGACTTTGCAGCTGACAGTCGCGTCCCTTCACTGCTAGCCTCCAGTGTGGTGCAGTGGAGAGAGGGCTGCCGGTGGGGCTTGCACGTGTCTGTTGGATTATTTTGCGATCAGGTCTGTAGGCTGCGCTATGTGCTATCTGGACAGTCTAAGAGTTGATTTCGTGTTGTTCGCAGCCACTCCCGGGACTCCGTGTTTTTCCTTATTACGAGCTCGCGTCAAAGACCGTGCGCTCGTGCGTCCACTGCCATATAATTTGAAAGATTTGCAACGAGGGACAGTTAATGTGTTCGCTTATATCGAGCTGACGCGTCGGAACAGGTACCGCAAGATTCTGATTTCCGTATTGACATTTGCCGAGTCACAAACTATGCCAGTAATGTCCACGTGTAATTTGAGTTAAAAATTTGTAGAGGTGGTCTGTGCACTGATACGTGTCGTTTCTCTGTTTACGTTGGTGTTTTCGATAGTCTATTTATTAAACCCTGGAGGTACTTGTGAATAATCCTGTACATTACATGTGATTAGCCTTAGTGTTTTCAGTGAGTTACCTTAGACTTACATACAAACTTTGCTAAGCCTGTGCAATGAGAGGAGGTGTGTTTGTTTAGTCTTTTTGTATTTCAAAACTGCATCACCGTGAACACTAAATTTCTTCGATTGTCTTCATTTTCCTGACCGACACCTAAGAAATAAATAAATGTCGTGTGGCTAGGGCCTCCCGTCGGGTAGACCGTTCGCCGGGTGCAAGTCTTTCGATTTGACGACACTTGGGCGACTTGCGGGTCGATGGGGATGAAATAATGATGATTAGGACAACTCAACCACCAGTTCAAATGGTTCAAATGGCTATAGGCACTAAGGGGCTTAACATCTTAGGTCATCAGTCCCCTAGAACTTAAACTACACTCCTGGAAATTGAAATAAGAACACCGTGAATTCATTGTCCCAGGAAGGGCAAACTTTATTGACACATTCCTGGGGTCAGATACATCACATGATCACACTGACAGAACCACAGGCACACAGACACAGGCAACAGAGCATGTACAATGTCGGCACTAGTACAGTCTATATCCACCTTTCGCAGCAATGCAGGCTGCTATTCTCCCATGGAGACGATCGTAGAGATGCTGGATGTAGACCTGTGGAACGGCTTGCCATGCCATTACCACCTGGCGCCTCAGTTGGACCAGCGTTCGTGCTGGACGTGCAGACCGCGTGAGACGACGCTTCATCCAGTCCCAAACATGCTCAATGGGGGACAGATCCGGAGATCTTGCTGGCCAGGGTAGTTGACTTACACCTTCTAGAGCACGTTGGGTGGCACGGGATACATGCGAAAGTGCATTGTCCTGTTGGAACAGCAAGTTCCCTTGCCGGTCTAGGAATGGTAGAACGATGGGTTCGATGACGGTTTGGATGTACCTTGCACTATTCAGTGTCCCCTCGACGATCACCAGAGGTGTACGGCCAGTGTAGGAGATCGCTCCCCACACCATGATGCCGAGTGTTGGCCCTGTGTGCCTCGGTCGTATGCAGTCCTGATTGTGGCGCTCACCTGCACGGCGCCAAACACGCATACGACCATCATTGGCATCAAAGCAGAAGCGACTCTAATCGCTGAAGACGACACGTCTCCATTCGTCCCTCCATTCACGCCTGTCGCGACACCACTGGAGGCGGGCTGCACGATGTTGGGGCGTGAGCGGAAGACGGCCTAACGGTGTGCGGGACCGTAGCCCAGCTTCCTGGAGACGGTTGCGAATGGTCCTCGCCGATACCCCAGGAGCAACAGTGTCCCTAATTTGCTGGGAAGTGGCGGTGCGGTCCCCTACGGCACTGCGAAGGATCCTACGGTCTTGGCGTGCATCCGTGCGTCGCTGCGGTCCGGTCCCAGGTCGACGGGCACGTGCACCTTCCGCCGACAACTGACGACAACATCGATGTACTGTGGAGACCTCACGCCCCACGTGTTGAGCAATTCGGCGGTACGTCCACCCGGCCTCCCGCATGCCCACTATACGCCCTCGCTCAAAGTCCGTCAACTGCACATACGGTTCACGTCCACGCTGTCGCGGCATGCTACCAGTGTTAAAGACTACGATGGAGCTCCGTATGCCACGGCAAACTGGCTGACACTGACGGCGGCGGTGCACAAATGCTGCGCAGCTAGCGCCATTCGACGGCCAACACCGCGGTTCCTGGTGTGTCCGCTGTGCTGTGCGTGTGATCATTGCGTGTACAGCCCTCTCGCAGTGTCCGGAGCAAGTATGGTGGGTCTGACACACCGGTGTCAATGTGTTTTTTTTTCCATTTCCAGGAGTGTACTTAAACCTAACTAATCTAAGGACAACACACACATCCGTGCCCGAGACAGGATTCGAACCTGCGACCGTAGCAACAGCGCGGTTCCAGACTGAAGCGCCTAGAACCGCTCGGCCACATCGGCCGGCGCACAACACCTAGTCCCTGAGAGGAGAAAATCTCCGACCCAGCCGAGAATCGAACTCGGGCTCTTAGAATTGACATTACGTCGCGCTGACTACTCAGCTACCGTTGGTGGTCACCGAAACCTAATAGAGGATACGGACGAAGCTAGTTACCATGATTTAAGCACATATATAATTCGACAAACACTTCCTGGTATGAAAGACTAAAAAGAAAACAGATTCCGGTTTATACTTTAGACATAGATTCCTTTATTCTTCGACACTATTTTTCTTCGAACTATAAATGTCAGCATCTAAAAAATGTTTTCTTATCGTTGTTTTTGTTTTTTCGCGGAAAAGTAATGCTAAGTGGGCTGTAGCCGTGTGGGACACACCCTGCGGGGACGCCGTCAGGGGACAGTCGTACCAGGCGGAGCACTGCCGCACAAGGGGTGAGGAGGTGAGGGTCGCAGCACGGACCCCGGTGCATCACGCCTCCCTCCCTCCCTCCCTCTCTGACACACACACAAACAGTATAAATGACACTCTTTCATACAATTAGCGTCCGTAATTACAGTAACACGATACGACACGTATGACGTCTCCTTCGAAATAACCACTAGAGAGTCAATCGTTTAAATTCCTATATTCTCATTTCACAATAAAAAAGGTTTTTTTTATTATTTTTAAAGTGTCGGACGATTATTACTATATAAAAATTAAGTAACTAATTATTACAGATTTTAAATTATTTCTTTTCATTAATCACATTTGCAACGCATGATAGTTCATGCTTAAGAAACAATACTCCTTTGGCAAGTAGGTGATACCTCCAGTTTTTTATGCTTTATATCTCCCTAATATGCTGCCCATTGTTGGTCTTTGGCGGGTTACTCTAGTCAAAGAATACAAATCACATGCGACAAATGCCAAAGAAAGGTAAACTTTCTTTCAGTTAATACTCTAGGCTAGGACGATAGTTTCTTAGCACAGACAAACAAACCATCCAGATCTGTTGAGTCTATCGTTACATCTACGTACACCCATACTGAGCAAACAACTGTGAAGTGCATGGCAAATGTACCTCCCACTGTACCAGATAGTAGGTCCCTTCCGAAACCCTTCACGTGCGGAGGGACGGAAGAATTATTGTGTAAAGGTCTCCGTGTATACTGCAGTCTGTCTGGTCACTCTGGGAGCCGTATGCAGGGGGTTGTACTGTATTTCTACATTCCTCATGTAATAGCAGTTCGACGGCCTCAGTGGCCGAGCGGTTCTAGGCGCTTCAGTCTGGAACCACGCGACCGCTACCGTCAGAGGTTCGAATGCTGCCTCGGGCATGGATGTGTGTGATGTCCTTACGTTAGTTAGGTTTAAGTAGTAAGTTCTAGGGGACTGATCACCTCAGCAGTTAAAGTCCCATAGTGCTCAGAGCCATTTGAGCCATTTAATAGCAGTTCCTTGCACTACAATGGTGTGCAGAACATAAGGACGAGAGTCACTTTTGCATAATGTGTCTCCGCTAAGTAACGCAGCTCCGCGAAACTTGGATCGTACATAGAAAGCACTCCTACGGTGTAGTACAGTGAGGTCAAGGCGAGTTGTGATGATTGGCTGAACGTTGAGCAAGGTGGGACTCGGTTCTCACCAGAGAGCGTCACCACCGCGGGAGGCGCTGCACGCCCTGCGGCGGGCTGACCGCGAAGCCGGCGAGGAGCCGCTGCGGCGCGGCGCTCCACTGCTGCAGGCTCAAACACGTGCTCGATGAGAGCGAGCTCATTCTGAGTCGAATACCTCTTCGTTCTGACAACTCTTACTCCTGGGCTGTTCAGTGAGATCTCGCACTGTTATCTGTAAAAATGAAGTCAGAGCAGAATGCATCCCTGAAAAAAGCCACACGGGGAAGGTACAGAGTCTCGGAAAGACAGTGACCAGCGAGTCTACCGTGTTCAGAGTCTCGCAGGTCAGCACGGCCGTGCAACATTACGCTCCTCACACCGTAACACCTCGACCACCGAAACGATTACGTTTGACAGTGCTCCCCGGTGCATCACGTAGCCTCATATGGCGAGAGGTGCGAACACACAATGCACTCAGGTACATTCACAGAGCTACGCTAGTCGGCAGTAACACATTAACACATTAACTTGTACACGCCAGGTTTTGAGGCATATTTGGTGTCTGTCTTCGAGCAGTTGCCAGTTTGTGTCCTTCAGCATTTGAATGGCTCTCTCTCGTTGATCAAAAAAAAAATCTGTAAACAGTATTAGCTGTTATTTGTATTTAGTACGGGCAACGAACAATATTCGAGGACGATATGACTGCTTTGCAAGCGTTCTTATTTGTAGAGTGATTGTTTTTCCCCAGTATCCTGCCACCTGCCGTACCTAAGGCTGAGCCTACGTAATCGTGTGGGGTTGCCACCTCATTCCATAACTCCATCTGACAAAAAGTCGTGTGTCCTCTCACTACGAAATTCTCATTCCAATCGAGAATTTCGCTCGATTAAGTCGAGCCACTGTCAATAAGCTTCGGTGTAGTTCCGATGGAAATGGAGAAATATTGCATAAAAGCGCGACGATTCTTATAAGCTGCGTTGACTGAGTGTGGTGCTGACGGCCGGCGCGTGTGCCCGCAGGTGTCGGGGTCCAAGATCTGGCAGATGGAGCGGTCGTGCATGTGCTGCCAGGAGAGCGGCGAGCGCGAGGCCAGCGTCTCGCTCTTCTGCCCCAAGGCCAAGCCCGGCGAGCGCAAGTTCCGCAAGGTACGTAGCCCGGCTGCCCGCCGACCCGACACAGCACCGGCCGGACGCGGTGGGCAGCCGGTAGGGCAGCCACGTTCGTAACAGGCGGCAGCAGATTTCTCAAGTCCTGCAAGGTTCGAGAGCCACCACCAACGTCTCCTCTGACACTGAAGCTGATTGTGCAACGCTGGCCCAGTCCGAAATGTCTGGGATCTCCAGGGAGAAAGCGAAGCTATGATAATGGTGATGACGACAATGATAGTGATGATCATGATGATGATGATGGTGGTGGTGGTGGTGGTGGTGGTGCTGACGACGAGGTGGAATAGGAGGAGGACATTATTTTCAAAGTTGTGCAAGGCAGATACCACTTGTCTCATCCCTCGTGCTGGGGTCAATTGCGAGCACACGACACGAACACGATCCCAGTGTGGTGGAAGGCCATCTTGGACATCCAGTAGAACTGTAATCCTCCTGGGTAAAGAGAAGGGGAACACTTTACGTGTTTTGCAGGTGGTACATTAAAAGTTTTGGCTGGTTTCGTTGTGTAGGGGCTGGGATACACAGTTTACGCTTACGTGCCAAATACTGCTAAGTCTACAGTATACAGTATGAATACACACATAAATCGAATAGTCAACAATTGCGAATTTTGAATGTAACATAGAAATTTATAAATGAAAGATTGCGACTAAATAAAATGTACGGATACAATTTTAACGCCTGTAAATGAAGTGTACGATAGCAGAAGTACCTTTAAGAATTCCGTTTGTTACTATAAAGCACTTATTGGCGTCGATGGTCCAGCAATTAAATAAAATATAAATTGAATAACAAGAAAACAATAGATTCCTACTTGACGTAATCAGTTATGAGCAAGAACGTAGCTCGCGAGATATTCACTGCAGAAGCCACGGAAATGCCAGAAGCGCACAAGTCGTCGCTACGAAGTATTCCTGCGCCCCGCGATCACGCGCAGCCTGCTCCACTCTCCTGCGACCAGCCGTCACGCCTTCCTGTCCACCACTCTCTCGTGCCCTGCGACACCCGATGCTCCTCCCCCACTTCCACACAGTCTCTCCGTTGACTTCGGTAGTCGCCTGCCGTAGTAACGAGCGCTGTGAGTGGCTAGAGCGCTTCCGCCACGTCTCCAAGTCAACGCACACTCACAAACATATTGAAACACAAACGAAATACTGGATTTACATTTAAATAACTTGAAATTAAATAACGGCTGCACAATAAACACGCTCTAACACACATTATTAAATACATAAACAAATCAAATAAACGTATATCAAAGGAACAGAAACAAAAGTAGGCCAGTAGCCTAATGTCTCTGTGCTTCCTAAAACACAGTAAAAATTTGACCAATTTCTTCATGAATAGTATACATCGGATATAAACATAGCATCCTGCTACCGCTTCTTCGTGTCCTATCGCGATCGATAGTAATCGGCCACTTTGACCTCCAATAACTCATGTACTATTTAAGTTACATAGGCATGTAATTCCCACCAATTTAGGTTTACACTAATAGCTATCTAAAGACATGACGATCGACAAAATCGGATAAACCGTTTAGGTTTTGTAAATTCGTTGCTGGGTGTTACTTGTATAATTTACAGTCAGATACTAAACTTTAAACTAATAAAGATATTGAAAATCTGATTACACCATCAGAATCGTCGTGCACATGATGGTAACGTACATGTTTGTTCTTAAGGCATCATGATTCCTCTGGCTATTATTAATTTCTACATGTACTGTGAAATACCTGCCATGATGGTTTCACGGAGTCCGCCGTCTTTGGCACTCCCGGCACGGAGTCGCGGCCCGGACCAGACGCCGGGGCCGCCCCTCCCTCCAGCTCACAGCCCGGCTCACCAGCGGCGGCCTGTGCGGCCAGCCGACTCCGAACTCAGAGTGTTCTCAGGGCGCCACTACTCGCCCGTCACGGCACAACCTGTTCCCATGCACCCATTGTGAAAACTCGTGACACTTCTCTTTGGAAATCAGAGGTGGAAACATCAGACACCGCGGAAAACCTGAGTAGGACTTGCAACTATGCTCGGATACCTTATTGGTTAAGGTGGCTGTCTGCAATAAGCAGAGAATCTTGGTTCTGTTTAACACTGATTTTGTACAGTTTTTCAGTTTCACTACATAGCGAGTCTTCATTTTAGTATGTCTCCGGGAATATTTGTCCTTTAATGTTTTGCGGTATTTCATTTCAAATTCAAATTGGTATGAGCAAGAAACACCAATTTCTGTCTTTTGCCTTATATTTTAATTAATCCTGTTTTGTCGAGCAAAAAATACACACATAGTAATCAATACCTTGCTAAACTATAGGTACTGATACTTTTATTCTCATATTATCGAAATATGTTTTTGGTGCTGGCACTAATACCCAATATTGTATTTGTATCCATTACTTTTTCCGAATATTATTTCACATTTTGGTATTCATTGAATATGTATACTTTTCTTCCAGTGTTATCCACACACGATACGTAAGACAGCAGTGATAGCTTTTATTAATATCAAAAAGATTCGTCAGTTTAAGGGGTTTGACACCAAATACTATATTAGCGCTAATCTTTTTCTTATATGAGTGAGACACCAGTGTGTTGCTATCAATCAGAATAATTGTGTCCGCAGATAGTGGTTTTGCGGTAGCGTTCTCGCTTCCCGCGCATGGGGTCCCGGGTTCGATTCCCGGCGGGGTTAGGGATTTTCTCGGCCTCGTGATGACTGGATGTTGTGTGTTCTTCATCATCATTGACTCGCAAGTCCCCGCATGGGGCCTCCCGGCCAACAACGTCATACGATCATTTCAGAATTACTGTATTATTTTTTTCCGATATTACTTAGGTGTCGTACAAGTTGACACGACGAAGTCAATATCAAATAGTCTACCGTATCGGTATCAACACCTTTGTTCCATTATTACCAAGGTTACTGATACAATTTTTGGTCTCAGTACTCGTATGGCAATTGTGTCAGTATCGTAATCTTTTTTCACACTCTCTAGATGTTGTCCGACTCTAGCTCTAGATGTCGATATCAAGTAACAATATGAGTCCCACTACCATCACGGTATCGACATCTTGATAATACCTTTCTTCTGTGCCCCTGGGACAGAAATATTTAATCTTCCAATCTGTCAGTTCTTAGCCGTACAGCCAACTAGAAGGCGACTCGGTGACAAGAGGGTCAGCACAGCAGCACGACTCGCGTCTGAGAATAAATGGAAGTAAATACCGATCCAGTATATTCACCTGTTGAACGAGATAAGACAGAGTATGGACGTGAAACGAGTAACGTCCCGGCTGGCCGCGTCCTCTGCCATTCACCCTCCCGCGGCCTCCTTGACCGCTCCGTCGGCCCCTGCACGCCTGCTGAGCTGTCCGATGCTCCGTCCTCTGACAGCACAGTTTGTTGCGCTGTGGAATAAAGTTCACCCACCTGGCGGTGGATTCTTGACTCTATGTGTCAGCTGAAAGAAAAAATAGTTGCACTATACGTGCCGACAGGGAGCAAAAATGATTTCAAGTTTCACGTCTGACTAACTACCAAAAGAGTAAGTGATTAAACGAGAAGACTGATGCATTACTACCTCGATGTACAAACATACGCCGTCGAGCCCCGCCTACATACAGTTCGCCGTACGACTTCCACGCGTCCAACACTTACAGTGTCTAGCAATCAGTTTAAGGTTTTCACCCTAACTTGACACTGAACAGACACTCGGATTTCTATAGTTAGAACGCTCGTACAATGTCTGGCAATGTTCATTTATAACTATGAGTTCTCGTTTAAAATTGCACTGTACGCCACACGGAATTTTAATTATTCGAAATAATTTCACATCTCGAATTTGACGAATCGACATTTGTGGTTTTAGTCTCCAAAAATCTTACAATTACTCATAATTAGTACATTTTTGCACAGTTGAGGGAAACATGTCCGATCACAAGAGCTCGGCACTTATCCTTCCGACTCCAGATCTCTGACCCAATCACAAGCCTAGTGTGCGCAAAGATCGTTCACTCCCGATTGGCTGAATCCCAAGGTTTAATCAACACCGTTCCACGATCTCTCTCTCGAACCGATCACGTTCCCAAAACACTGCAGACACAGTTATTAAATAATATGTTTCAGATAAACAAATGAAAGTAAATTAGTTCCATGTTTAAATGCCTGAACAACTGAAGTACATTTCATAATTTAAAACTACCGTAAATTCACTTCTTATAATTCACCATTTCCCCGATGCAACACGCATCCACATTCTCGAGCTCTTGTGAGCTGAGTTACTTACTCGTGCAGTCAGAAAGACTGACAGGCAACACACATTACACATTTAGTCCTTCCCTCAGTCAGACAATAAAAAAAATGAAACTGTCATTATTTAATATTAATCATAATTTCTGTAAATCTCAAAATTATTACGTAAAATAAATGGATCTACAGAAAACAATTCGAATGCCTGGAGACATCGTAAAACTTCCTCCTTGTCGTTTTACCGAATACAATGAGGGAAAAATGAACGCAGCACTGAGAAGCAGTCGTGTAGCATAGCCGAAAATTGTTGTGCACGTTGCTTCATACGCGAGATGACGTCAGCTCAAATTTCGCGCCGGTGGCACGAGAGTGGCGCCTGTAGGTCACTGCGAGGATGCAAGTCAGGTTTGTTTGAAATGCGCGCCGTAGCGGTCGTCGAGGTTGATATTAGTCGAGTCACCCTCAAATGTAACAAAGAGGTCATTATCAGCAGCTCGCTGAGTTTGAACGAGGCCGTGTAATAGGGCTACAGGGAGCCGGGTGTTCCTTGCGCCACAGTGCAGAGTGAGTTGGCAGGAGTGCAGGCAGTGTACACGACCGCCGGCAGCGGTGCCCACGGGGACGCAGGCTGCTGTCGTGAGGAGGCGGCGCCCTGGACGGCCACTCGTCGCTACCCAGGAGGAAGACCACCGTGTGCGGCGTGCACTGCATCTGCAGCAGCAGCCGGCACCACACCGACACGAACTGTTACAAATCGGTTAATTCGAGGACAGCTCAGAGACACGCCCTGTAGGGTGCACTCCACTGACGCCAAACCGCCTCGAGGGCTGGATCTGCCTTTATTTGCTGATAAGAGCAGCCGGCTCCGTCCGGTGCCGCTGGAGTCGCCCGTCGGTCAGCAGGGGGCAGGTGGAGGGCCCGCAGCCAGCCAGCCTGTGTGGAGTCACGGCCTGGTGTGGCGGCAGGGGCGCTCTCCTTGTTAACCACGGTTGCAATTCCGTTCTGCAGCCGTTGGTGAACCGCATTCCGCGGGCTGTTATCCAACCGGATAACGTCGCCCATATAACGCTGTTGTACTCGACATGCTTTACAGCGTGTCAACATGTTTCCACGGCCTGTTCCGTCGAAAGAAATGTCTCCAATTGAGCACAATGGGACATCATCGGACGACAACTGCAACATAATCCACAACAAGCATTAACCATTCCTGCACTGACAGACCGAGTGCAACAGACATACAATTCCCATCTCACAAACTGAGATACGGCACAATGCATACGAGTCTGCATGCTTGCATTCAACATTCTGGCGCTTACTCGGGTCGGTAATATGGCAGCATACACATTTGCAATGACTTATCTCAAACTTCCACTATCCTGTGATTTTGCATCCTTAATAACAAATATTACCTAGACAAAAGTACTCCAAAAATTGCATTACACCAATTATTTTTTGGTTTCGGGATTTTTTCTCATCAGTGTACATTCGAACTCTGAATTCTGTGTAAAATGCTGTCCGTATGAGGCTGAAATTAACACCACAAACAACCCTATAAAGTTTTATTCTTCTGGTGTATGGCAAAAGTATAATTTAATTTACAACAGCGTACGTAATACTCGGTCACTGGCAAGGCGGCGACATCGCTCTTGTGAGAACGCGCGACACCTGCCACGGCGGAGCTCTCGACTTGTTGCACGTGTGTCGGCCGCCAGCCGCCAGCCGCGGTCCGGGTGTGTGTGGGCGCAGCCCACCGCCTTGCCGAGTGCTTGTACTGTGCGTGTCCTCTGCCTCTCATAAACACCTGGCGTATCACCTTTCACAGACCCCAGAACAACTGTCGTCTCGGTTGCTGAGAGGAAGATCACATCCACTCTGTGCCTCCTCATTATTCTGCCAATTTATGCAGAAACATTTCTCACATACAGGAGAAAGGCCATAAACTTTACATCCACACTGCACGGGCTGCGCGATCTAAACATTTCCGTACACTTGCACTCTGCGAAGCACAGTGGTAGGTCCACACCTGCAAGTGTAAATTGTTGCGTATCTGATTGTGGTTCACGCAATGCTTTTTAAATCCACCCACCTTATGTCAAAGTAATACGTCCAAAACCAGTAGGCAATCATTCATTTCCTACTCCGTGATATTTTGGAGAGAAGAACTAAGTTGTTCATCAATAATTTATCCGTACTGTGCGACCAAAATATGAATTGTCATCGATTTAACTTCGGACCACTGTCGGTTTGAAAATTGCAGCATTGAGGGCATCATCTTTTATACTGCTGCCACAGATGCATCTCCAAATGATGCTGGAAAACAGTATTCAGCGGGAAAACTTGAAGTATTACCATTCTATCGGTTGTTTTCTACACGTAGTATTGTATCAGTTCACTAATGTTTATTTCCATTAGTATCGAGGTAACAGTACTATTTTAGACTTTAATGTTAATATCAAATATTGTATCTATTGAAATTTTTGTGAGACTGTTGACGTTTTGTATAATTTCGGGTGTTGGTATCGGCATCAATATCTTTTTGCGTTTCATCAATGTGCCCTACAATTTTAGATAGTATTGATGTGTTTTCCGACGACATCAAGGAATCATTCGATTGAACATGTTTCTGTCAGTACAAAATATTGTATTGCATTGAAAGCCTTGTTTCAGTTTAATAAGGCATTAAGACGATATTGGTATCAATGTCTAACATAAATATCAGTATTTTCATGACATTACTGATTTTACAATTTATGATCTTGATATTCACCCCAAAGGTTGCACTGGCATCACTATTATTTTACTGATATTATCGAGACCTTTAGACGTCGATATCAGATAACGCATCATTACCGACACCTCTGTTGAAATATTATTGAGGTATTTACACTACTGTGAGAGGTGATACGAATAACTTATCAGAACCTACATTTTTGCCGTTACTAAGGTATCGACACAATTTCAGATATTGATCCGATACCAAATATTATGTACCCATATCTTTGTTCCTATATCCGAGTTGTGGGTACAATTGGTATTGGTAGCAAGACCCGTATCAGCCCTGGTGTCGGTGGCAGCACTCCCGTGTCGTACAGCCCCAGAGCCCCCCGCCCCTCACGATGTGAGCCGTGACGACGGCGCCTGACGCCCGCCCTTTCTTGGCCCGCAGGTGTCGACGAAGGCGCCGCTGGAGTGCATGTGCCGGCCGTGCACCGGCGTCGAGGAGTCGGCCGTCATCCCGCAGGAGGTGGCCGGGTACCCGGACGACGGGCCGCTCGCCGCGCACTTCCGCAAGTCGCAGTAGGGCGGCGCGCCGCACTCCGCCCTCTCTGTACCGCCGATTTTCCTAATAAACTCACTTGCACTCTCAACACCGACCGCTGCTCATTTACCCACTCCTGTCCGTGCGTCAGCAGTGCAGGTGGAGCACCACAGTAGCGAGTTCCCAGACTCCCAGCTGTTGCCGCCTGCGCTGACTCGGTGCCAGGTCGAGCACAGCCTCCAGTACACATCCGCGGCGCATCGGTCCCTTTTCACAGTTCACAGTTCACACCCGCGGCTGATCTAGCAGCAGTCTCATCCTAGACACCGAGGTGAGCACAGCGTTTCGTACCTCGAGCTGACGCTACCCCCTCGGAGGGCCACCCGCGTTTTATTCTTCTGGGCAGGCAGGCGGTCTCGTATGAAGGCCGCAGGGGCTCCAGTCTGACGCTGGACAGCGGCCGCGGCGCCTCCGAGCGGGCAGGATCAGCTGCTCCAACAACAAAGCTCACTTTTAGTCTACCTGCCTCATTCCCCAAGCATCGCCTGAATTAGGCTACAGTCCGTTATCCTTCGTTCATCTTTGTTCATTTTTATCTTATAACCCCTTTTCGTCTCATTATCTCTTACATAAAGATGATCTTTCAACTCCTTTCCTGCCTCTGACATAACTACAATCTTTTGTCAACCTCAGCAGCTTCATTGATTCTCCTAGAATATTATTTCCTCCTCCAGATGTGTCCTCGGTTACCTTCAGTGTACCGACAAATGGACACGGGGACCACTACCCAGTCAACAATGCTTATCAATGCTGACTGATTTTTGTACAAATTGTTCATAATTCCTTCGCTCTGTGTATTTTACACAGGTCTGAATGTGCAAACACAAATATCCGGGAAAAGTAGTTTATAAAATACTTAAGGTTTTACGTCTGCACCAAGTTATCACTTTCCTACTATTACGAAAAAATCAACTACCCTTAATTATCTGAAAGCAGTCGCAAGCTCGATGAAACAAGTCATCAGAGTATCGGTATAAATATAATTTTCCCACCTCCTCAGAGAACATTTTATCTAAACTGAAATGCTTATATAATCACAGGTAACATTACAGGCAGTGAGCTACGTACATAGTATTGAGGACTAACTGATAAAACAGTTCAGGCGCTGAGACCGTAAGGGCCTAAAACACACCATCAACAATTTTGAAACTATATTATATATGCATACTCCTGGGACTTGTCGACTTTATGGTGAACCAGCTGTAACTTTATCTGTAGGCTCATATTGTATATATGAATATTCGTGAAAGCTATCTCATCTACTACTCTGACATTCATTTTCATATTGGCACAAAGCATAATTATGTTCCTCTGCACTGCTAAATTGATATCCAGGATTGCCAACATAATTTAGTTTGTATGTCATGTAAGTGTTAGCAGTTCTTCGTAGTGAGAAGTATAGTATCAGTATTATTTGAACCTCAAGCCACAGATTACGCTGAACGAAAATTTTAACGAGGTTCAAAAATGGCTCTGAGCACAATGGGACTTAACATCTGAGGTCATCAGTCCCCTAGAACTAAGAACTACTAAGGACATCACACGCATCCATGCCAGAGGCAGGCTTCGAACCTGCGACCGTAGTGGGCGCGCGGTTCCAGACTGTAGCGCCTAGAACCACTCGGCCACTTATAACGAGGATCATGAAATGTTGGAATAGCTCATAATTCTGTGTATAATACATTCACATTGAAGCGCAAAGAAACTCCTACGGATATGCATATTCAAATACAGAGATATGAAAACATTCAGAATAAGGCGCAGCGGTCGGCAGCGCCTATATAAGACAACACGTGTGTGGCGCAGTCGATAGATCGGTTACTGTTGCTACAACGGCACG